>NC_091625.1:10309287-10612317 GCF_027580195.1 Bos mutus
GGATCAAATCCGATCTCTTGAATCTTCTGCATTGGCTGGTGGATTCTTTGCCACTGAGCCGCCTGGGAAGCCCCTGGACTTTTTGGCTGGCATCAAATAAGCAGCTCTTATAAGGGTTCCCTTCCAAAGTCTGCCCTGGTGTCTGCAGACGCATCCACCCAGGCCTCCTTTGGCTGATGGCGTCCCAGTATCTCTCTGGGCCCTCAGGTGGTCTGTAGGGGCTCCAAGCAGGTTTCTGTGGCCTTTTCTCACAGGGTCCAGCAGGGTGCCTTATGAAGCAGGCATGTGGCAATGGTTGGTTTCTTTCTGGACACAATGACAACAATCACTCATGTGGCAAACACTGCATCGAGCTGAGGAATCTTTCAAGTTCTTGCTCTGTGTGCACACTGACCAGAGAGTGAAATCAATAAAAACTTGTTCTCTCTACACTGACTTTGATGTTCTTCTGTTCAGTTTTGAAGGTCCCTGGACGTCACCAAATGGGGAACCAGGGGTAGAACTCCAGAAAGATGCAGGTACGTGGTACCTGGTGGATGGTGGGCATTCTTTGTGTTTTCATGTTACACAAACTCTTCAGGGATGTTCCCCTTTAACTTTAAAAACATTGGTCTGTGAACAGAATGTGTACTTGCCGTGTTTTATTTCTCAAAAATAGCAGCTCAAGTTATATTAATCTTGGGTGATGTTTACTTTGGTTAAAGCATGCATCGTAAAGCGGACAAATTTCTCCTCATCAAAGTGGGATTGATAGATAGTTTTAAAAATAGTCAGATCAGCCTATCCTGCCCATCAAGCTGTAAAAACAGAAGCCAGATCTAGGCCTGACACATTCCAAAGATAGCCTTCAGTGTGATTAGCTAATACTCACAATGTTGCAGATCTCTTTAATATTAATGAGCCACTAATGTCAGTGTGAGAAACTGCACAAAGAGCATGGAAGCTTTTGAATATAATCACCCAGGCAGCAGTGATTTACATCGGGAGTTTTGCAGTAATTAGAGAAACCCTCATGAATAAGCATGGGCTACAGTACATCCATTTTACAGAATCCAGTGTGTGCATGTGACAAGGAGAAAGATAGATGACGTTCTAAATCAAGAGTTGTTCCTTCTCCCAGACTCGCTCTCTGGTCAGTGAGTTGAAAGCGTGTCTGCTACATCACGGGCACCCACCAGCTTCTCTGTGTCAGGTGCCCAGATGAGGTGAAACCCTCCAGCCTGGGCTCTGCATCCAGAATTGTCATTCCCAACCGTGAGGCGAGGAAGTACTCACAGGATACGTTTTTTTTTTTTTTTTTGCTGCAGATGAAGCACCAGAGGTCTGAGGCTTATGGGGTAGAGTCCTCTTGGTTTCTGTCTGCAGACCTGGATCAGAAGAGCTTCAAGACGAGCTCTTCCTGGAGGAGCCTCAGCTCCTTGAGTGTTCCCAGGAATCCCGGAGGAGATGGGGGTAGGCACCTCTGAGAGCAGTCCTGTATGCCCACCGTACCCTGCTGTGCTGTCGTGTCATATTCATCTCTCTCTTGCTGGACTAAAAATGCCCAGTTGTTGCATGTTGATGTGCACTCTTCCTGCCTGAATTTTTAGTTTCTAGAACTTTTAAATTGTCTTTCTTAGGATAATGTGTAACGATGAAGATTACTTAAGCTCCTCTCCAGTGTTTCAAAGTGAGAGGTAGGTATACTGAGAACTTACAGGAAAAGAGAAATAACATTTGTCTAAAAATAAGGCACGGTAGCACTGCCACCGTTCCTCCAGTAAATGGAATCCTAAATCCAGTCGAGGACTTAACGTTGGCTCATATGAGACCGGGTCCAGACATATCAGAATAGTTATAATATTTTACTTACTTTTTTCATTATTATAAGTATCCTGTTTGTAAGTTTTATAATATATTGAAAAGTATTAAAAAAAATCACCATAATCTCACCATAAGATAACTGTGCTTATTTTCTGTTCTTTCAGACGTTTTCAGTGTTATATGTGAGCATCTGTATATACACACACATATTTTTATAAAAACATTATTTTACTTTACATATTGCTTTCAGATAATGTGTAAAACTGTGTAGAACAGTTTTTTGTAATGTGTAAAACCAGGAGTTGGTGATGCACAGGGAAGCCTGGTGTGCTGCAGTCCATGGGGTCACAAAGAGGCAGACACGACTGAGCGGCTGAACTGAACTGAAAACTGTGTAATATGTAAAACATATTGCTGTCTTTTTTCTCTTAACTTACTGTTGTCATCTTTCCTTGTGAATAAATATGTCTGTTTGTACATCATAATTTGGCATTATTAAATAGTATTCCATGATATAGTTGTAGAGTAATATATTTATTATCATATAATACATGTACTTATAAATTGATCAATTTTATGATATCTTAATTATAATTACACAATTTTGTGTATAAATAGTATAAAAATAAACAAATGAGACCTAATTAAACTTAGAAAGTTTTTGCACAGCAAAGGAAACCATAAACAAAGTGTAAAGACAACCTAGGGACTGAGCAGAAACATTTGTAAATGATGAAACTGACAAGGGATTAATTTCCAGAATATACAAGCAGCTCATATAACTCAATATAAAAAAATTCCAAACAACTCAGTCAAAAGCAGACAGAAGGGGCTTCCCTGGTGGTCTAGTGGTTAAGAATCCACCTGGCAATTCAGGAGACACAGATTGGATTCCTGATCAGGGAACTAAAATTGCACATGCCATGGAGCCAGTACTGAGCCCAAGTGCCCTGGAGCCCGAGTGTCCTGGAGCCCGAGTGTCCTGGAGCCCGTGTGCCCTGGAGCCCGTGTGCCCTGGAGCCCGAGTGCCCTGGAGCCCGTGTGCCCTGGAGCCCGTGTGCCCTGGAGCCCGAGTGCCACAACTAGAAAGTCCATGCATCACATTGGCAGATCCCGCGTGACTCAATGAGATCCCACGCGCTGCAACTGAGACCCAACCCAGCCAGATAAATGAACAAATAAATATTTTTTAAAAATGGGTAGAAGACCTGAATAGATATGTCTCCAAAGAAGGCATACAGATGGCCAAGAGGCACATGAAAAATGCTCAACATTGCTAATTATTAGAGAAATGAAAATCAAAACTATGATGAGCTATTACCTCACACCAGTCAGAAGGACATTATTTTAAAAATCCAGGAAAAAACAAATGCTGGAGAGGGTGTGGAAAAAAGGGAACCCTCCTACACTGTTGGTGAAAATGTAAATTGGTACAACTATGGAGAACAGTACAGAGTTTCCTTAAAAAGTTAAAAATAGAGTTACCATGTGGTCTAGCAATCCCACTCCTAGGCATAACCCCAGAGAAAACCATAATTTGAAAATATACATGCACCCCAATGTTCATGGGAGCTCTATTTATAATAGCCAGAACATGGAAGCAGCCTAAATGTTGTCAACAGGTGAATGGATAAGAAAGATGTGGGACATATATGCAATGGAATATTACTCAGCCATGAAAAGAATGAAATAATACCATTTGCAGCAACATGGATCAACCTAGAGATTATCATATTAACTGAAGTAAGTCAGACAGAGAAACATGGAAAGAGAAAGAAGCATGATATCACTTACATGCGGAATCTAAAAAAATGATATAAAGGAGCTTACTTACAAAATAGAAACTGACTCACAGACATAGAAACACTTACGGTTACCAAAGAGAGGGAAGTATCTTCCAGCTCCTGGCCCTGCGTGTTCTTCCTTTGTGGACAGAGCATCATACTGAGGAGTCTGATCTAAGGTTGGTGCCACGCCACGGCTGAAGGCAGCTCATCTTTCAGAGGGTGACCTCAGAGCTGGCCCTTCAGCCTTTCCTTGGAAAGTCATTTCTGGGCCCTTTTTGAGGCTGTGTACGGTCACCAGGGCCAAGGGCATGTGCCTTGCTGGGTGGTGCAGGAGGAGGGGAGACTGGGGTCTCCATCACCCTCCCTCTCGGGTCTGCTTTCTGCCCTTCCAGGCCTTTCTCTGTGTCCCAGGAGGCTGACCCTTTGGGATGGCATCACAGGGTTGGATTGAGGTGCTGGGGAAGGGCAGGGTGGGGAGTAGGAGCACATTGTTGGAGAGAAAGTAGAGAGGATGTGCAGGACCTGTTTTTATGCTGGACTTCCTGCTTTGGGACAATAGTTACCCAGGCCTGTGTGTTTCCTCCATACGATTCACAGCTGCTGCATCAGACCCCAGCTCACTGTCTCCTGGGGGCAGCAATAGCTCCTCTCAGTGTCTCCTGTAAGCTTGCCCCATGGTGTGTGCCCTGTTGTGTGGGTCCCCAACCCAAGTGGATGAGGTGTCATGTCAGCCCCTGGAGAGGGTGTTGGCTGAGGGTCTGAGGGCAGGACAGGCAAAACCACGTGTGTAATACACGTCTACCCCGGTAAGGGGAACCACTGACCCTTTCGGGATCCGGGGGTGTGCAAAGCAGTCAGCTTGCCACCAAGCGGCCAGTTGTCCTCTTTGAGGGATAAACCGTATTGGGGCTCAGATGTTGCTGGCAGGATGGGTAGTCGGAGGCGGAAGAAGGGCTGGGTGGAGTCTGTGACAGCATCCATGTGCCTCAGAGCTGGCTCCAGGGTAGCTGATGACAAAAACTGGCCCAGTCCTCTGTCTTCTCACTTACTGCCTCTTCGGTGGTGGCCCATCTCTGGTGAGTGTTACAGGTGACACCAGGATCTCCAGACCTTGTGCCCACTGCCCGATGGCTATCCCCAGGCCCCCTTCCTCAGGAAGGTAGTAAATATGGCCCTATTGGATAAGCAGATGTTAAAAGCAATTCTACATAAGGTAGCTCAAGAGACTATTACAAATAGAAGAATATCGGCTGATAAGTCTGATTGAAGTTGGGATTATTTAAGTTTTAGAAATCTCATACGTTTTATTCTTGGAAAGCACCACCAAGCTTATGTTAAAAGGGAGAGTGATGCCAAAAGAAAGAGAAGGACACAGAGAAATATGTCCTGGGTACTTCCTAGGCCTGAGTCCCATTCTAGCTGGACCCTGTGTCCACAGGCCTAGGGAAGGACAAGACAGACCAGGTACAAAGCCATCAGAGGGGGGTGATGGCAGGGAGGACGGTACGGCCTGAGTTTGAAGCAAAGAACTCTCAGGAGGAGCTGCCTCCTGGAAGCAAGGAGGATTAGCTCACTGTTCTAAGCCTCTCTTTCCACCAGCTGAAAGAGGAGCCTTCTGGGCTTTTAGAGTAAGAAAATTGGTTTGAGGACTACACCATCAGGGACCCCCTCTAAGGGCCTGCTGAAAAGGCAATGTTGGAGCAAACAACTTGCTGACTGTTGAGATTTGAATTTCAAATACAGGAACATCTTAAAGAAAAACAGTCTTGGAGCAACACAAATGGTTTGCAAACACTCAGAGACACAGGAGAAAGGGCAATAGAAGCCACAAGAGGCCAAATAATTTTGAGCAATGGTTAATAAAATCTGCTCTCTTTTTCTGCAGGCCTTTGTCCCTCTCCCACCCTCACCAAGTAACCAAAAGAAGCAGGAAGGTTAATTGAAACCATGGAAGAATTTCCACAAAACTGAGAAAGGATGTATATTGAACAAGATGCTCTGATTGAATCAACGATCTTCATCAGGGAAATATCCCTTAGGGAGAAAGGAATTTGTGATGTCTTGTGAAGGCAGGCAGTCAGTGGTATATATTTAATTTGTAAGTGTGAAAGGTGTATGATGTTAGCCATCTCCTAAGTGAGTCCTAAAGGCCCCATAAGGTGCCTGCACAGCGATTAGTCACCACACCTTTTCTCATCCAGCCATCTGCTAATAGGGAAAAACTTCACTTGTGTCTGGACAAAGAACCACGGGGGCATCCATCACTCTGTACACACGTCACATGGCCAGAAGCCACCAGGAGGTTAACTGTTTTCACAGACGGGAAAATGCAATTTTGTGAGCCACATCTGAGGAACCGAGTGAAATGAGCTGGAGGGCAGGCTTGAGGATAAATCTGAAACACGCAGGCGGATCACAGTTTTTCCATGCCTGTTTTCTTTGCATTTAATGTATCCCTACTGGTGACCCATGTTGGATTCCTGCATTTCAGGCTGCGGACATATAATTCTAGCAGTGGGAAATAAGGTTCTCGTGGTCCTATTATGGAAAGCCAAATTGCTTCATCCCCAGAAGCCAGAGGATTTCACTAGCCAGCACTGGGGAGCCTGCCTAAAGCTGTAATTTGCAATCTGAATCTCATTTCAAATCTCATCTAAAAAAATAGAGATTAATATATTGAAGAAACTCCCTGCCTCACTATCTAGCTTCCTCCTCAACTGTTTAGAATTCATGGGTAATGGATTTCTTGAAGAAAGTTAGTCGGAGCTAAATCGTCACTTCCTTCTATTTTTGCATATACTGACCGTGGTAAACAGGCTGTGCACCGCCATTGTGCATATTAGGAAACAATTCGTCACATTATCCAAAGGCATGAGCACCTTTTGCATTTCACCAGCTGAAGAAAACAATTTTGCCTTTTAATAAAAGTAAATAATTTGTGTGAATTCAGCCTCAAAATAGACTGGAAGGCGAGCCCTGTACCAGTAGGAGGCTGCACAGAGGGCTGTCTTTCCCAGGGATGGACAGAGCAAGGATGCAGTGAAGGCCACATAGATCCAGGCTTTGGCTCTGCTTGAGTGCACGCAGCCCTTCTGCAGCCAAGTAAGAAAGAGGCTGCGGTCCCTAGCTTCCCCACCATGACCAGCGCATGGAGGAGAAGGAAACAGACCAGGGAAATCCACAACTGAGAGTTGTGCTCCAAAGGCACCCACGGATCAGTGGAAACAGGGAGATTGCTAGACAGACACCCCTCCTTCCAGGGTGTAGCTCGGAAACCAAGGTACGGGGCCCCCTCTTAAAAGGAAAATGGTGAACAATACTGAAACCCTCTCTTGATTTCTGGAGCTCTTCATAAATGATAAGGATTGATCAAGCTGTGTTTTACCACTTACTGCTTCCTCATAGCTTCTGCTGAGAATAAAAGCTAAAAAGCTGAGAAATGATCACAAATTGGACTGAAGGATGTACCAGCTGCTGTTCAGCCCTGAGTTACTAAAGCCTGAGGGACATACCCTGGCTGAAGTGTGTGTGTGGGGTGCTGATATCATTTTGGGGGCTGGGTAGGTTTTTAAGGAAGAAGACAAGTTTATGAAATCAATAATAGGTGTGAAAGTGTACCATTATTCAGAATGAGAAATCACAAGGAATTATACATTTTTAAAAGTTGGAAACTATTTCCCTTCCTAAGGGCTGAAATTTCTCATTTCAGATACTGCACTAATCCTTTTCTATTTTGACCGCCACCAGAGAGATGCTGTCAGGACCAGCTACATGATTAGGAGGGCCCGGGGTAAAATGAAAAGTCTTGACTCCTTGGTTAAAAATTAAGGATTTCAAGATTGTAACAGCAGGGCATTAAACCCAGCATGGGGTGCTACTGCCTGCAGGACTCCGTGTGATCACACAGGCTGTGTGCCCTTCAAGCCCATTCTAACAACATCACAGGATACAGAAAAACAATGCAACTTTTAAAATTATAACAGACCTACGTCTACTATATGATTTCCCTACATATTTTGCTTCCAAACTCTTTCACTGCCACTTCATGTCATTACTGCTCTGCAATATCATTTTTTCATTTGTTCTTTAAAATTTTAAAAAATTGAAATGACTTACAGTGTTGTTTGGTTTCAGATGTATAGCAGAGATATATATCAGCTATTTTCCCCTCACAGGCTCTTAGGAAGTATAGTTCCCTGTGCTATACAGTATGTTCTTGTTGGTTATGTGTTTTATATATAGCAGTGCTGCTGCGGCTGCTAAGTTGCGTCAGTCGTGTCCGACTCTGTGCGACCCCATAGACGGCAGCCCACCAGGCTCCTCTGTCCCTGGGATTCTCTAGGCAAGAATACTGTGTATATGTTAATCCCAACCCCTAACTTATCCCTCCCTTCGCTTTCCCCTCTGGTAACCATACATTTGTTTTCTATGTCTGTGGGTATATTTCTGTTTTGTAAATAAATTCATTACTACTCAAAGCAATATATAAATTTCAGTGCAATCCCTATCAAATTTACCAATGGCATTTTTCACATAACTGGAATGAAAAATGTGAAGTTTGTATGGAGACACAAAAGATCCCAAATAGCCAAAGTAATCTTGAGAAAGAAAAACGAAGCTGGAGAAATCAGAACCCTTAACTTCAGACTGTACTACAAAGTTACAGTAATCAAAAAAGTATGGTACTGGCATGAAAACAGAAATATAGATCAATGGAACAGACCAGAAAGCCCAGAGATAAATCCACACTCCTATGGTCAGTTAATCTACAACAAAGCAGGTAAGAATATTCAATAGAGAAAAGACAGTCTCTTCAATAAGTGGTGCCGGGAAAACTGCATCATTCTCTTACATCATAAAGAAAAATTATTTCAAGATAAACTAAAGACCTAAAAGTAAGACTGGATACTATAAAACTCCTAAAGGAAACATAGGCAGAATGTTCTTTTATATAAATTGCATCAAGATCTTTTTGGATTTGTCTTCTTAAGTAACGGAAATAAAAGCAAAAATGGGACCTAATTTAACTTAAAAGCCTTTGCACAACAAAGGAAATGATAAACAAAATGAAAAGACAACCTACAGAATGGGAGAAAACATTTGCAAACTATGTGACTGACAAGGGATTAATCTGCAAAATATATAAACAGCTCATGCAGCTAAAAAAAAAAAATCTCAATCAAAAAATGAGCCAAAAATTTAAATGGACATTTCACCAAAGAAAGCATACAGGTGGCCATAAAGCCATTAATGAATGATGAAAAGATGCTCAGCATTACTCCTTATTCAGTTCAGTTCAGTCGCTTAGTTGTGTCTGACTCTTTGTGACCCCATGAATCGCAGCACACCAGGCCTCCCTGTCCAACACCAACTCCTGGAGTTCATTCAAACTCACATCCACTGAGTCGGTGATGCCATCCAGCCATCTCATCCTCTGTCGTCCCCTTCTCTTCCTGTCCCCAATCCCTCCCAGCATCAGAGTCTTTTCCAATGAGTCAACTCTTTGCATGAGGTGGCCAAGTACTGGAGTTTCAGCTTTAGCATCATTCCTTCCAAAGAATACCCAGGGCTGATATCCTTCAGAATGGACTGGTTAGATCTCCTTGCAGTCCAAGGGACTCTCAAGAGTCTTCTCCAACACCACAGTTCAAAAGCATCAAGAGAAATAAAATCAAAACTACAATGAGGGATCACCTCACACCAGTCAGAATGACCATCATCAGAAGTCTATAAATAAATGTTGGAGAGGATGTGAGGAAAAGGGAGCTTCTGTCCTTCATCAGAACAGCTGGAAGTAAAGTGAAAGTGACATCTCAAATGGAAAGATTCCCAAACTCAAGCTCCTCTGGGCTGGATGCCAAAGATACCCATGGGTACAAAATCAATAGGCAGGGGGACAATGAGATTGAGTTTGGGGTCGGGGGAGCCAGAGTGGAAAGGGACAGTATACAAAGTGGATCAGTGTTAAAATCTCTGAACTTTTGCAAAATTAATAATAACATTTGACATGGAACCCTGGAGAAGGAAATGGCAATCCACCCCAGTGTTCTTGCCTGGAAAATCCCATGGAAAGAGTAGCCTGGTGGGCGACAGTAAAAGAGTAGTGACTAAGCAGCAACAACAGCAGATGTGGAACGGACCCACGCAAGCTTCATCCTCATTAGCTTCTTAGTAAATCTACCTCTGAGAATAAACCTCACCGCATTGGCATCTGACAGTCTACCCAGTTGGAGCCTGGTACCATGCCAGTCACACAGCAGAGCTACAGAGCTGGCTGTGCCACAGGGGATAGTGGCGGCTGCTATCTTTGTTAGAGGGCAGACGACTTTGAAATCGCATGTGGCCAGGGCTGCTTTGCCTGTTGTGGGTTTAAGTGCTTGTGTCCACTTAAGTAACGAAGAAGACAGAAGGACTATATTTGTTGTGAATAAAATGGATGGAAAGAGGTCATCCACTTATTTGACGTCAGTGGCCACTCCTGAACAGATCACCTTTCTACTCCTAGAAAAGTTCTTACACAACTGTGATAAAAGCACTTCCTAGAAAACCAAATTTCTGTTCTGAAAAGAAGTATCTCAACCACTCCTCTAAAGGACTGGACTAAGTGAGGACTGCTCCTTGGAGAAGACCTAACTGGGCAGGGTGCACTGGCTCTGTGTCACTCAGACACCAGGGACCTGGCATCCCACGGGGCTGAGGAACAGCTGAGCTTCTCAAACGTGGGTTTTACAATCCAGGTTCAGGTTACAAACAGGATCACAGCCTGTAACACAAGGGAAGTGGCAGCAATGACACGCAGTAGTGTGAACTGTCTTTAGAGTCCATTTCAGTTCTCGTGACCTGGATGCCTGGGAAGTCGACAGTCCTCCCAGCTAGCAAGGCTGCAGCCCCACTTCATCCCCTCCTCCATACCACTCACCGCCTTTAAGACTGGGGGCCTATTCTTCTTCTTGAGCTTTCTTTGGTGGGCTCTGCCTGCTCCCAGCCCCCTACACCTCCCCACAGGGTGGTCTTCCTGCCCCTGGGGCTCTGGCGCCCTCTGTCCACCTCAGGGGTGTTCGAAGAGGATGCTCTCAGTAGCCCACATCTGTATCCTCATCCCCTCCTCACCTGCATGACCCACTGGCTTCTAAAACCTCAGCACGCCCAGGTCTTCCTTCTGTTATCACCACCCGCAGTCCTCCTAGTCACCCTTTTCAGAAGGCCTTGGTGTCACCTCTGACTCCTTGGACCTCCACTTCTGAGCTTTTCTCTCCTCTGCCCTTTGTTCCTCCATCTCCAATCATGTCATCTTAGTTTGCACCCTCATCATTGCTCCACTAATGAACAGACCCCCTAACTACTCTCCCTGCTTCAACCTCCATCTTTTCAGTCTATTTATTTTCATATAAAAATAACATCAAATTACCTTAATCTTTGGAAGATCTCCTCTAAGTACAGTTAGAAGATCACCCTCCGCAGATCAAGCACCTTCTGTGGCTCCCAACTGCTGGTCTTCATTAAGGACAATATGACAACATTTGGGGCTGCTGTAATATGACCTCAACGCATCTTTTGAGCATGAGGTCACGTAACCCTTCGTCACTCACCCTTCAATTTAGTGGAGAGGAAGTAAAAGGTTATGTGCAGCACACAATCTCCATGTGATTAGCTGAGACCTGATCACATTTAGTATTTCCTCCAAAGCAGCAACAAACATTTTGCTGAGAGATTTAATGAGACAGAACAGGTAGCTGGGTTAATGACTGAGGAATGAACAAAAGCTCTGGGCCCATAACACACATGGATGTTCTTAAATGGGACAAACTGGATACAGAGGCTGTCCTTACCCAGGAAATGTAGAAAGGAGCTCAGTTGGTGCAGGCAGACTTTGCCAATGTCCCTCAGCATCATTCCCGGAACACCCAAATCTCATTGAAATTATTGTCAGTGGACTGACACATCCTGCCTTTGGAAATGCTGCATAATGCCTAACCTGACATGCTTTCCTTAGCTCTTCTATTATCTCTTTCTTTGCACTGATATTTTATGTCATCTTTTGTGGAAAGCTAATTTTAAGGCCGTTTTCTCCACATTACTTTTTTTCAGAAGGAGATTTCATCATTTGAGGCCATGAAAGGGAGTGAGGAAAATGCATTAGGCAAAACCAAGGCTAGCATATTAGGAAAAAGCGGTGCTGTGATAAAACACAGGCAGCAATCACTTTTGTTAAATTGTTTGTTTTTCTGTTAATTCATTGGAAGAAGAGGTATGATAAGACAGTATACATTCTTAAATACCCAAGTCCTATTTTCCTTTATCTGATGTATTTATATCAACCCCACATTTTGATAGCTTCAGGTGAACAGCAAATGGACTCAGCCATACATGTACACGTGTCCATTGTCCCGCAAATTCCCCCCTCATCCAGTCTGCTACGTAACATTGAGCAGAGTTCCGTGTACTATACTGTAGGTCTTTGTTGGTTATCCATTTTAAATATAGAGGTGTGTACATCTCCATCCCAAACTTCATAACTACCCTCTCTGCCCATCCTTCACCACAGCAGCTATAAGTTCATTCTCTAAATCTGTGCTTCTTTCTGTATTCCACACATAAAGGATGTTATATGATATTTCTCCTTCTCCGTGTGACTTGTTTCACCCAGTATGACAATCTGTAGGTCGATCCATGTTGCTGCAAATGGCACTATTTCGTTCTTTTTAATGACTGAGTAATATTCCATTGCATATATGTGCCATCTCTTCTTTATTCACACCTCTGTCAATGAAATTTCTTGTTTCTATGTCTTGGCTATTGTAAACAGTGCTGCAACGAACACTGGGGTGTATGTAGCCTTTCAGATCACGTTTTTCTCCAGATATATGCCCATGAATGGGATTGCAGGGTCATATGGTAGCTATATTCTTACTTTTTGAAGGAACCTCCATACTGTTCTCCATTGCAGCTGCACCAATTCATAGTCCTACCAATAATGTAGGGGAGTTCATGAACTTTACTTCTAACACACAAATGTGGAACTTACACACCTGTCCCCAGATCCCATCACACACACATTCACAGGCACACATATTCACACTATATTTGAAGGAATAAGATGAGTAAGACTGGCTTTTAAAGCTTATTTAAAATCTATTGATATATATTCTTAACTGACAAATGAATCCTTTTATCTTAATTATATTGGCTTTGAACAAAATTAAAAACAAAACAATGGATACATGTTAGAAATGAGGTGCATACAGTTTTAAATTTAGGAGAGGATATTTGGGTATAGTTTGTGTTAAATTGAATGGAAGAGATTTTATCACTCTGAAAAGCCATAGATATGTTTTTTTTTTTAATTAAAATATGCTGTGATTAATTGAATAAAATAAAGATCATTTTCAAAGTTTACAGATTTAATCACTTAAACATCTTAAAATACTTTCAAAGTTAAAACTAATATGTAATTATCTAGCCTTTTTAAGCAAAGAAAATTAGTTTGCCAACATTTAATTATGTTTCCTACTGACATTAGGAGTAAATTAAGAATTTACTTATTATTAAATTGGTTTTACAAATGGCTAAGTTGAGACAGAGAAATATCAAGTGAATTTCCCAGGGTTAGTGGAAATTGGAACCTGTGGATTTTAATTTATATCTGTATTCTTCTAATGATTGTTTAAGTATGTCTTCTCCTAAACAGATCAATTAATGGCATCAGTTGAGAGTTATGTTTCTCCTGACTTATAAAATATTAAGAGCAGAAATTAATACAGTTCTCATTCAAAGTAATAAAATATTTCAAAAATTTCTTGGGTATATATGAAATAAAAGTAGCTTTTGTGATAAGAATAGAGAATACTGTCTGGTATAAGGATAAATGAAATTTAAGGCAAACTTCGAGGGAAACCATGACCCATTCCTTCTGATCCCCCTGGGTCCCTGCACATTGTAAACTTTGCATCTTAGATTTAAATGTGAGGATTTTATGGTTTCTGACGACTTGGCGAATCCTTTCTGTCTGTCTGCCTAACAATGTTTTGTGATATTGTTACTGTTTTTCAAGGACTTTATTTTAGAGAGCAGTTTTAAGTTTATAACAAAACTGAGAAGGAGGTACAGAGATTCTTCATATATCCCCTTCCTCTGAGACATGCATAGCCTCCCCATTATCAACATCACTCTCCAGATGGTGCATTTTTAACCAGGGACAAAGCTACCCTGACATGTTATAATCACCCAAAAGGCAAAGCTTTCCTTAGAGTTCACTCTTGGTGTTGTACATTTTATGAATTTCGACAAATGTATAATGACATATATCCATCATCATAGTACCAAATACAGAGTAGTTTCACTGCCCTGAAAATCCTCCGTGCTCTGCCTATTCATCTCTCCCCACTCCCCTATCTCTGCCCGCCTACATCTGGTAACCGCTGATCTTTTTACTGTCTCCATAGTTTTGCCTTTTCCAGACTGTTGCATAGTTGGAATCACACAGTATGTGGCCTTTTCAGGTGGGCTTCTTTCCCTTAGTCATATGCATTTAAGGTTCCTCTGTGTTCTGTAGTGGCTTGAATTCTGCCTCACTCTCTCTCTCTCTCTAGCACTGAATAACATTCATTGTCTGGATGTACCACAGTGGTGGTGGTGTTTAGTCACTCAGTCGTGTCCGACTCTTTACGACCCCATGGACTGCAGCACCCCAGGCTTCCCTTCCTTCACCATCTCCTGGAGCTAGCTCAAACTCACGTCCATTGAGTCAGTGATGCCCTCCAACCCTCTCATCCTCTGTCATCCCCTTCTCCTCCAGCCTTCAATCTTTCCCAGCATCAGGGTCTTCTTTTCTAATGAGTTGGCTCTTTGCATCAGGTGGCCAAAATATTGGAGCTTCTGTTTCAGCATCAGTCCTTCCAATGAGTATTCAGGATTGATTTTCTTTAGGATTGACTGAATGATCTCCTTGCAGTCCAAGGAACTCTCAAGAGTCTTCTCCAGCATAGCAATTCAAAAGCATCGATTCTTCAGTGTTCAGCCTTCTTTACGGTCCAGCTCTCACATCCATACATGACTCCTGGAAAACCAAAGCTTTGACTATATGGACCTTTGTTGGCAAAATAATGTCTCTGCTTTTTAATACTCTAGGTTTATCATAGCTTTTCTTCCAAGGAGCAAGCATCTTTTAAATTCGTGGCTGCAGTCACCGTCCACAGTGATTTTGGAGGTCAAGAAAACAGTCTGTCACTGTGTCACCATAGTGTACTTATTCCAGTTATTCACCTACTGAAGGACATCTTTTGGCTTCTTCCAACTTTTGGCAATTATGAATAAAGCTGCTATAAACATCCTCGTGCAGGCTTTTGTGTGGACATAAGTTTACTATTGTAAGAAACTGCCGTACTGTCTTCCAAAGTGGCTGTACCATTTTGGATTCCCACCAGCAATGATGAGGATTCCTGTTGCTCCAGATCCTCTCTAGCACTTCGTGCTGTGAATGCTCTGGATTTTGGTCACTTGTAGTCTGTACTAGTGTCTCATTTTTGCTTTAATTTGAATTTCTCCAACGACATGTGATGTGAAGCACCATTTTAGTGTTTTTGTACAACTTCTTGGGTCAGGTGTCTCTGTTAGGGTCTTTGGTTCATGTTTGAATTGAGCTTTTTGTTTTCTTTTTCTTGAGTTTTGAAAGTTTTTCTTTTAATATTTTGGATGACAGTCCCTTCTCAGATGCGTCTTTTGCAAATATTTTCTTCCACTCTGTGGTTTGTGTTTTTACTCTTTTGACAGGATCTTTTGCAGAGCAGAAGTTTTAATTTTAATGTAGTCCAGATTATCAATTATTTCTTTCACCAATCATGTCTTTGGTGTTGGGTACAGAAAAGCTATCACCGTACCCAAGGTCATCTAGGTGTTCTCCTGTTATCTTCTAGGAGTTATTATACTTTCATGTTTTACATTTAGGTCTAGGATCCACCTTGAGTTAATGTCTGTGAAGGGTGTAAAGTCTGTGCCTATATTTATTTTTCTTGCGTGTGGATGTCCAGTTGTTCAGGCACCATTTGGTGTCTTATTTCTGCTCCATTGCATTGCCCTGGTTTCTTTGCCAAAGGGACAGTTGACTCTATTTGTAAAGGTCTCTTTCTGGCCTGTCTATTCTGTCCATTGCTTATTGTCTAGACTGTTACTGATACCACACTGTTTTGATTACTGTAGCTTTAGAGTAAGTTCTGAAGTCAGGTAGCATCATTCCTCTGCCCTTGCTCTTCTTCTTCAATATTGTGCTGGCTATCTTGGGTCTTCCCATGTTAACTTTAGAATTGATTTGTTGACATCCATAACACTAATTTCTGGGATTTTTCTTGGGATTACCTTAACTCGTAGAGCAAGTTAGGAAACTGACACCTTGACAATATCAGGTCTGTTATCCATAACCATGGAATATCTTTCCATTTTTTTTAGTTCTTTGATTACAATTATCAATCTTGTTTTTTCATCTGGATTCTTGCGGTGTGCCTTAGCACATTTTGTCATGTTGCTAGAGGGTCTCCAGTTTTTCCATATTTCTTGCTTTCTGAACTTGGACAAGAGAAATAAGCTCTGGCCCATTCCTTGATATTTATGTGGAGGCAGATAATTTCTGGCTAAGCCAGAAGCTGAGTTTGTACTCTCAGAGCTCATTAGCAGGAAGGTGAGGAAATGTGGAAGCTGGTAAAGATTCTGAAACAAAAAATGGGGAGGGAAGCTGGACTAGGGAAGCAGGGACCAGGAGGCTGTGGACATTGCCTCAAGGCTAAGACTTTCAGAGCATCCAGGTAGAAACAATGCTTCTCTGAAAGACTTGTAGGCATGAGGTATGCACTGACTCCCCATCTTGCTTCGTAATCACCAAAAGATATCTGACAAGGTAAGGAGGTTGAGCGCATCTTATCCAGCTGAGATTTCTAACATATTCAAACTTTCAAATCCACAGAGCTTAGCTCACAAATGCAGAAAGTTTCAGGATGAATTAGCCTTGTATTTCGGAGAAGGCAATGGCACCCCACTCCAGGAGTCTTGCCTGGAAAATCCCATGGGCAGAGGAGCCTGGTAGGCGGCAGTCCACGGGGTCGCTAAGAGTCAGACCCGACTAAGCGACTTCACTTTCACTTTTCACTTTCATGCATTGGAGAAGGAAATGGCAACCCACTCCCGTGTTCTTGCCTGGAGAATCCCAGGGACGGGGGAGCCTGGTGGGCTGCCGTCTATGGGGTCGCACAGAGTCGGACACGACTGAAGTGACTTAGCAGCAGCAGAAGCCTTGTATTTTCACATTTTATTTTATATTTAAACTTCTAAGTAGAGCTGAGTAGAATTGGAAAGCTTTTGGATATTTAAGTACTTTTACTTTGGTGATACAATCAGGACAAAATGATGTCATTCTTTTGATGGTTGACATTAATAACACTGCTTCTGCTGTATGTAAATCTATGCTCTACGTGAATCATATCTCTTTTTGATGTGCTTTGTCAAAATCAAGATTATTTACCATAATAAATAGCTTATTATACAAAGCAAGAGGCTATCTTACAACATCCTCTTTCCTCGTTCTGTTTAACTCTGTCTTATAAGGTGGTAAGTGAAGTCGCTCAGTCGTGTCCAACTCTTTCCATAGAGCCCACAAGGCTCCTCCATCCATGGGATTTCCCAGGCAAGAATACTGGAGTGGGTTGCCATTTCCTTCTCCAGGGGGTCTTCCTGACCCAGGGATCAAATCTGGGTCTCCTGCACTGCAGGCAGACTCTTTACCATCTGAGCCACCAGGGAAGCCCCATAAGGTGGTAAGTATTTAAACAAAAATGCTTTAAATGCTTTTTTAAAAAAATAAGGTGGTAAGCATTTAAAAAAAATACAAACTTGGCAGTTTTAGAGAAGAGCCTCAGAAAAGAGATCTATTTCATGATTCTTTGCATAGACAGCACCTTGATTTTTAAAATAATTTTCTTTTCCTGAGTGGGGGTGGGGTCATGGCACAGTCTAATATAACATTAAATTGTGCAAATTCAGTCCACTAGAGTATCAAACTTTTAAGTGAGAAAGGAAACCTAAGTTTGTTTTCTGTGTCTGTGAGTCTGTTTCTGTTTTGTAAACACACTAATATATTTGAAATGGATATCTGTAAAGCACAGGGAGCTATACTCAATATTCTGTAAAAACTTAAATGGGAAAATAATTGGGAAAAGAATAGATACATGTGTATGCATAACTGAATCACTTTGCTCTACATCTGAAACTAAGACAACACTGTGTATTGTTGATTGTTTAGTTGCTAAATCGTGTCCAACTCTTTTGCAACCCCGTGGACTGTAGCTCGCCAGGCTCCTCTGTCCATGAGATTATCAAGGCAAAAATACCGGAGTGAATTGCCATTTCCTTCTCCAGGGTATCGTCCCAACCCAGGCAACGAATGAACCCATGTCTTCTGCTTGGCAGGCACATTCTTTATCGCTGAGCCACTTGGAAAGCCCTAAAGTCCAAAATAAAATGCAAATTGAAAAAAACAAATAGAACAAAAAGCAGAGCCCCGGTGGGATGAGGATTAAGGTGGGAGGAAGGTTCAAGAGGGAGGGCATATAATGTACACTTATGACTGATTCATGTTGATATTTGGCAGAAACCAACACAATTCTGTAAAGCAATTATCCTTCAATTAAAAAAATAAATAAAATTAAAAAAAAGAAACAAAACAAGCTCCTTGGTCTTTATCTGCATTCGTCTTCATTATCTCCCTGGAAACTCGGAAGGCAAGCCACTCTTGTTCACTCTCTCACGTTAAGTCAAGTCCCTTTGCCTCTTGGCACTAAACACAGCTGCGGTGACATACTTGTGAGACGAATGTCTAACTGCACCTCCAGACAAAAAGAACCCTGAGGGCAGGGGGAGGTCTGTTCTGCCTTCAGTTGTATCTCCAGCATCCAGCCCAGTGCCAGGCTCTTAGTAGGTACACAGTAAATATTTTTTGAGTGAATGAATGCATATTTTATCATTAAAAATTAAGATCATGGTATCCAGACCCATCACTTCATGGCAAATAGAAGGGGAAAAAGTGGAAGCAGTGACTTAAATAAGTGAAATAAGCAGTGACTTGAGTGACAGAAATAAGAAGTGACTTAAATAAGCAGTGAAATAAAAATAAGATTTAATTTTCTTGGGCTCCAAAATCACCGTGGATGGTGACTGCAGCCATGAAATTAAAAGACACTTGCTCCTTGGAAGGAAAGCTATGACAAAGCCAGCAAAAAGCAGAAACATCACTTTACTGACAAAGGTCCATAAAGTCAAAGCTATGGTTTTCTAGTAGTCATGTACAGATGTGAGAGTTGAGCCATAAAGAAGGCTGAGCACCAAAGAATTCATGCTTTTGAACTGCGGTGCTGGAGAAGAGTCTTGAGAGTCACTTGGACTGCAAGGAGATCAAACCAGTCCATCCTAAAGGAAATCAGTGCTGAATGACTGATGCTGGAGTGCTAATACTTTGGCCACCTCATGTGAAGAGCCGACTCATTGGAAAAGACCCTGATGCTGAGAAAGATTGAAGGCAAATGGAGAAGTGGGTGGCAGAGGATGAGATGGTTAGATAGCATCACCAACTCAATGGACATGAATTTGAGCAAATTCCTAGGGATAGTGAATAGAGGAGCCTGAAGTGCTTTAATTCATGGGGTTGCAAAGAATCCGACACGACTCAGCAACTGAACAACAACAACAGCAATGCATATATTATACAATGATGGTCTGGCTGTTCTGTGTGTGTGTGTGTGTGTGTGTGTGTGTGCGCGCGCGCGCGTGCACACGTGCTCAATTCCTCAGTGGCGTCTGACTCTTTGTGACCCCATGGATTGTAGCCCACCAGGCTCCTCTGTCCACGGAGTTTTCCAAACAAGAACACTGGAGGGGGTTTCCATTTCCCTCTTCAGGGGACCTTCTTGAACCAGGGATCGAACGCTCATCTCTCTGGCGTCTCCTACATTGGCAGGCAGATTCTTTACCACTGCCCACCTAGGAAGCCCTATACCAGGCAATAACTATTATAATGGGGAAAACTTATAACAGTCTTTAGAACTGGCACAAATGTAGGAAGAGCAGTAAGTTTCATGATAAACAGTTGTTGATTATCACACAGACTTCACAGTTGATTTGAGATCCCTTTTTGGAATCAGTTTGGCAAAGGCAGTGATTGTCAACTATTTCTTTCTTTTTATATATTAATTTGATTCTTTCTATGGTTTTTCTTCATTTTATTCTCTCTGTCCTCCAAAGTCTTTTATTTTGATTTTCTCCAAATGTAACTATATACTGCGTTCATGCAAATATATATATTTAAATTACTATTTTTTTTTAAACCAGACCAGTGGGTGATTAATTTTAAAAAAATTATTTATTTTAATTGGAGGCTAATTACAATATTGTAGTGGTTTTGGCCATACACTGACATGAATCAGCCATGGGTGTACATGTGTTCCCCATCCTGAACCCCACTCCTACCTCCCTTCCCATCCCATCCCTCTGGGTCATCCCAGTGCATCAGCCCTGAGCATCCTGTCTCATGCATTGAACCTGGACTGGTGATCTATTTCACATATAATAATATACATGTCTCAGTGCTATTCTCTCAAATCATCCCACCCTTGCCTTCTCCCAGAGAGTCCAAAAGACTGTTCTTTACATCTGTGTCTCTTTTGGTGTCTCGCATACAGGGTCATTGTTACCATCTTTCTAAATTCCATATGAATACATTAGTATACTTTATTGGTGTTTTTCTTTCTGACTTACTTCAGTCTGTATAATAGGCTCCAGTTTCATCCACCTCATTAGAACTGATTCAAATGTATTCTTTTTAATGGCTGAGTAGTATTCCTTTGTGTATATGTGCCACAGCTTTCTTATCCATTCATCTGCTGATGGACATCTAGGTTGCTTCCATGTCCTGGCTATTATAAACAGTGCTGTGATGAACATTGGGGTACATGTGTCTCTTTCCCTTCTGGTTTCCTCAGTGTGTATGTCCAGCAGTGGGATTGCTGGGTCATAAGGCAGTTCTATTTCCAGTTTTTTAAGGAATTTCCACACTGTTCTCCATAGTGGCTGTACTAGTTTGCATTCCCACTAACATTGTAAGAGGGTGCCCTTTTCTCCACACCCTCTCCAGCATTTATTGTTTGTAGACTTTTGGATCGCAGCCATTCTGACCAGTGTGAGATGGTACCTCACTGTGGTTTTGATTTGCATTTCTCTGATAATGAGTGATGTTGAGCATCTTTTCATGTGTTTGTTAGCCATATGTATGTCTTCTTTTGGAGAAATGTCTGTTTAGTTCTTTGGCCCATTTTTTGATTGGGTCGTTTATTTTTCTGGAATTGAGCTGCAGGAGCTGCTTGTATATTTTTGAGATTAATTCTTTGTCAGTTGCTTCATTTGCTATTATTTTCTACCATTCTAAGTCTGTCTTTTCACCTTGCTTATAGTTTCCTTTGTTGTGCAAATGCTTTTAAGTTTAATTAGGTCCCATTTATTTTTGCTTTTATTTCCATTACTCTGGCAGGTGGGTCATAGAGGATCCTGCTGTGCTTTGTGTCAGAGAGTGTTTTGCCTATGTTCTCCTCTAGGAGTTTTATAGTTTTTGGTCTTATGTTTAGATCTTTAATCCATTTTGAGTTTATTTTTGTGTATGGTGTTAGAAAGTGTTCTAGTTTCATTCTTTTACAAGTGGTTGACCAGTTTTCCCATCACCACTTGTTAAAGAGGGTGTCTTTTCTTCATTGTATAGTCTTGCCTCCTTTGTCAAAGATAAGGTGTCCATAGGTGTGTGGATTTATCTCTGGGCTTTCTTGGGTGATTAATCTTAATCTCATTTTTGTTGGTTTGGTTTGGTCTGGTTTGAGTTTTTCTTTCTTTTGACCACTCAGTATCTTAGCTCCCTGAGCATCACAGTAAAAAGATGGATTTCTAACCACTAGACTGTCAGGGAACTCCCTTATGTTATGGATACCAAATTTCTGATGAACAAAATGGCAACAGAATCTCAGGGGGAAAATCTATTGTATATTCTTTTCTTGATTTGCATGAGTGCGTGCTAAGTCACTTCAGTCGTGTACAACCCTTTGTGACACTGTGGACTATATTCTGCCAGGCTCCTCTGTCCATGAGGATTCTCCAGGCAAGAATACTGGCTGGATACTGGATCCCCTCCTCCAGGGGATCATGCTAACCCAGGGATAGAACCCACATCTCTTATGTCTTCTGCATGAGAGGCGGCTTCTTTACCACTAGTGCCACCTGGAACGCCCTTTGATTTGCATATGAAAGTTTTCATTCTTCCAACATCTAAAATATTATAGGTACTGTATTTAATAATTTCACCCCTGCAAAACAATTTTAAGAGACATTTACAATTTCTTCTTGTCAATAAAATTTTGACAGCAGACAGAAGTCTGTCTGGTGAAGTAAGGCTTGATTGAGTACCTTCCCTTGATGGTATTTAGGTTTGAATTTTGAAATTACTGTGCCATTTTGGTCCCCTTATCACTAAGAACCTACATAATTTTATTTTATAATGTTTTCTAATGAATTTCAAAATCTGGTTATATTTAAACAGAAATTTGGGAGCTTTAAGAAAGAAATGAACGCTGTCAAGATATAACCTGCCAGGCAGATGAAAGCCACATCCACTGCAACTGATCAGAAACATAACAGGACATTTTTAGGCCCAAGGATTTAGCCAAGATGATTATATAGTATGAGGAAGAAGAAATAAAAGAGAGTCAACAAAAGATATTTTGAAAATTGATACCTCAACCTCAGGCTTGATTCTTCTCTGAGACAAGTAAACAACATTCTCCTCTGGTTCTCAGAAATATGTCACTATGAGAAAAGATGCAAGGAAGTTTAATTTGCTCAAAATCAAATTTTTAGAAATTATTGGTTACATGGAGGGAGTACAATATGTATTTCTTGAATAAAATGATTTTGTTTAGGGAGTGTAGTTACTCCTGGTTGCTATTTTTCCCATGTTTCTAGCAACAGTGGTTGAATCATTTCTGTGAGGTGGAGTTGAGACTGTTTGTTCTGGAGGCCTTTGTAGTAGTGAGGTCTTTCATTAGATCATTGGTGGGACTTTGAGCAAGCTGCCCTTCTATAAAATGGAAGACCAAATCTGACTCTGTATTGGATCTGTTTCTTTTTACTGTTATATTCCATTGTTTTTGCCTCCGCTCAAGAATGTGGCCTACAGTCTGAAATAAACAGGAGAGCCTATTCTCAAGGCTTGGACCTTTAAAGGTATAATACTTTTCCATTCTTACAGAGATAAAAAGTTGTAGAACAGAAAATAACATTTGTCTTGTTGGAGGTTTACAGGGACACCGTGGCCAGGCCTACGTGGACAGCTGCAAGAACAAAGGATTCCTGCACTAAGAATTTACAGCAACAGCCTCCCCCACCCTTTCAGTGTAAAAGAAGCCTGAATTCTACCTTGGGGAGATGGTTCTTTCGTCTCCTCAAGTTCACAGTCTTCTTGGTCGTCTGGCTTTCTGAATAAACTCGCCATTCCTTGCTACAGCACCTTTTCTCCTGAGTTATTGGCCTGCTGTGCAGGAGCAGGGTGAATTTGAACTTGATGGCACTTCCTGGGAGCTTTGTCTGAGGCTTACTACCTTGAGAATTTGCATAATCTGCTCTGAAGCGATCTGAAGCTTACATAAGCCCAAAGTTTACCTTGGGGCTTCCCTGGTGGCTCAGATGGTAAAGAATCTGCCTGCAGTGCAGGAGACTCTCCTTTGATCTTTGGATCAGGAAGAGCCTCTGGAGAAAGGAATGGCAACCTATTCCAGTATTCTTACCTGGAGAATTCCATGGATAGATGAGCTGACAGTCTATAGTCCATGGGGGTCACAAAGAGTTAGACATGACTGATCGACTAACATTTTCACTTTCAAAATTTACCTTAATTTCATCATTGAAGTTGGACAGGATGGAGGGTGATCTCTGGGGCCTGGATAAATTGGTTACAGAAATGATGGATTACTATTTGGGTGCCTGTGGGGCTGGCTAAGGCACTCTCAATCTTTGGGTGCAGAATAGTCTTGGTCTCAGAGATACTTAACAGAGGATTTTGGAGTGTGACAACTAAGGATTAAAGGGATATTTCTTAGGTCAAAGAATTTTTTTTTAAAGGGAATTTTATAACCTTTCTTTATAAAAGGAAGGAAGACTAGAGAATGACATGTATCTCACAAGGATTGGTTGATGATAATGTCATATATTTTGGAGGTGTTCTTGAAAAGTTGGGGAAATAATATCCTGAAAGATAATGGGTTTTGTACAGAAGAACAATTACTGGGGAAATAAAAGTCATACAGAGCTTCTATATTGCATCCACAAGACCCCTTTGTTTTATGCCAACAGCAGGACTTTCATTCATTTAGAGATCTTGGACTGGAGAGGTGTTTATTATGCAATTAATTGAGGATGACAGGGTTTCTAAAAATTCAACTGTGGCATCTTTGACTTCATTAATTAAGGCAAACATTTATTGAATACTCATCATGTGCTGGTAATTTGTTAGCTTCTGAGAATACAAAGATGTCTATTGCATTTTCTTTGCTTGACAGCAGTATCCCACTGACTAAGGAGCTTATAAATAGGACCTGCAGTGCCTGGTAAGTCCTTATACAGCATAAAATACAATTTTTGGCTTTTCTATAATAAACTTTTTTTTTTCCCCTCCCTGGACAAAACATTCCTGGAATTACAGTAGTTCTAGAAGAAGTCTTGGGTGAGAGGGATCCAGAGAAACCAGGTTATGGGAGGGATAGCAGTAGGCACGTGCAACCTCAAGGTGCCTTGGCAGGCACAACAGTCTTCAAATATTTGGAAAACTCTTGGGGGAAGGAGAGTAGTCTTTTTCTGTTGTTCAGAGGTCAGAACTGTGAAGTCAGGTGTAAATAGCTCTTTTTGAGGTTGCTTCTTCCAAACGACTGTTAGGGTTTCCAACATTGGTGTTGGCTCTCTCTTGATCCCAGGAGTTCAAGCAGAAGCTGGGTACCCATATTTCAGGGTAGAAATATAGACAGGTTTCCAAATAAGGAAGAAGTAGCATTGGATGAGCTCTCCAAACTCAATAGTTTATTGTTCCAGATTTTTGGATGAGGATGAACACATGTCACAAGGCTGAAGAGCAACTGAGGAGCAGATGAGTTTGGGGGAAGCTAATTAGTGTCAAATATATACAGCAGTACACAGTGTTAATTTGCTTTTCATAAATGCTTTGTTTCCCTGGATACTTTGCAAAATTAGATAAGTAAAAACCATGAAATAATGATATTGCTTATGAAAAGGAAGCCTTTCAAACACTTTCATTGCAGACCAAAAAGGTTAAAATTCACACATGGTTTCTAATTTAAGAGCAGAGAGTGGGTTTCTTAGAAAATAAGAATCACTAGGTATTAATATTCTCCTATAAATGAAAATCAAATCATCATAGTGGTGAGCCCATAAAGTCTCAGGATATCCTGGGGAGGTTTGAGAAAATGAATTACTACAGCCTAATGATGGCAACCCACTCCAGTGTTCTTGCCTGGAGAATCCCAGGGATGGGGATGCCTGGGGGGCTGCCGTCTATGGGGTCGCACAGAGTCAGACATGACTGAAGCGACTTAGCAGCAGCAACCAACATTATGGAAGGAAACATAATATGAATCTTTTAAAAGTGAAATAGAGGTTTCAAAATATTTTAAAGGAGTCACAAATAATAAAATGCTTTTTAGCTACAAAGTGAATTTTTGAATCTAAAGTCAGAATACATATGTTTTGTACAAAATTAAATCTTTGTGTCTGTGATTGTAAGAAGCTCCTAATAGAGCTGTGAGCCCAGCAATATTGTATCCTTAGTGAGCGTAACTAATAGAGCTGAAGGAGGAGGAAGGTTCTGAGTGAGATATTTCCCCTCTGATACTGTATCATCAGATTCCCAAACATGCGTGTTGATGCCTGTGCCAGCCCATTGCACAGCCCACCATGGGGTCTCAGAAGAAAGTTAGTATCAAATGAAAACATTTGCTCTCTCTACTCTTAGGACTTTCATTCAGCCTCTTGAAAAAGTACCAGTTTTTTCTAGATCTCGTGATAGACTTTTCTCCCAACTTTTGCTTGGTCCCTTTCGGTTCTTGTAATCGTTTGGTTTGGAGATACATGGTGGACACCAGGGCAAAGACGGATGGTGTATGCCCTGTGTCCTTCCTCCCCTCCAGCCAAATAGTAAGACAAACGTGACCGTGCCCAGGACGTGGGTCTATCTGAAAACCAAGCAGCCCTTCTATGGCTGAGGCTCGTGGGACTCAAAAGCGCAATTTGACGAAGGGCATTGAGAGCCCTTGTTCTCGGTGCTCAGGGACCACTCCTGGGCTTTAGAGCTGGAGGTGATCATACAGGTGATCATACAGGTCACACAGGGCATTGAGAGCTCTTGTTCTCGGTGCTCAGGGACCACTCCTGGGCTTTAGAGCTGGAGGTGATCATACAGGTCACACAGGCCAGTAGCTTCCAAAACTGGCTCTGTTTCAGAGTCGCTGGAGCAGCTTTTAAGAAAAATTCACACCATTGAGCTTATACCAGATCAGGTGGAGTTGTGTTCTCAGGAGTGGGTCTGGCAATCTCCCCTGGTGATTCTGGCTTGGGGATCACTGATCTGGTCTTACATCTTTACTTAATAGAGGTCTGGAGAGATGGGATTGTGTATCGTGGATAAATTTAGATTTAATAGAATTAAATGACTTAGTTCTGGCAGAATTAGGGCCAGAACCCGTATTTGCTTGATTCCAATTTTCTTTTCATACCACCATCTACTCCTATGGCCAGCATCACTAGAAAGCACATAATTTCTACCCATTCGTGAATAAAAGAAGTGTACACAAACAAACACGCACACACACACACACACACACACACACACACACGCTCCAGACCTTTCTTTGGCTTTTTGATCACCTTTCACATGCCTTTATCCAATTCTATCCCTCGACATTTTAATCATCTCCTTGACAGAGTTCACTGAGCTCCATCTTTGGCTGTCTGACTCAGCCTCCTCTTAAGACTCTGAAGGCTGTTCAATGTTTCCACTCGTTTTCTGCTAAGACTGTTATTCATGGTGGGGAGTAATGTCTAACCAAGTATCTGGGCACCCAGGGGTCCAGTCAGATTGACACAAATAATTGGCAAGTTCACCTTGTGTGGTTGCACCCATACACAGCTCCTGAGCCGACACTCAATCTCCAAAAAAAGACAACACCAAGGTAGTAATTCTGCCTTGCAGGATACAACTCTCCCAAGTACAACTGGAGACTCATCCACCCCTTCTTCAGGAGAGCTTACACCCCAACCTCCTGCCTGTCACTTTGTCTTTGTTGTTTAGTCACTCAGTCATGTCCAACTCTTTGAAACCCTATGGACTGTAGCCCACCAGGCTCCTCTGTCCATGGGATACTCCAGGCTAGAATACTAGAGTCGGTAGTCATTTCCTTCTCCAGGGGATCTTCCTGACCCAAGGATCGAACCACATCTCTTGCATTTGTGGGCAGATTCTTTATCACTGAGCCACCAGGGAAACCCAACTATCACTTTCAGATCAGATGAGATCAGTCGCTCAGTCGTGTCTGACTCTTTGCGACCCCATGAATCGCAGCACACCAGGCCTCCCTGTCCATCACCAACTCCCGGAGTTCACTCAGATTCATGTCCATCGAGTCAGTGATGCCATCCAGCCATCTCATCCTCTGTCATCCCCTTCTCCTCCTGCCCCCAATCCCTCCCAGCATCAGGGTGTTTTCCAATGAGTCAACTCTTCCCATGAGGTGGCCACAGTACTGGAGTTTCACCTTTAGCATCATTCCCTCCAAAGAAATCCCAAGGCTGATCTCCTTCAGAATGGACTGGTTGGATCTCCTTG
This sequence comes from Bos mutus, assembly GCF_027580195.1. NCBI lineage: Eukaryota > Metazoa > Chordata > Mammalia > Artiodactyla > Bovidae > Bos > Bos mutus. Next base: position 10,336,837 of record NC_091625.1, read on the forward strand.
CAGTCCAGGGGACTCTCAAGAGTCTTCTCCAACACCACACTTCAAAAGCATCAATTCTTTGGCACTCAGCCTTCTTCACAGTCCAACTCTCACATCCATACATGACCACAGGAAAAACCATAGCCTTGACTAGACGGACCTTTGTTGGCAAAGTAATGTCTCTGCTTTTGAATATGCTGTCTAGGTTGGTCATAACTTTCCTTCGAAGGAGTAAGCGTCTTTTAATTTCATGGCTGCAGTCACCATCTGTAGTGATTTTGGAGCCCAGAAAAATAAAGTCTGACACTGTTTCCACTGTTTCTCCATCTATTTCCCATGAAGTGATGGGACCGGATGCCATGATCTTCGTTTTCTGAATGTTGAGCTTTAAGCCAACTTTTTCACTCTCCACTTTCACTTTCATCAAGAGGCTTTTTAGTTCCTCTTCACTTTCTGCCATAAGGGTGGTGTTATCTGCATATCTGAGGTTATTGATATTTCTCCCGGCAATCTTGACTCCAGCTTGTGCTTCCTCCAGTCCAGCGTTTCTCATGATGTACTCTGCATATAAGTTAAATAACCAGGGTGACAATATACAGTCTTGACGAACTCCTTTTCCTATTTTGAACCAGTCTGTTGTTCCATGTCCAGTTCTAACTGTTGCTTCCTGACCTGCATACAGATTTCTCAAGAGGCAGGTCAGGTGGTCTGGTATTCCCATCTCCTTCAGAATTTTCCACAGTTTATTGTGATCCATACAGTCAAAGGCTTTGGCGTAGTCAATAAAGCAGAAATAGATGTTTCTCTGGAACTCTTTTGCTTTTTCCATGATCCAGCAGATGTTGGCAATTTGATCTCTGGTTCCTCTGCCTTTTCTAAAACCAGCTTGAACATCAGGAAGTTCGCGGTTCACATATTGCTGAAGCCTGGCTTGGAGAATTTTGAGCATTATTTTACTACCGTGTGAGATGAGTGCAATTGTACGGTAGTTTGAGAATTCTTTGACATTGCCTTTCTTTGGGATTGGAATGAAAACTGACCTTTTCCAGTCCTGTGGCCACTGCTGAGTTTTCCAAATTTGCTGGCATATTGAGTGCAGCACGTTCACAGCATCATCTTTCAGGATTTGGAATAGCTCAATTGGAATTCCATCACCTCCACTAGCTTTGTTCGTAGTGATGCTTTCTAAGGCCCACTTGATTTCACATTCCAGAATATCTGGCTCTAGGTGAGTGATCACACCATCATGATTATCTGGGTCAGGAAGATCTTTTTCGTACAGTTCTTCTGTGTATTCTTGCCATCTCTTCTTAATATCTTCTGCTTCTGTTAGGTCCATACAATTTCTGTCCTTTATCGAGCCCATCTTTGCATGAAATGTTCCTTTGGTATCTCTGATTTTCTTGAAGAGATCCCTAGTCTTTCCCATTCTGTTGTTTTCCTCTATTTCTTTGCACTGATTGCTGAAGAAGGCTTTCTTATCTCTTCTTGCTATTCTTTGGAACTCTGCATTCAGATGTTTATATCTTTCCTTTTCTCTTTTGCTTTTCACTTCTCTTCTTTTCACAGCTATTTGTAAGGCCTCCCCAGACAGCCATTTTGCTTTTTTGCATTTCTTTTCCATTGGGGATGGTCTTGATCCCTGTCTCCTCTACAATGTCACGAACCTCATTCCATAGTTCATCAGGCACTCTATCAGATCTAGGCCCTTAAATCTATTTCTCACTTCCACTGTATAATCATAAGGGATTTGATTTAGGTCATACCTGAATGGTCTAGTGGTTTTCCCTACTTTCTTCAATTTAAGTCTGAATTTGGCAATAAGGAGTTCATGGTCTGAGCCACAGTCAGCTCCTGGTCTTGTTTTTGCTGACTGTATAGAGCTTCTCCATGTTTGGCTGCAAAGAATATAATCAATCTGATTTCAGTGTTGATCATCTGATGATGTCCATGTATAGAGTCTTCTCTTGCGTTGTTGGAAGAGGGTGTTTGTTATGACCAGTGCATTTTCTTGGCAAAACTCTATTAGCCTTTGCCCTGCTTCATTCTGTATTCCAAGGCCAAATTTTCCTGTTACTCCAGGTGTTTCTTGACTTCCTACTTTTTCATTCCAGTCCCCTAAATGAAAAGGACATCTTTTTTGGGTGTTAGTTCTAGAAGTTCTTGTAGGTCTTCATAGAACCATTCAACTTCAGCTTCTTCAGCATTACTGGTTGGGACATAGACTTGGTTACTATGATATTGAATGGTTTGCCTTGGAAACGAACTGAGATCATTCTGTTGTTTTTGAGATTGCATCCAAGTACTGCCCTTATGGCAGAAAGTGAAGAGGAACTAAAAAGCCTCTTGATGAAAGTGAAAGTGGAGAGTGAAAAAGTTGGCTTAAAGCTCAACATTCAGAAAACGAAGATCATGGCATCCAGTCCCATCACTTCATGGGAAATAGATGGGGAAACAGTGTCAGACTTTATTTTTCTGGGCTCCAAAATCACTGCAGATGGTGACTGCAGCCATGAAATTAAAAGACGCTTACTCCTTCGAAGGAAAGTTATGACCAACCTAGATAGCATATTCAAAAGCAGAGACATTACTTTGCCAACAAAGATCCGTCTAGTCAAGGCTATGGTTTTTCCTGTGGTCATGTATGGATGTGAGAGTTGGACTGTGAAGAAAGCTGAGCACTGAAGAATTGATGCTTTTGAAGTGTGGTGTTGGAGAAGACTCTTGAGAGTCCCCTGGACTGCAAGGAGATCCAACCAGTCCATTCTGAAGGAGATCAGCCTTGGGATTTCTTTGGAAGGAACGATGCTAAAGCTGAAACTCTAGTACTGTGGCCACCTCATGGGAAGAGTTGACTCATTGGAAAAGACTCTGACGCTGGGAGGGATTGGGGGCAAGAGGAGAAGGGGACGACAGAAGATGAGATGGCTGGATGGCATCACTGACTCGATGGACATGAGTCTCAGTGAACTCCAGGTATTGGTGATGGACAGGGAGGCCTGGTGTGCTGCGATGCATGGGGTCGCAAAGAGTCGGACTGAGCGACTGATCTATCTGACTGCATTTCAGACTATTTTGTTGACCATGATGGCCACTCCATTTCTTCTGAGGGATTCCTGCCAGTAGTAGTAGATATAATGGTCATTTGAGTTAAATTCACCCATTCCAGTCCATTTGAGTTCGCTGATTCCTAGAATGTCGACATTCATTTTTGCCATCTCTTGTTTGACCACTTCCAATTTGCCTTGATTTTTATCACTTTACCAAGGATGAAATTAGAGCCTGTCTACAGCCATGTTTTTAAAGAACTAGATTCATTCTCTACTCTTGCCTGAAAAATCCCATGGACGGAGGATCCTGGTAGGCTGCAGTCCATAGGGTCGCTGAGGGTCGGACACGACTGAGCAACTTCACTTTCACTTTTCACTTTCATGCATTGGAGAAGGAAATGGCAACCCACTCCAGTGTTCTTGCCTGGAGAATCCCAGGGACGGGGGAGCCTGGTGGGCTGCCATCTATGGGGTCGCACAGAGTCGAACACGACTGAAGCGACTTAGCAGCAGCAGCAGCAGCAATGCAAGGAGTAGATACATTGTTAGTATTCAAGGTAAATGCAGTGGCCAGTGATAGTATAGTTTACCAGGTCACCATGCCTCCATTTCAGATACAAGATGTCACCCTTCAGCTGTTACTCCATAAGGACCTCTTTAATGGATCCTAACTAATTACCAACTTTTACAGTCATCTGCCCGAGTATGATTCCTTCCTTGCTTCTGGAGCTCCCCTAAGTGACAGCGACAGTGGGTAAGAGGTCAGTGTTGGATGACCTCTGTGCCGCTGGGGGTGGTCAGGAGGAGCAGTGGTAGTTCCACCATGGACTGTGGGTTCTGGCCCCTGAGTGTGTGCTCAGTGTCAGTGCAAGTCTCTAGCACCGCCTCCACCCCACTTTGCCTCCTCAGTCCTTCCAACACGTTTACAGTCAAATCACTGTCACAATTCTGCTTTCACATTTTTGTTACTAATCATTCCATTCGAAATAACCAGAAACCTTTCTCTTTCCCTGGCCGGAAACTGACTGATGTGTTCAGGCAGTGAGACTTACAAGAAAGAGTTTATATACATATATAAACACATATAGTGAGCTTGACCATAAGTTAGGAAAAAATAGAAAAATCTCCATATGCTCATCAAATAGAGCAGCGAGTCTTTTGAGCTCTGCATGGTAGCAGTTGGGCTTCCCAAGTGGCGCTAGTGGTAAAGAGCCTGCCTGCCAATGCTGGAGACTTAAGAGATGCAGGTTCAACCCCTGGATTGGGAAGATCCCCTGGAGGAGGGCATGGTGACCCACTCCATTATTCTTGCCAGGAGAATCCCATGGACAGGGAAGCTTGGTGGGCTATGGTCCATAGGGTCACAAGGAGTAGGACATGACTGAAGTGACTTAACACACATAGTAGCAACTCCTCCAAGAGCTGATTCTTTCCCCGTGGTTCAGTCCAAGGTAACTGCACCTTGCAGAGGCAGCTATGCAGCTTTCAGGGGCTGCTTTTTCCCTGCTCTGTTCCCTGCCCTCCCTCCCTTGTGGGGTGCCCACCCTGTCCCTCACAGAAGCCAGTCAGGGTGAGACCTTAGGCTTGCCACCTGCTTGCACCCAACAAAACAGTGAGAGAGCAGAAAACACAGTATCTGTCGTCTACACTCATGATATGATTGGTTAATACTGCAATGACTTTAAGTGCATGGTCATCTCCGGCAGGCACTTTCTTCCTAAGCATTTAATCTCCAATTTGAAACCAAAACTTTTTCCCATGAAGGTATTTTAGGCATCAGGCAGAGGCTTTTCACCAGTGCACCCCCAGGGATGCTGTGGCTCACAGTACTGGCTGAGCCAGCTCCGAGGCTCACCTTGAGAGGTCACAACAGCATGACTGCTTTTGTGGGGGATGAGGGGCATGATACTCCTAGAAGGCTGGGAACATGCAGATGGAGCCCCTTTCTGATTCATTCATTCACTTGTGAGAAATAAAATTACCACTCATCACATAAAGCAGGCACTGTGCCAGGCACTTTTTGTTTTGAATATTCAAGATTATATGCAGCCCTACTTAATACATTTCTAACACAAAGACTCTTGTCCTCATAACTTAGATTTCATTTCTTAGGCTCCTGCATTATTTCTACCTGTGATAATGAAGCTTCTCACAAAGCTGTATTCTACATGCTCTCTTGGTTAATGACAATGTATGGCAAAACCAATACAATATTGTAAAATAATTAGCCTCCAATTAAAATAAACAAATTTATATTAAAAATGGGATATTCCTGTAGGAAAATCAGTTCACCAAGATAATAAGGCACTACTTAGTAATCAGAGAATATTCATGAGTCATCCTTGATGTGTCTTTATTTAAGACAAAGTCTAAAACATCAGGAAGCCTCCATAAGCCTCTTATCCTTCTCCATCAGAGGACAGACAGAATGAAAACCACAACCACAGAAATTAACCAATCTGATCACATGGACCACAGCCTTGTCTAACTCAATGAAACTATGAGCCATGCCCTGTAGGAGCACCTAAAACAGACGGGTCATGGTGGAGAATTCTGACAAAACGTGGACCACTGGAGAAGGGAATGGCAAACCACTTCAGTATTCTTGACTTGAGAACCCCATGAACAGTATGAAAAGGCAAAAAGATAGGATACTGAAAGATGAACTCCTCAGGTTGTGAGGTGCCAGTATGCAACTGGAGAAGAGTGCAGAAATAACTCCAGTTAGAATGAAGAGACAGAACCAAAGCAAAAACAACACCCAGTTGTGGATGTGACTGGTGATGGAAGTAAAGTCTGAGGCTGCAAAAAGCAATATTGCATAGGAACCTGGAATGTTAGGTCCATGAATCAAGGCAAATAGGAAGTGGTCAAACAGGACATGGCAAGAGTGAACATCAACATTCTAGGAATCAGTGAACTAAAATGGACTGGAATGGGTGAATTTAACTCAGATGACAATTATATCTACTACTGTGGGCAAGAATCCCTTAGAAGAAATGGAATAACCATCATAGTCAACAAGAGTCTGAAATGCACTACTTGGGTGAAATCTCAAGAATGACAGAATGATCTCTGTTCTTTTCCAAGGCAAACCATTCAATATCATAGTAATCCAAGTCTATGCCCTGACCAGTATTGCTGAAGAAGCTGAAGTTGAACGGCTCTACGAAGACCTAGAAGACCTTCTAGAACTAACACCCAAAAAAGATGTCCTTTTCATTTAGGGGACTGGAATGCAAAAGTAGGAAGTCAAGAGGTACCTGGTGTAACAGGAAAATTTGGACTTGGAGTACAGAACGAAGCAGGGCAAAGGCTAATAGAGTTTTGCCAAGAAAATGCAACAGTCATAGCAAACACCCTCTTCCAACAACACAAGAGAAGACTCTACACATGGACATCACCAGATGGTCAACACCGAAATCAGATTGATTATAGTCTTTGAAGCCAAAGATGGAGAAGCTCTATACAGTCAGAAAAAACAAGACCAGGAGCTGACTGTGGCTCAGATCATGAACTCCTTATAGCCAAATTCAGACTTCAATTGAAGAAAGTAGGGAAAACAACTAGACCATTCAGTTCAGTTCAGTTCAGTTCAGTCCCTCAGTCGTGTCTGACTCTTTGTGACCCCATGAATTGCAGCACGCCAGGCCTCCCTGTCCATCACCAACTCCTGGAGTTTACCCAAACTCATATCCATCGAGTCGGTGATGCCATCCAGCCATCTCATCCTCTGGCGTCCCCTTCTCTTCTTGCCCCCAGTCCCTCCCAGCATCAGTCTTTTCCAATGAGTCAACACTTCACATGAGGTGGCCAAAGTACTGGAGTTGCAGCTTTAGCATCATTCCTTCCAATGAACACCCAGAACTGATCTCCTTTAGGATAGACTGGTTGGATCTCCTTGCAGTCCAGGGGACTCTCAAGAGTCTTCTCCAACACCACACTTCAAAAGCATCAATTCTTTGGCCCTCAGCTTTCTTCACAGTCCAACTCTCACATCCATACATGACCACAGGAAAAACCATAGCCTTGACTAGACGGACCTTTGTTGGCAAAGTAATGTCTCTGCTTTTGAATATGCTATCTAGGTTGGTCATAACTTTCCTTCCAAGGAGTAAGTGTCTTTTAATTTCATGGCTGCAGTCACCATCTACAATGATTTTGGAGCCCAGAAAAATAAAGTCTGACACTGTTTCCACTGTTTCCCCATCTATTTCCCTTGAAGTGATGGGAGCAGATGCCATGATCTTCGTTTTCTGAATGTTGAGCTTTAAGCCAACTTTTTCACTCTCCTCTTTCATTTTCATCAGGAGGCTTTGTAGTTCCTCTTCACTTTCTGTCCTAAAGGTGGTGTCATCTGCATATCTGAGGTTACTGATATTTCTCCCGGCAGGTATGACCTAAATCAAATCCCTAATGATTATACAGTGGAAATGACAAATGGATTCAAGGGATTATATCTATCTGATAGAGAGAGTGCCTGAAGAACTACAGATGGAGGTTCATGACATTGTACGGGAGGCAGTGATCAAGACCATCCCCAAGCAAAAGAAATGCAAAAAGGCAAAATGGTTGTTCGAGGAGGCCTTACAAATAGCTGAGAAAAGATGAGAACCGAAAGGCAAAGAAGAAAAGGAAAGATATACCCATTAGAATGCAGAGTTCCAAAGACTAGCAAGGAGAGATAAGAAAGCCTTCCTCAGTAATCAAGGCAAAGAAATAGAGGAAAGACTAGAGATCTCTTCAAGAAAATTGGAGATACCAAGGGAACATTTCATGCAGAGATGGGCTCAATAAAGGACAGAAATGGTGTGGACCTAACAGAAGCAGAAGATAATAAGAAGAGGTGGTAAGAATACACAGGAGAACTATACAAAAAAACTTCATGACCTGAATAACCACAGTGGTGTGATCACTCACCTAGAGCCAGATATCTTGGAGTGAGAAGTCAAGTGGGCTTTATGAAGAAGTAGTGGAACAAGCTACAAAAGAGCTAGTGGAAGTGATGGAATTTCAGTTGACCAAACTAGACAGCATATTAAAAAGCAGAGATGTTACTTTGCCAACAAAGATCTGTCTAGTCAAAGCTTTGGTTTTTCCAGTAGTCATGTATGGATGTGAGAGTTGGACTATAAAGAAAGCTGAACACTGAATAATTGATGCTTTTGAATTGTGGTGTTGGAGAAGACTCTTGAGAGTCCCTTGAAATGCACGGAGACCCAGCCAGTCCATCCTATAGGAAATCAGTCCTGAATATTCATTGGAAGGACTAATGTTGAAGGTGAAACTCCAATCCTTTGGCCACCTGATGAGAAGAACTGACCCTTTGAAAAAGACCCTGACGTTGGGAAAGATTGAAGGTGGGAGGAGTAAGGGATGACAGAGAATGAGATGGTTGGATGGCATCACCGACTCAAAGAACATGAGTTTGAGTAAACTCCAAGAGTTGGTGATGGACAGGGAAGCCTTGCATGCTGCAGTCCATGGGTTTGCAAAGAGTCAGACATGACTGAGTGACCGAACTGAACTGAAAACAGTCACTATATCTTGTGTAAACCCAACCTGCTGCCTGACCACCCAATTTCACACATTGTTTGATTTAATATGAAGTTTCTGAGGACTTGGGTAAAGGTCAGGGACCGTGACACAATGATGGTTGCATATTCACGGCTTCCCCGAATAACATTTAAAATAATAAAAGAAGGAAATAAAGTGAAACTGCTGCTGGGAATATTTATATAACACTGCTCATTTTCTAAATTAAAATAAGTGTACCTTCTATAATATTAGAATTTTATATTCCATAGTTATAGATTCTTATGGATATTTGACATCACTTTAATTTGCCAAAATCGACTTTGTTTCCCTGTATTTGGATCTGTGCTTTCAAGCAGAGCCTGAGAGAAAGGCTTGGGTCCAGGCTTATGTAGTTTATGTCAGAAGTGAGCCTGGAAGTGAAACACAAGGAGGGAGAACCCGGGTGAGGCTGCAGCCTGGCGTCAGCACGGCCAGGGCTGAGGCTGCTGCACGGGGATGCTGCTGCTCAGAACTGCCACCTGGCGAGGCCAGGGGAGGAGCACCTGCTCATCGGCACTCCCCCTGGCTGAGGGTTGCCCACCAGGTGCTGAGTCCCCTGCAGGTACCTCTGGGGCCTGCGTGTGGCAGAGCCAGCAGCCACACTGGACACAGACAGCTGGTTGCAGGAGAGAGGCTGTGAGGTGGGTGTGGGGAGGGGCCGGAGCCCCAGGGAGCTGCCTGTGATGTGTCTGTGTTCCCGGGAGACTGCTGAGGTCGGGGTCCAGAGTGTCCAAGGGCTACCAGTGTTTAGTTGCAAAACAAAAGATCAAACAGGACAGAAATGATTCGTAAGGAAAATGATCCTGTTTGAAGATTAGCCACTTTCCTTCACTGCTAAAATCTGTGTTTCCATACTTGGTACGAAGACACCTCACCAGAGTTTGAGAGATCATTGACTCACTTAATTAAATATAATAAATCTGCTGTTTGCACACTAGGTAGGGTGATTAATCCTGTATTCCTGAGTCTAGCCTCATTCGGAACACACCCCTGGGGCACTTTGTTCTCAGTTTTACAAATTATGAACTAAATGAACCTAATGCTTTGCTGATAATGGGTATATACTACATTAAGGCATGCTTGCTTAAACAGATAGTCTTCATAACAGATAAGAAGGAGAATGTCTCTTGTGGTCTACCTTATTTTCAGGCTTCCTTGTAATTTAGGTTAGTAATTAGAGGATCGTTAAAACAGTGTGAATGCAAAACCCTCACAAATTTGAACAAAACAATTATGAAAATGAAAAGAGGAGAGGAAACTGGAATGGAAAGATATGGTGAGTGAAAAAACTGAGTGTTTCCCAAGATCCATGTAAAAGAGAAAGAAAAACACCAATACAGTATACTAACACATATATATGGAATTTATAAAGATGGTAATGATGACCCTATATACGAGACAGCAAAAGAGACACAGATGTAAAGAACAGACTTTTGGACTCTGTGGGAGAAGGCGAGGGTGGGATGATTTGAAAGAATAGCTTTGAAACATGTGTATTATCATATGTGAAATAGATTGCCAGTCCAGGTTCGATGCATGAGACAGGGTGCTCATGGCTGGTGCACTGGGATGACCCAGAGGGATGGGAAGGGGAGAGAGGATGGAGGGGGGTTCAGGATGGGGGCCACATGTACACCCATGGCTGATTCATGTCAATGTATAGCAAAACCCACCACAATATTGTAAAGTAATTAGCCTCCAATTAAAGTTAAAAAAAAAAAAAAGTGGATTGTGAGGGAAGGACCCAGGAAGAAATCCTTGTGATTGGACATCAGTGGAGATGGTCTGTGTTACTTTGACTTTTATGTCATTCAGCACCCTCAACAGCTTCCCATTGGTTTTTAGGAGGAGCCTAGGGCCTGCCATACTCGGGCCTCAGCCAGCTGAGCCCCATCTACCTTTTCAGACCCTATTCTGATTCCAGGGCTCACTAGCAGGGCAATATTCTCCGACTCACCGGATCCAACCACTTCGCGAATCTAACTCACTGAACATGTGTAAGTGTCTCGGAGGCACCGAGGGGCTCACAGCTGAGTGACCTGCCCTGGAGCATCAGCTGGGCAGTGGGGGAGCCAGAGTTGGGACCTAGCCTGACCCTGGAGTCTGGGCTCTTCCTGGTCACATCTCGGCAGCTGTGCTTTCCTGGCGTGGAGGGTGGTGCTCCCTCCTTCCTGCCTTTGGAAGCCCACTGGTCCTTGACAGCTGACACCAGGTTCCATGTCCTTCAGAAAGCCTCTGAGGTTGGCTGGCTCCCAGCCTTCCATTTTTCCTTGGGTTGTAGAGACGCACAGGGGGCCTGGGTCACCAGGGCCCAGTCACTCACGCTGTCGTAGAGCAGCATGTCTACACGTGTGTGTTTCTCCCCTAATCTAGGCCTGCTCCAGTTGAAGGGAGGCCAGAACCTTATTCTAAAACAAGGAGTTTTCGCTTTTGGCAGAATTAAGAACGAGGAGACCGGGACTCCAGAGGATGGGGCTTTGGCTGGGTCACTTATTGGGTGCCCACTGCCCCCTCTGTGTTGTGTTCAGAATTCGTGGACGTGAAGTATGGTTGGGGCTGGGATGATTCTGGCTGCCATGGCTCCATTTCAATATTTATTCAAATGGAAGTTTAGTATGCATTCCAGATTCAAAATAAGTGCAGATTGACAATGTGAATACCAGAAATGACAGGTAATTTTAGAAACGACAAGAGCAGCAGTGGGGCCTGGAAATTCTTCCCTACACTCCTTTCCCATGGAGAAATTGTACGTTTACAGCAGTGGCCAGTGGCCACCATAACAGTATTAATTATAATTTTGCAGGCTTGAATATAAATAAAAAACATACGTACATGCGGACACAGATTTCCAGTGGTTTTTCTGCAGTGAAAATGGAGAGGGTTGAAATACACAAAGACAACATCTCTTGCCCATTTCCTGCCTGACACTTTTGGTCCAAAAGCCAGAAACGCATATGCCTGGTGTGGCGGTGGGTCCAGTTTGCTTCCTTTCTTCTTGGCATCAGCATTTCCTGGGTCTGGAGATGGGGAAGGCGACCTTGGGAGGTGGCAGTGAACTTGGGACCATGCTTTCCTCACAAAGCGTTGGTTACTGTCTGCATCTCAGGCCTTCCTGGCTGAAAGTATTCATCGTGCCACATCTGATGAGAGTAAGAGCGGCCTTAATGACCATCGACTCCCCAGCCCATCCTAAAGGAAATCAACCCTGAATATTCATTGGAAGGACTGATGCTGAAGATGAAGCTCCAATACTTTGGCCACCGGATGCGAAGAGCTGACTCAATGGGAAAGACCCTGATGTTGGGAAAGATTGAAGGTGGGAGGAGAAGGGAGGGACAGAGGATGTGATGGTTGGATGGCATCACCGACTCAAGGGACATGAGTTTGAGCAAACTCTGGAAGATAGTGAAAGAGAGGGAAGCCTGGCATGCTGCAGTCCATGAGGTCGCAAAGAGTCGGACATGACTCAGCAACTGAACAACAGCAACTCCCTGGCACAGGCAGTGGGTGGTGGGGTGGGGACCACAGCATATGCTCCAGGCCTGGTCTCTGAGCCCCGTTCTCTTCCTCCTTCACTGGAGACCCTGAAGCTGGGATGCTCAGGCCACCTCAGTCAGGCCCACCCATCCACTGGGGATCAGGTGTAGCTGCTGCAGTCAACTACCAGTTTGCTAAGAAATGACCCTTGCCTTGGTACTCACAAATACATGGTGAAAACGCCTTTCCTCCACCAATGTTTGATCTTGTCTCTTTTCCTCTGCCTCTGTAGTAGTTCCTTTCAACTTGTGTCACCTCCTAGGTAGAATAAACTCCTTGAGTGCAGGATCTGAACTTCCTAGTTTCCCCTCCCCTTCTTGGGACGGGCTCTCTCTCTCGAGAATAGCCTGGCAGACATGTGTGATGGGACACGTGTCATCCCCAAGTGTGAATTTCAAGTAGCATCAATGGGGGAAGAGAATTGTATTAACTTTCTGCATATTTGATGTGCTGTGCTTAGTCGCTCAATCGTGTCTGACTCTTTGCGACCCATTGGATTGTAGCCTGCCAAGCTCCCCAGTCCATGGGGTTTTCCCAGCAAGAATACCGGAGTGGGTTGCCATTCCTCCTTGAGGGGATCTTCCTGATCCAGGGATTGAACCTGCATTTCCTGTGTCTCCTGCATTGCAGACAAATTCTTTACCTGCTGAGCCTGTAGGAAATGCAATGATCTTGAAAGGCCTTAAATTTTTTTTTTTTTGGTGTAAGAATGATTTTCTTTTTTTTGGTCAAGATTGCTGACCTCAGGGAAGAACTCAGCTATTCTGACAAAAAGAGGTTTCCCACTTGTTACTGGGTATGTGTATGTATGTCAGGGGTGGGGAGTGAGGTTGGGAATTTATTTCATAATTTCCCATTAATTTAAAATTTTATTCATTATAAAATTATGTTACAATTAATTAACATTAATTAAAATTTAAAGTTACCCTTTATTCTATGGGCTTTCCAGTGGCTCAGCGGTAAAGAATCCACTGGCAGTGCAGGAGCTGCAGGAGACATGAGTTCAATCCCTGGGTGGAGAAGATCCCCTGGAGGAGTGCATGGCAACCCACTCTAGTATTCTTGCCTGGAAAAATTCCATGAACAGAGGAGCCTGGCGGTCTACAGTCCATGGGGTCTCAATGAGTCGGACATGACTGAAGCAACTCAGCAGCAGCAACAGCATCTTTATTCTATATAAATTTTAACTGGATACAGAGAAAATTTCTTGGAAGTAACAAGCATATCTATTACAAAAAAGGAAAATTGCTGTATCATCCAGACCTTCTCAAACTTTTCTGTTGATGTGACCCACTTGTCAGTTCAGTTCAGTTCAGTTCAGTTGCTCAGCCATGTCCTACTCTTTGCAACCCCATGGACTGTAGCACGCCAGGCTTCCCTGTCCATCACCAACTCCTTTGACCCACTTGAGATCTTGTTAAAAAGCCATTTGGAGTCAGTGGAGCCAGCACAGGGCCCACCATTCTGCATTCCTAACAAGCTCTGGGTGATGTTCCACTTGAGTAGTAAGAAACCACACAAGCCAGCATAACTCTTTACTCTAGAAAGTTTCATAATATGGCAGCATTAGCGCTTTCTTTTTCTTTTTTTTATCCAGGGTGGGCTCTGCATAGATAGTAACAGTCCCCCTCTCAGGTTCCTGGGAGGATAAAGTGACGTCAGCCCCTGCTCTGCACTGTGTGCTCTGTGGGCCAAGACAGCAGAGACTCCGGGATCCCTCCAGAAACTCAGACACTGGGCCTGCCTGGGTGGATGGAGTCAACTGTGCTTCAGTAAGATGCTGGGGCTGTGGGCATGGTGACGTTTGGGAAGCACGGACACCATGCAGATGGAGTAGCCAGTGCATGGGAAATGAGCCACTATCTTCTGAGTCTTAAAACCTTCTGAGTTCATTCATTTTCCATTCACAGGTGAGGACTCCTCCACAATCACAGAAGTAGGGTTCCTGCCAAGACCTTTTGATTCTGAAGCCTGGGCCCTAAAGAGAAGTGAGCTTCCCAAGCAGCGAAGGCCTGGGTACCTCCCCCTCCTTGCAGCACCCCCCACCCCCCTGCTGCCCCTGGTGCTCAGGCCCCTGGCTGGTCCAAGCCCAGTGGCTGCACTGGGGTCACTCTCAGACCCCCTCCTCCTTTCCCTGGGTGGAACCCCGTGCTTTGTCCCACACTCAAATGTTCCAGTAGGCTTGCTGAACACTGACTAAGTCCTTGGTTAACCTCAGGGGTGTATGATTCATGCAGGGATTTCTGAACATAAACTTTTTGCTCAAAAGAAACACTCCTGTGGGGGAAATTCTAGACTTTGTAGGATTTGTGAGCATGTGCTTTAGGACTTAAGGTGTGTGTATATACGTGTGTGTGTACTATGTGTGTGGAGTACGTGGAGTGTGTGTGGAGCACGTGTATGTGGAGTGTGTATGTGTGGAGTGTGTGTGTGACTATGTGTGTGGAGTACGTGGAGTGTGCGTGTGTGTGTGTGGTGTGTCTTTGGTGTGTGTGTGTAGTAGGCATGTGTAGTACGCATGCAGTGTGTGCAGTATGTGTGTCTGAGTGATTGTGTAGTATGTGTATGTATAGTATGTGTGTGTGGAGTGTGTGTGTAACGTGTGTGTGAAGTGTGTATTATGTGTGTGGAGTATGTGTGTATATGGAGTGTATATGTGTAGTGTGTGTGTACAGTGTGTGTGTAGTGTGTATGTGTGGAGTACGTGTGTAACGTGTGTGTGAAGTGTGTATTATGTGTGTGGAGTATGTGTGTATATGGAGTGTATATGTGTAGTGTGTGTGTACAGTGTGTGTGTAGTGTGTATGTGTGGAGTACGTGTGTAATGTGTGTGTGAAGTGTGTATTATGTGTGTGGAGTGTGTGTGTGGAGTATATGTGTGTGGAGTATATGTGTGTGGAGTATGTGTATATATGGAGTGTATATGTGTAGTGTGTGTGTATAGTGTGTGTGTGTGTGTGTTGTGTGTACACGTACCATGTGTATGGATTGTGTATGTGTGCATGTGCATGGTGGCAGCTGTGGTGATGGCTCCTGGATCGCCACATCTCAGCTCATGGTGGACCCTGCTTTGTCTTGTGTGAGTCTGGCCTTGGGAGTCCAGACACTTGGAGAGAAGATGTTTCTTCAGGCAAAGTCAGAGCAGAAATGGATGCAGGGGATGAAGGTCAGAGAAGACTGTGGCTCTGGGGTCTGACCAGCAATATCCAGGGCATGAAAGACATGCTTTGGGACCAGCACTGTGGGGAACAGTTATGTCATGAAGACCCCCGTCCCACCCTGATTATGCCATTTTCAATTTTAAATGCAATTTTTGTTTCCAATTTTGCTTTGAGGTTTTCAGAAATAGGCTAATAGGCTGTATGTGCACTGTGTTCCATTTAGCCACATCTCTTGGTCTTAATTGCCTTTTATCTAAACTTGAAGTCCTTTTCAATTTGCTCGTGTTTCTCACCTCATGGGCACTGATTGATTTTGTTTCTTTTTGCATTTTTGCTAATAGGGATCAAATTGGCCTGCTGATTCTCATTAGGCCTGTTTGAGTTGATAGCTTCATTTAAAAACTGGGGGTTTTACTCAAAGTTTTTGTTTATCCTATAGTTTTGCCTCTTGGATCAAGACCACTTCTCAGATAATGAATTCAGAGCCCAGAGGAATACAGGTTAGGTCTTCAAGGCTTTCAACCTGCTTTGCCATTGTTGTAATTTTTATTTTGATGTGTCTACTTAAGAGTTTCCAAGTATGTCTTTTTGCCTTTTTATACTGTTTATGAGGTTCTCAAAGCAAGAATACTGAGTGGTTTTCCATTCCCTTCTCCAGGGGACCACATTTTGCCAGAACTCTGCACCATGACCCGTCCATCTTGGGTGGTCCTGTCTAGCACAGCTCATAGCTTCATTGAGTTACACAAGGCTGTGACCCATGCATTTCCTATAGTCAAAGCTATGGTTTCTCCAGCAGTCACGTACAGACAAAGGTCCGTATAGTCAAAGCTATGGTTTCTCCAGCAGTCACATACTGATGTGAGAGTTGGACCATAAAGGCTGAGCACCGAAGAATTGAAGCTTTCAAATTGTGGTGTGAATAAGACTCTTGAGGGTCCCTTGGACAGCAGGGAGGTCAAGCTAGTCAACCCTAAAGGAAATCAACCCTGAATATTCATTGGAAGGATTGATGCTGAAGCACCAATAATTTAGCCATCTGATGCGAACAGCCAACTCATTGGAAAAGACCCTGATGCTGAGAAAGATTGAGGATGGGAGGAGAAGGGGGTGACAGAGGATGAGATGGATGCATGGTGTCACAGACTCAATGGACATGAGTTTGAGCAAACTCTGGGAAATGAAGGGCAGGGAGGTCTGCTGTGCTACTTACTGTCCATGGCGTCACAGAGTCAGACAGGACTTAGTGACTGAACAACAACAAAAAACATGTCTTGATGTTGATGATAACATGTGGAGGAAGAGATCATTTTATAGGTGTATTTTGACAGGTAAGAGGTATAAAAACCAGCTTGCTACCCTTCTCCGAGACTGACTTGGAAAGTCACTTATTTGGGACTAAAATGTAATCGTAGGAAAAAACAAAATCTGTCCTTGGTTAGTGTAAGAGACTTAGGAAAATCTACTGGTTCATATCAAACTATTTTCGTTCCAGTAATGTCTTGTGACCAAGGGTTGACTAGGCCACTATAATGAAGAAATGGAGAGAACCATTTGGAGTGCATTCAAATTCTGAATTAAGGGGATCAGAGTTTCTTCCTCTGGAATGCCTCCCTCTCCAGCCCCCATCAGCACTTTTTCTCCTGTATACATAGACATATACCTATATTCCTCTGCCTTTAGTGCAAATCATTTTATAAGCAATTTGAATTTGGAAGTCTATGGGAATTACTTTAATGATGTAGTACATTGGACTTGTTGTATAACAAAGCATGAAAAGTGGAAATGTCACTTGGCATAATTTGCACAGCACATACACAGGCTGTGTGTGCATGTGTTTATTTGTGGTGGGCTGAATCTCACCTATAGTCTTAGGTGGGCAAGAAACGGAACTTTATATTTTACAACTCAACTTCATTTTTTGATCCTGTGCTCTGGTCCACTGGGAGTGGGTGCAGTGCTGACATCACCCCTTTCTGGAGTTCTCCTTGCCTCCCTCCCTGATGCTACTCTATCATCCAAGGTCCCTCCAGCCTCAGAATGCTGAGTGGCAGAGGGGAATGGTCCCTGGTCCCTGTGTTCCCACTGGAGTCTCAGAGTCTTGGAGCCCCTGGCCTCCTCATGGCTGACCTTCTGCTGCCTGGCACCACCCTTAGGGAATCTTCTCTGCACTGTCCATGGTTCTGTTTCCTAGAAACACAACATAGCCACCACCTTGAAACTGACTGGCCTCCTCATGGCTGATCTTCTGCTGCCTGGCACCACCCTTAGGGAATCTTCTCTGCGCTGTCCATGGTTCTGTTTCCTAGAAACACAACATAGCCACCACCTTGAAACTGACCATTTCTCTTTGCTCCTGGGACTCCTGGCTCTGTTTTCCTTGTTCCTCCTTCCAAGCTTGGTCTGCAACCCATCCTTATTCACGTTATGACCCCTCAGTCCTCTGCTCTTGGCTCCTGGGGACTGAGGCTGGGGTTTCAGCTGGAGGGTCCATCTGCACCCTCCTGAGGTACTGGACCTGTATGTGAACAGGATGCAGAGGGAGTTGGTGGGAAAGCGGAAAAATACCTCAAAGATCAACTCTGTGCTGTCCTGGGGTCTAGATGTGTGTGTTTCATTCTGTGAGAGCTATTCCAGATCACCATGCTGATGGTTTTTCCTTTAAGTTGCAGGGTCTGCCAGCAACAAGAAATCAACAAGTGTTCACACACCCTTTGTCACGTACCGAATAGCCTATTTGGTAGAAGAGATCCAAATTGTTAGCTGTGCAGTGAAATTACCATTTTATTATAAGTTTCTAAGGACAATTAATTTTAAAAGCTGGCTGGTGAATACACTGTGAAAAGAAGTGGATTGTTAAGTAGCTATGTTAGGCCAAGTTTTTTTCCCTCCTAATAAGGCACTTAAAGTCTTACCTTTTAAATACACTCCTTGATTAATGTGAATTATATCTGCAGCATGACAAATATTTTTCAAAAACAAAGAATTTTCATGGAGGGAATTCAAATCAGAAGTAAATGGACGGGTGTGAAATCCTTTCACTGCTACAATAATAGGGTAATTTATGTAATACCTCAAGCATCCAAATCTTTTAATGGATTTTTTGAAATAATAAAAGACTGAAAAAAAATCAGTTTTGCTGGTTCTCTCCTTCACTGAGTGTTTATTTGAAAGATTCCTAGTTCAGTTAATGTTCTCTTGAAAAATAATAGTGGCCGTGTCTGGAAGAAGGAGAGAAGAATGGAATTCTTGTGGTTTTTCTTCTCGGAAATTGCTATAGTCACTTTGGGGGACATGCTTTCCCAGTCATTCTTTTTTCTTTCAGTGTTCTGATATAACTTATGGTGCTACATCATACTTCAGATCTTTATCACAGCTTCAAATCTGATGCACCAGCTTCCATCAGCGTTCGTTTATCACTTTGAGGCCCAAATCACATCCCCTCTGGATGTCCATGGTGCTTCTCAGACAATCCATGGTGAAGGATCAAGTTTCTAAACCTGAACTTTCGCTTCCTGTACTAATCTCCTCATAGACACAGCAGCTGGCATTGGTGTCCGCCCGCCCTTGGGGTGTTCTGGGGTCCCTCTCTGGAGCCCCCTGTCTCTGCCCACTCAGAGGACTGCTTTCTGAAATGAAGTCCTTGCTCATCATCTCATAGACCCTGCCGGTAGCATCCGACAGCATTTGGCCTGTGTTCCAGCTGCTCACCCGCTGTGACTCGTCCCCTCCTCAGGAAGCCACGTCTTCAGTGTCCAGTTGGGGAGAGACCTGTGTCCACTACACGTGGCAGCTTTGATTTCTGGATGGTCCATAACGTTCGGAACCACAAATGCTGCTCTCGCATTGCCTCATGTTTCCAAATGGATTGCTTATTTTAGTGAATGAATGACTAATGAATTTGCAAGGGAAGAAGCAGGGAATGTTTCCAGTCAGGGAGGAGGAGGGAGGAAGCAGACCACCATCTGTAGGAGGGGCAGGGGTGGTGGTGTGGAGAGGGGTCGGGATGCTTCACCTGGGTCTTCAGGACTGAGTAAGAGTTTGGGCTCCCTTGTAGCTCAGTCAGTAAAGAATCTGCCTGCAATGCAGGAGACCCAGGTTTGATTCCTGGGTAGAGAAGATTCCCTGGAGAAGGAAATGGCAACCCACTCCAGTATTCTTGCCTGGAGAATTCCATGGACAGAGGAGCCTGGTGGGCTACAGTCCATGGCGTCACAAGAGTCAGACACGACTTAGCGGACTTAGCGACTAAACCACCACCACCATCAAGAGTCTGGGGAGCGTCCACCCTTGATTTGAAGAAGTGTGTGTGTGTGTGTGTGTATGTATGCGCACGCACACGCGTGCGTGCAGAGGGGGGCATTTATGAGGACGAGAATACCAACTTGTGTATCACCTTTTCCTAACTGAATTTTTATCCAGATAACTAGATTCCCATCGAGCGGACAGCAAAGATCAGGGACGTCCGGCCCTGTATGCATCGCCCCCTCTGGTCACATGTTGCACAGCTCCACTCCAGTATCATGCCCAGGACATCGATGTGAATTCCACCCACCAAGTGGACTCAGATTTCCCCAGGTTTGTGTGCACTCGCTTTTGTGTGTGTGTGTGTTTAGTTCTATACAAGTTCATCACGTGAAGGTTTGTGTGGCCACGATCACAGTCAAGACAGCACAGTTCCATCGCCACATGGACCGGTCCTGTCGGCCTTTCAAGCCACCCTCTCTCTGTTCCTCTGGCTTTCCTACTCTTCAGGCCCGGCCACTGCGCATGTGTCCTCCATTTCCAAATTCGGGCATTTCAAAAATGTTACATAGTTGGATGCACTCAGCATGCAACCTTCCAGGATTGACTTTTTTCCCTCAGCAGAAGTCTAATTGTTATCTATATTGATAGATATATTGTTATATTCTAATTGTTATCTATATTGTTATTCTAATTGTTATCTATATTGATATTTTGTTATCTATATTGATTGTAATCTATATTGATAATTTCTTTTTATTGCTAAACAGAGTTCCACGGTATGGATGCATGAGAATTTGTTTAACCATTCACCTGCCAAAGGACATCTGGGCCGATTCCAGCTTTAAAAGTGAAAGTGAAAGTCACTCAGTCATGTCTGACTCTTGGCCACCCTATGGACTGTAGCCCGCCAGGCTCTTCTGTCTATGGAATTCTCCGGGCAAGAATACTGGAGTGGGTTCCCTTCTCCAGGGAATCTTTCCAACCCGGGGATCGAACTCAGCTCTCCTGCAGTGCAGGCAGATTCTTTACTGTCTGAGCCACCAGGGAAGCCCAAGAATACTGGAAATAAGAAGTCATATAAGTATACAGGTTTTGTGTGAAAATAATCTGTATTTCTCTGGGGTAAATGCCAAAGAGTACAACTGCCAGGTCATGAGGTAGCTGCATGTTTAAACTTGCTGTTTAATATTGTTTCCCTACTCTACTTTTTTGTATTACATTCAAAGTCCAGTTGCTGGAGCAACTGTGGCTCTGATAAGAATCCCTGAATAAAACTTTCTTCCCTTCTTAGTCTTTTTGCCTCTTGCAAAACAGTCTTAAAACTTAGCTCTCATTTTATACTTAAAGCAAATCTACAAGCTCAATGGCATTTTAAAGGAAAACTGAAACACAGAAATGTTAAGTAAATTGATTATACAGGGAATTAATGTTATGGTTTGAAGGAAATCCCAAGACCCCTAATGTAGAATTTTTTAAGCCATACCTGACACCATATTAATGGTGCATGAAATCAACAAAGATCGTCACAACCAGAAAGTTTTTATAAAGAAAGAGACTAGACTAGAATACAAAATACCATAGTGTATCATACATAATAAGAGTATATATTGTGCAATCTTTGTGCATTTTTAGGAGACCAGTGCTTTAACCTCTGAGCTACGGAGCCACTTTATATATATACACACATATGTATATATATGCAATATGTATATGTGTGTGTGTATATATATATGTGTATATATATATTTAAGATGCAATATATATATATATAATGTGCATATGTGTTTAGGCAGAGGGTGATATGGTTGGATGGCATCACCGACTCAATGGACATGAGTTTGAGTAAACTCTGGGAGTTGGTGATGGACAGGGAGGCCTGGTGTGCTGCAGTCCATGCAGTGCAAAGAGTCAGACATGACTGAGCAACTGAACTGAACTGATATACATATATAATTGGTTGATTGTTAATATATATGTATATATCAGTGATGATTAAAATAGATATATTTATATAAAATTGAGTGATGGTTAAAAATGCTAGAAACTCTATCCCTATAGCTTCACTTTTTCCCATTAAAACCCCCATATAATTACCTTGCATTTTCCCTTAATGAAAACTTGCAATACTCCAACTAGAATAGAGGTTTAATTAATAATTCTTGGTTAATATTGGTATGAAGGTAGGTTTGAAAGGAGATCTCTTATCTGATGGGAATTTGTCAAAATGTTATTTGTCACTTTATGGAACTTCATTTTCTTTTTCACTTTAGACAGATTATAGAAAAAAAGAGAACTCTACCCAAGTCATTTGATAAAATTCACATTGATAGCAAGACATTCCAAGGGCAATATAAGGAGTTAGAAGTTAGAGGATGTTCCCAAGGTCATACATTTAAAAATGCCTGGAGCCAAGACCCAAGTCCAAATGTCTGACACCCAATAATATTTTTTCCCTGAGATCTTATCCTGCTTCTCTATGGGGTATTCTCAAAGAAGCATATGGTGGCTACATTGATTTTGTTATAAGCAGTCTGCATGCACCAGGATTTTTGTACAGAGGTTATTTAAGATGCAACCAAGAAGATGAGGGAACACAGACTGACCGTCTGCAGACCTTGGAAGGACTGCCATGTAGGAAAGGGGACCATGCTTCTGTTTTACAACATGAGGTAGAAGTAAGATTGATGTTTGACAGTGAGGAGAAAGGAAACAGGTTCATCCCAAGAAAAACATTTCTAAGTAAGCTGTTCAGGAGCAAGAGAACTGCCTGGCATGGTCTTGACCTAGTCACATGAAGAAGTACTCATGAACCCATCGGAAAACCATCCATCCTAGCCGTGGGGATACAAAATTCTCAGATTGGACCAAATGTTCTTTCAGATCTTTTCCAAATGCAGCTTCCTAGGAATCTACTGCTAAATGACTTTCCCCTCTGTTAGTCATTTATCTCTTCTAATTCTGCCTGCATACCAGATTTCCTTGCAATCTGTTTAGAATTAAGGAAAGTATTTCCAATCAAAACCTTAACTGCCATGATTTTATTTCAAATAGGCATAATTTATCAAAAACTGAGTTTAGGGAATATGCATTTTTTCTCATCGTATTTTGAATTGGTTAATAAATCAATTAACTCATATTGTGGAATGGAATAGAACAGGATATGTTTACTTTGGTATTATCAATGTGAAATGGAGATTTGCCTGATCATAAGCCTCAAGATCATAAGGCTTCCCTAATAGCTCAGTGGTAAAGAATCTGCCTGCAGTGCAGGAGACCCAGGTTCAATTCCTGGGTTGGGAAGATCCCCTGGAGAAGGAAATGGCAACCCACTCCAGTATTCTTGCCTGGAAAATCCCATGGGCAGAGGAGCCTGGCAGGCTACAGTCCATGGGGTCACAAGAGTCAGACACAACTTAGCAACTAAACCACCACGAAGCCTCAAGAAGAAGGAGGGGCAGATATTACTCAACTGGAAATTCCGATGGGGAAGAAAAAGTGATTTGCTCAAGGTCATGGAGCTAATAAGTGATCACACAGCTAATATATGATCATACGGCTAATGAGTCCTGGGCTTATTGCTCCTCTTTGATGACTTCTTGAATAAATATTAAACTTTCCACAGGAGAATATGCATGATGAGAAGCTTCTTCTAATGACAGCATTTTCAAGAGGTTATGAGTCCAACTTATTTTACAAATAAGTAAAGAGTCACCCCTGCTTTACTTATTAATATATTGCTAGACAAAATAGAAGATTC
This sequence comes from Bos mutus, assembly GCF_027580195.1. Taxonomy (NCBI): domain Eukaryota; kingdom Metazoa; phylum Chordata; class Mammalia; order Artiodactyla; family Bovidae; genus Bos; species Bos mutus. The sequence continues at coordinate 10,360,146 of NC_091625.1, forward strand.
CTTTCCCTTCCATGGAGTTTTGCTTTATAGATAGATACTTCTATTGTGAAAGCAAAACGTCCTGAATCATAAGATTTTACCTCATGGTTTTATATTACAAATCCCTCCACAAAAGATATTGAAGTTCATGTCAAGCGCCGTCAGGGGAAAATGTGAGCGTAACCGAGATGTTCAAGTAACCCAGTCTGTACCCTTTTACATTGTGGGGTCAACTTGACAATACTGTTTACACTTCTTTTACTTTCATTTAGGTTCTATTAAAAAATTTTTTTTGGGGTGTGCAGTGCAGCATGTGGGATCCTAGTCCCCCAACCAGGGATCAAACTTGCATCCTCTACAGTGCAAGGGCAGAATCTTAACCATTTCACCATCAGGGATGTCTCGTTTTCTATTTCATCTTGTTGCATGTGAGCTCAAACTCCTTCCTGTAGTCTGGCACCAGAGAAAAAGAGTGGATGTGGGCTCCAAGGTCTGACAGACGTTGTCCACAGTGTCTCTGGGACTACACTAAGGACAGGAGATTTGGTGAGCTCTGATTTAGAAAGCCCTACAGACTTGATTTGAGAAGGCGTGGGTGGAGACGAAGGCGTGGGTGGAGACGAAGGCGTGGATGGAGACGAAGGCGTGGATGGAGATGAAGGCGTTTCACTGTGAGAGTGAGTGATTGCTCTCTCTGTGAAGGGAGAGACCTTACAGAATGAAAGTGGCCAGGCTTTGGGGGAACGCTGTTTCCTGCCCTTGGACCCCCTGTTCCTGTCTCTGCCTGGCTGTGTGGCCCCTTGGACCATAGACAGAGGGAGGATGACATGAGGCCAACTTGGAAATAAGGTTCTGCTGCTGCCCTTTGAGCCTGTTTTCCTGGTAAACTACCATTGCTGATGGCTTCGCGGGTGTGGGACCCTGTGGATGCCTTCCAACACTCCCTAGCATGGGGCGGTGAGGGGTGGGGATTTCCAGAAATTGCTCTTTGGGGCTTATGTCTGTGAGAGATTTAGTAAATGCCACACGTTGCCAGTGAACCCAATAAGCTACTTTTGGAAGAGTCTGGAGGACACACTTCATGGAGAACTGAGTTTCCGGGATCGTTGCTGGGGCTTTTACTTTTGTTACATCAAGTGTTTGCAGCTGGAGCAGCAATTTCCACCTCTCACTCTTTCAGGGAGGAATATTGGTAGTTAAAGAAGAAGCCAAAGTGGATGCTTGTGTTAAATTCTTTGTTTTCACCTGGAAATTTTGCATAATTTCTAAATGTTCCTTTTCCTTTTAAAATATTCTTCATTTTTATAGTCTCTTCTTTATTCTATTTATTTATTTAAATTGATTTTTTTTTTTTAATGGAAGATTCGCAAGCCATTATAATAAACAGTAGAAAGAGCTCAGTTTCCTTCACTGGTAACATCTTGAAAAACTCCGGCAGAAAATCACAACAGGATAGAGACATGGAACATCTCCACCACCACGAGGCTTGCTTCTCCGCTGCTTCCTCCCCACCTCATCACCTCCTTGACTCACTTCTCCACTTCTTCAACTTTATCAGTTTCAGATGGAATGTTATATAATGGAATCATATGCTATGAAAACTTTGGGGCCGGCTTTTTCCACTCTGTAACCCTCTGGGAATTCACAATAACCCTCTGGGAATTCAGCTTGTTGTGTGTATTGGGCTTCCAGGTGGTGTAGTGGTAAAGAATATGCCTGCCAATGCAGGAGATGCAAGAGATTCAGGTTCAGACCCTGGGTTGGGTAGATCCCCTGGAGAAGGGAATGGCAACCCACTTCAGTAATCTTGCCTGGCAAATTCCATGGACAAAGGACCACGGTGGGCAACAGTCCACGGGGTCCCAAAGAGCTGGACATGACTGAGCCCGAGAACACATGTTGTATGTATCAGGAGTTCATTCCTTTTCATTGCTATTACATGATACGGATGCACCATGATCCACCCATGGAAAGACACTTGGACTGACTCCAGGTTTTGACTATCACGAATAAATCCACTTAGAAACATTTGTAGACAAGGTTTGGTATGAACACAAGTTATGTCTTCTTTCTTTCCTTTTTGTATCAGTTTAGCCATAGTTTTATCAAGCTCTTTTGGATGTTTTCTTTATCCATTGATTTTCTGTTTTCAATGTAGTGATTTCTGATTTTATCTTTATTATTTCCTTCTGCTTGCTTTGGGTTTATTTTTCTTTCATTTTTTTCCCGGGTTCTTGAAATAGGATTAATTTGAGACTTTTGTTTTTTATAACAGTTTCACTTAGTGCTGTACATTTTCTTTTCAGCACCATTTTAGATATGTCCCACAAATTTTGATATATTATATTTTCATTTTCATTCAATAGATTAAAATCTTCTTTTGAGACTTCCTCTTTTACTCATGAGTTATTTAAAAATATGTTGGTTAGTTTCCAAGTGTTTGAAAATTTTCTTATTATCTTTCTATTTTTGATTTCTAGAATGAAATCAAAGTGGGGGTAGAGAACACACTCTGTTTGATTTCAATTATTTTAAATTTGTTGGGATATTTTTATGGCTTGAGATATGGTCTATAATGACGTATGTTCTGTGGGCACTTGAAAATAGTGTATATTCTGCTGTTGTTGGGTGGAGTGTTTTATAAATGTTGATTAGATTGTGGTGAGGCTGGTGAGTGCTGTATCCTTGCTGGTTTTCTAATTGTTCTATCAGTTGTTGAGAGTGAGTATTAAAGTCTCCTAATATAATTCAGTTCAGTTCAGTTCAGTCGCTCAGTCGTGTCCAACTCTTTGCGACCCCATGAATCGTGGCACGCCAGGCCTCCCTATCCATCACCAACTCCCGGAGTTCACTCAAACTCATGTCCATAGAGTCAGTGATGCCATCCAGCCATCTCATCCTCTGTCGTCCCCTTCTCCTGCTGCTCCCAATCCCTCCCAGCATCAGGTCTTTTCCAATGAGTCAACTCTTCACATGAGGTGGCCAAAGTATTGGAGTTTCAGCTTAGCATCAGTCCTTCCAAAGAACACCCAGGACTGATCTCCTTTAGAATGGACTGGTTGGTTCTCCTTACAGTCCAAGGGACTCTCTAGAGTCTTCTCCAGTATTTTTTTTGCTTCATATATTTTCTTTTTATTTGGTACATACATGTTTGAAATTTTTAAATCTTCTTGGTGAATTTAGCTCTTTTATATCATGCTCCCTCAGTCTCTCATAAATTTCTTTGCTCTGATGTCTGTTTTACCTGATAGTAATACAGTGACTTATGCTTTCCTTGATTAACGCTTGTATGATGTATATCTTCTCATTTTTAAAACTCCAATCTGCCTGTATTATATTTGAAGTAAGTTTCATGTAGATAGCACATTGCTGAGCCATGTTTTCAAATCCACATTGCCAATTTTGGTCTTTTCATAGACATAATTAGACAATTTATATTTAATGTAATTTTGATATGTTAGGATTTATCATTTTATTATTCTGTTTTCTCTCTCTTTAATTTCTCTGCTTTATTTTCCCCTGCTTTCTGTGGATAGTACTTGAACACAATTTAGGATTCCATTTTGATTTAGCTACAGTGTCGGACTTTATTTTTTTGGGCTCCAAAATCACTGCAGATGGTGATTGCAGCCATGAAATTAAAAGACGCTTACTCCTTGGAAGGAAAGTTATGACCAACCTAGATAGCATATTAAAATGCAGAGACATTACTTTGCCAACAAAGGTCTGTCTAGTCAAGGCTATGGTTTTTCCAGTGGTCATGTATGGATGTGAAAGTTGGACTGTGAAGAAAGCTGAGTGCCAAAGAATTTATGCTTTTGAACTGTGGTGTTGGAGAAGACTCTTGAGAGTCCCTTGGACTGCAAGGAGATCCAACCAGTCCATTCTAAAGGAGATCAGTCCTGGGCGTTCTTTGGAGGGAATGATGCTAAAGCTGAAACTCCAATACTTTGGCCACCTCATGCAAAGAGTTGACTCATTGGAAAAGACTCTGATGCTGGGAGGGACTGGGGGCAGGAGGAGAAGGGGAGGACAGAGGATGAGATGGCTGGATGGCATCATCGACTCGATGGATGTGAGTCTGAGTGAACTCCGGGAGCTGGTGATGGATGGGGAGGCCTGGCGTGCTGCGATTCATGGGGTTGCAAAGAGTCGGACATGACTGAGTGACTGAAATGACTACTGACAGTGTTTTTTGGTGTATATCCTTGTATAGCCATTCTATGGATGCTCTTGGTATTACAATTTATATATAGAGATGTCATAGTCTATTGGTGTCATCATTTTGCTAGTTCAAGTGAAATGTAGAAATCTAACTTCCCTTTACCTCCCTTGGCCCTTCCTTATTTATAATAAAATTGTCTTACATATTTTCTGTACATACATTTAGACCCAAACTAAGCAGTATTATAAATTTTGCTTCAACTGCAAAACATAATTTTAAAAATTTAAGAGGAAACGGAAAGCTTGTTGCTTTATTTATTTTTGTTTGTTTACTGTATTCTTCCTTCCTGATATTTCAAGCTTCCTTCTTTTATCATTTCCTATCTGTCTAGAGAATTCTTTTTAGCTTTTCTTATAGGATAAGTCTGCTCATGAAAAATTCTCTTAGTTTCCCTTCATTTCTTTTATTTAAAAATGTCTTGATATTGCAGGATATATTTGTTGTGTGTGAGATTCTGGGTTGCAGCTTTTCCCTTTCAGCACTTGAAAAATGCTATAATGCTTTCTTTTGGTCTCTGTGATTTCTGATGAAAAATCTGCTCTTGCTCTAATTGCTTTTCCCCTATACGTGGGGTGTGAGTTTCCTCTGGTGGCTTTCAAAATGTTTTCTCTGTCTTTAGCTTTTAGAGGTTTAATTATGATGTGCCTTGGCATAGATTTCTTTTGGTTTATTTGCAATTTGTAGGTTTATGTCTCAGTTGTATTTTTCATTTTCATTTTCCTATCATTTTATTTTCATTTTCAGTTTAAGGTCTTCCTGGTTCTTGGTATGTTGAGTCATGTTTAATTGAAATTTGGACATTTTATTATCATATGGAGAAGGCATGAATCTGGATCTCAGTTAAATCTTCTGTTTAAGCAGGGAAAGGGAGGGTGTTTCCTTGTTAATGACAGGTGGAAGGGGGAGTCTGGATCCCCCACATGGCTTCCCTTGACACCAAGTGAGGCTTCTCTTTGCCGCTGGGAGTGAGTTGCTTTCCTTGTTAGCCCATCTGAGACTTGGTATTCCCTCCCTACGATGGTGGTGATGCTGCTACATCTACATATAAGCCTCCTCTGTGGATCCAGAGTAATAATAAATAGGCAGCTGTGCTGTGTCCTGTAAGAGCTTTGCAATGGGAGGTGCTGTTAAAGGTGGTTAATGAGCTTTGTGACTGAGGTTCACATAACAGCAGGTTGAAAAAGCTAGAGATGCACACACTGAGGCTATTTATGAAAAAAATTCACGAGATTATAATAAAGTTTAAGTGTTTGATCCCAGACCTGGTTCCTGCCTTCCCTCTGCCATTCCGTTGTCTTTTTATACAAGAAGGAAAATCATAGGGACCTAATTAAAAAGTAGACCAAAGCAAAACCACTGCCATGAGGTTTTCCAGGTAAAGAAAAGTTAAAGAAAAAATGGGGCCTATTTAAACTAAGACATACTCATATGCCAAAGTTTATTTTCTGTCAAAAATCCTCTTAGTCTTATTCAACTCAGAAAAATGAAAGCTGATGACCTAGATGTGAAAATTTGTATATTCTTCAACTTAATCTCATAAGTCATTCAACTCTAATTCCTTTGTGAATTCATATAATCCTTCACCAGTGAATTAATGGATAATATTCTTCTCAGTCAGTTCCTTGGAGAATAGATTTTTGTGTATATAGTTAAATCCTTGTTAATATCTATGATTATACCATATAAATGAATGTGTCAAAGTTATGCCCTTGAAATGTGGAGGAAAGGTTACAAGATTATCATTTCAGTATTCAATATAGTCTTTCTTGGCAAAGTGCAGTGCTGAACTATTCTTTCCTATGAAAATAATGAGGGATACAAATGAGTGATGCAGTGATACTCCATCAGGCTGTTAGGAATTCAGGTTGGTGGGCAAAGAAACCTTCAAAAGCCTAACGACTGTCATTCTTTTCTGACATTTCTCCATTTTAAGAAATAGACTACAGCAAAATGAAGAGAACCTACCCTGAAAGGACTGAGTCACAGCCTGGACTATTTCACATTGATGCAATTCAAAATTAGAGCTGAAAATCTCTAATTAATGGGGTAACAGGATAGAAGCCCCAGGAGGCCCTGCACTGTGTAACATGGCCCAGCATCTCAGCCGTACAAAGCATAAAGCATCAGCCCATTTGTACCTGAGCTCCCATGCATTTTGGCTTTGTATTTCGGCTCCAGGTTCTTTGAGGATGGAACTTCAGTGCCAAGTGTTTGATCTGGAAGACTCGGGCTAGAATATAGCTAAACAGCACCTTTCTTCTGCTCAAACACCCCATTTTCTCTCCTTGTCTTCCTGTGTGGTTAGTTGCTCAGTCGTGTCTGTCTCTTTGCGACCCCAGGACTGTAGCCCACTAGGCTCCTCGGTCTATGGACTTCTCCAAGCAAGAACACTGGAATGGGTAGCCATTTCGTTCTCCAGGGATCTTACTGAATCGGGGATCGAACACGGGTCTTCCACATTACAGGCAGATTCTTTACCATCTGAGCCACCAGGGAAGCCTCTTTGCCTGCCTAATTCTCACTTAACCTTCTGGGTCTTGGCTTGGATGTCACCTATGGTGGAAGGCATTTCTGGACCTGTGGCCTGAGTCAGGGCCCTTTACTTTGCTCCTGAGACACCTGCCACCATGCAGAGCACTTATACAAGGCTATTCAATGTTCCTTAAAATATCCTTACTGTGCTCTTGACTTCCACCCAAGCATAGTAAGCACTTTCCAGTAGAACTTTTTGGGGTGGCAGAATGTTCTAATCTGTGCTGTCCAACCTGGTAGCCACTGGTCACATGTGGCTGTTAAGCTCTCAAATATGGCAAGTATGACTTAGAAATGGGTTTTAGATTTATTTAATTTAAACTATTTAAATTTAGATGATATATACAAATGCCACAAACGAACTTTAAATAAATACTTTAAATTGCTTATTAAAATTATTTAGATTTAAGTTTAAATAGCTGCATGGTAATTTTTGGCTGCCACACTGGACAGCATTGCATTAGACTGGGAGCTTCTTGACAGCAGGGACGGCATCTTACTTACCTGTGAATTTCCAATACCAGAGAACAGAATCTAGCCATTTCTATTACTTCAAGAAATACTTGTTGACCATTGTATGAATGTCAGCATTCTATCCTTACTGTACCATCACATTTTGTTTGATAGCTGAGACTCAGATGCCGATATTAGAGCTTAAGTTTTGGCTCCATCATTTAATATTTAGGTCAAGGGTGACACTCTCTCTGTGCCTCAGTCTCCTCATTTTTAAAGTGAGTTATCAGTTGTTCCTACTTCATAGGCTTATAATGAGCATTAAGTAAACTTATATTTTATTCATTCATTAAGGTAGTAAATACATTCATTAGAGTTGAGTGCAACGGTTGGCAGATAGTAAAGTCTACTATATAATGACTATCATTAAATTAATTGTGTTGTGTTGTCTTTTATTGACAGAAGGAATGAGAGATAGAGAAAGATACAAATGAGAGAAAAATACTACTTTGGTAGAAAGTACTGTGTTCTGTGCAAGGTCATATAAACTAAACCCTTGGCGGGGGAGGTCTTCATGCCTACCTTATTTTATCTGAGAGTGATTCTTAAGTGTCGAAAGGTCCGCAGCTGTGATGTGTACCATATGAGATGAACTAGAGGCCATGACTGAGAAGCACAATAAACAGAGGCTATAAAGTGGAGTAATTCAGAACACAGACAGTGACACTATGGGTTGGTAACAGCTGCTTTACTATTGTTTATAATAGAAATTAAGTCTAACCAACTGTAGCCAAATGCCCCTTCAAAGAATGTCAGTAAGGATGCCGACAGAAGGACCCCACCCAGGAACCGTCTCCCACTGCGGTCAGTCTGAGCCAGCGCTGCCTGGCAACCAGGATGCGTCTCTCCTCCTTGGTGAGTAATTACAATCCCATTCTTCTTTCCTTGTTTGACATCTTCAGTACAGAGTTGATGAGTGAATTAAAAAAAATGTCTTAACTCTGAAAATCATTTCTTTCTTTATATTCAGATTGTTATTTTCATTTATTGATGTCTGTCTCCATTCAGGGAAGGAGAATCTTGGCTTTGGACAACTCAGGCCATGCCTTCCCCAATTTGGAGGAAACTTAGAGCATTCCTACTCATGTTTTAGGATAAGAAAACTAAATCTCAGAGACATACTACTTGCCCAAAGCCACATGATTCAGAGTAAATAACAAAGTTTGAAACTACAAGTCTGGGTTTTGCAGTTTCTAGTTCAATGAATTTTCAATGAGTTTAGAAGATGCTGGAAGGAAAGAGAGAAGGGATGGAAAGAGCAATACCCATATGCAGGCTTTATTTCAGTGGGATTTGGCCTTTTATTTATCACAGTGAAATTCTGATATAAGTTTCTGGGCCTCTCTTCAGGAGAATGCACACAAATATTTTTTGGCTGACAATTTTGGATGATAACAGTCCCTGAATTTCACTGACGGGCTCTTATTTAAACATGCTTAGTATGGAAAGAGTCTGGTTTCATTTTAAGAAATTATAAATAATGGCTATAGATCTCTGCATGTTGATATGCTTTGAAACATCTGCTAGAAAAGGACACGTTCTTAGGGGAGAAGGATGGATTCTGAACAGGTTTTATTATTCTTGATTGAAAAAACTAGCTGTAGATTGTGCAGCTTCTCTGGCTTTCATATTTAATGTAGTTATGATGAAGCAAGGTCTGATGCTATAAAGAGCAATATTGCATAGGAACCTGGAATGTCAGGTCCATGAATCAAGGCAAATTGGAAGTGGTCAAACAAGAGATGGCAAGAGTGAATGTCGACATTCTAGGAATCAGTGAACTCAAATGGACTGGAATGGGTGAATTAAACTCAGATGACCATTATATCTACTACTGCGGGCAGGAATCCCTCAGAAGAAATGGAGTAGCCATCATGGTCAACAAAAGAGTCCGAAATGCAGTACTTGGATGCAATCTCAAAAACAACAGAATGATCTCTGTTCATTTCCAAGGCAAACCATTCAATATCACAGTAATCCAAGTCTATGCCCCAATCAGTAATGCTGAAGAAGCTGAAGTTGAACAGTTCTATGAAGACCTACAAGACCTTTTAGAACTAACACCCAAAAAAGATGTCCTTTTCATTATAGGGGACTGGAAGGCAAAAGTAGGAAGTCAAGAAACACCTGGAGTAACAGGAAAATTTGGCCTTGGAATACGGAATGAAGCAGGGCAAAGGCTAATAGAGTTTTGCCAAGAAAATGCACTGATCATAACAAACACCCTCTTCCAACAGCACAAGAGAAGACTCTATACATGGACATCACCAGATGATCAACACTGAAATCAGATTGATTATATTCTTTGCAGCCAAAGATGGAGAAGCTCTATACAGTCAGCAAAAACAAGACCAGGAGCTGACTGTGGCTCAGACCATGAACTCCTTATTGCCAAATTCAGACTTAAACTGAAGAAAGTAGGGAAAACCACTAGACCATTCAGGTATGACCTAAATCAAATCCCTTATGATTATACAGTGGAAGTGAGAAATAGATTTAAGGGCCTAGATCTGATAGATAGAGTGCCTGATGAACTATGGAATGAGGTTCGTGACATTGTATAGGAGACAGGGATCAAGACCATTGCCAAGGAAAAGAAATGCAAAAAAGCAAAATGGCTGTCTGGGGAGGCCTTACAAATAGCTGTGAAAAGGAGAAAAGGAAAGATATAAGCATTTGAATGCAGAGTTCCAAAGAATAGCAAGAAGAGATAAGAAAGCCTTCTTTAGCGATCAATGACTAGGGATCTCTTCAAGAAAATCAGAGATACCAAAGGAACATTTCATGCAAAGATGGGCTCAATAAAGGACAGAAATTGTATGGACCTAACAGAAGCAGAAGATATTAAGAAGAGATGGCAAGAATACACAGAAGAACTGTACAAAAAAGATCTTCACGCCCCAGATAATCACGATGGTGTGATCACTCACCTAGAGCCAGACATCCTGGAAAGTGAAGTCAAGTGGGCCTTAGAAAGCATCACTATGAACAAAACTAGTGGAGGTGATAGAATTCCAGTTGAGCTATTCCAAATCCTGAAAGATGATGCTGTGAAAGTGCTGCACTCAATATGCCAGCAAATGTGGAAAACTCAGCAGTGGTCACAGGACTGGAAAAGGTCAGTTTTCATTCCAATCCCAAAGAAAGGTAATGCCAAAGAATGCTCAAACTACCACACAATTGCACTCGTCTCACACACTAGTAAAGTAATGCTCAAAATTCTCCAAGCCAGGCTTCAGCAATATGTGAACCGTGAACTTCCTGATGTTCAAGCTGGTTTTAGAAAAGGCAGAGGAACCAGAGATCAAATTGCCAACATCCGCTGGATCATGGAAAAAGCAAGAGAGTTCCAGAAAAACATCTATTTCTGCTTTATTGACTATGCCAAAGCCTTTGACTGTGTGGATCACAATAAAATGTGGAAAATTCTGAAAGAGATGGCAATACCAGACCACCTGACCTGCCTCTTGAGAAACCTGTATGCAGGTCAGGAAGCAAGAGTTAGAACTGGACATGGAACAACAGACTGGTTCCAAATAGGAAAAGGAGTACATCAAGGCTGTATATTTTCACCCTGTTTATTTAACTTCTATGCAGAGTACATCATGAGAAACACTGGACTGGAAGAAACACAAGCTGGAATCAAGATTGCCAGGAGAAATATCAACAACATCAGATATGCAGATGACACCACCCTTATGGCAGAAAGTGAAGAGGAACTAAAAAGCCTCTTGATGAAAGTGAAAGTGGAGAGTGAAAAAGTTGGCTTAAAGCTCAACATTCATATATAGCTTTTATTATGTTGAGGTATGTTCCTTCTATTCCTGCTTTCTGGAGAGTTTTTATCATAAATGGGTGTTGAATTTTGTCAAAGGCTTTCTCTGCATCTATTGAGATAATCATATGGTTTTTATTTTTCAATTTGTTAATGTGGTGTATTACATTGATTGATTTGCGGATATTGAAGAATCCTTGCATCCCTGGGATAAAGCCCACTTGGTCATGGTGTATGATCTTTTTAATGTGTTGTTGGATTCGGATTGCTAGAATTTTGTTAAGGATTTCTGCATCTATGTTCATCAGTGATATTGGCCTGTAGTTTTCTTTTTTTGTGGGATCTTTGTCAGGTTTTGGTATTAGGGTGATGGTGGCCTCATAGAATGAGTTTGGAAGTTTACCTTCCTCTGCAATTTTCTGGAAGAGTTTGAGCAGGATAGGTGTTAGCTCTTCTCTAAATTTTTGGTAGAATTCAGCTGTGAAGCTGTCTGGACCTGGGCTTTTGTTTGCTGGAAGATTTTTGATTACAGCTGTGGTACATATACACAATGGAGTATTACTCAGCCATTAAAAAGAATACATTTGGATCAGTTCTAATGAGGTGGATGAAACTGGAGCCTATTATACAGAGTGAAGTAAGCCAGAAGGAAAAACACCAATACAGTATACTAACGCATATATATGGAATTTAGAAAGATAGTAACAATAACCCTGTGTATGAGACAGCAAAAGAGACAGTGATGTATAGAACAGTCTTATGGACTCTGTGGGAGAGGGAGAGGGTGGGAAGATTTGAGAGAATGGCATTGAAACATGTAAAATATCATGTATGAAACGAGATGCCAGTCCAGGTTCGATGCACGATACTGGATGCTTGGGGCTAGTGCACTGGGACGACCCAGAGGGATGGTATGGGGAGGGAGGAGGGAGAAGGGTTCAGGATGGGGAACACATGTATGCCTGTGGTGGATTCATTTTGATATTTGGCAAAACTAATACAATTATGTAAAGCTTAAAAATTAAGTAAAATTAAAAAAAAAAAAAAGCTCAACATTCAGAAAATGAAGATCATGGCATCCGGTCCCATCACTTCATGGGAAATAGATGGGGAAACAGTGGAAACAGTGTCAGACTTTATTTTTCTGGGCTCCAAAATCACTACAGATGGTGACTGCAGCCATGAAATTAAAAGACGCTTACTCCTTGGAAGAAAAGTTATGACCAACCTAGATAGCATATTCAAAGGCAGAGACATTACTTTGCCAACAAAGGTTCATCTAGTCAAGGCTATGGTTTTTCCTGTGGTCATGCATGGATGTGAGAGTTGGACTGTGAAGGAGGCTGAGCGCCGAAGAATTGATGCTTTTGAAGTGTGGTGTTGGAGAAGACTCTTGAGAGTCCCTTGGACTGCAAGGAGATCCAACCAGTCCATTCTGAAGGAGATCAGCCCTGGGATTTCTTTGGAAGGAATGATGCTAAAGCTGAAACTCCAGTACTGTGGCCACCTCATGGGAAGAGTTGATTCACTGGAAAAGACTCTGATGCTGGGAGGGATTGAGGGCAAGAGGAGAAGGGGATGACAGATGATGAGATAGCTGGATGGCATCACTGACTCGACGGACGTGAGTCTCAGTGAACTCCGGGAGTTGGTGATGTACAGGGAGGCCTGGCATGCTGCACTTCATGGGGTCACAAAGAGTCAGACATGACTGAGCGACTGATCTGATCTGATCTGATGATGAAAAACTGTGAAGTTATACTGTAATACCTTTTTTTCTTTAATAAGAAAACATTATTATATATTCCTTCTTACCAATAACCTTTGAAGTTAGTTGTGCAAGCTAAGTCACTTCAGTCATGTCCGATTTGTGACCCCATGGACTATAGCCCACCAGGCTCCCTCTCCATGGAATTCTCCAGGCAGGAATACTGGAGTGGCTTGCCATTCCCTTTTCCAGGGGATCTTCCTGACCCAGGGATTGAACCTACATCTCTTGTATCTCCTGCACTGGCAGGCGGGTTCTTTACCACTAGCACCACTTGGGAAGCCCTGAAGTTAGTTGTTACTAATCGTTACCAAAGTGTATATATTTCAAAGGCATTTGCTTCCTAGGAAATAAAATATTCCAATTCCAAGAAGTAAAAGTGGAAGATGTACTAACTATATGGTGCTTTCAAGTCAGTAAAATTGTACTAGGAAAAGAGCAAAAAAATATTTTAAATACTTTTAATAATGGCATTTTCAGAATTTAAATAAGTTGCTAAAAGGAATAAAGAAATTGTGGCAAGTAACCAGAGATCTCTTGAAACGTGGATATTAATATCAAATGTGAAATCTACTAACTACAGCAACCAGCAACCTGGTGGGGATGGAATTAAAATTTAAAGAACATTATGAAGGTTTTATTACTGGTTTAAGTCCTCATTTTTACTTCTCAATGGGGAAAGTGAAACCACTTCTCAGAACAGTAATTTTAAATTGTATAAATGAGGAATGAAATCATGGAAAAGAACTATGTGTCTTTAATACCTTTTAAGAAAATACAATAAGCCATTACTTATCAATCTTATATCCTCCAAAATATATAAGAAATAGCTCCAGGGCAGCTTGGACAAAATTTATCTCATCTATCATTGGAAGTGCTTTTTATTTATTTTGAAAGTAGCTGCAAGGTATTATGAAGAATTTCATTTCATTAATAAACTCGGGTTATCTTTTCTTGCAGGACTCTTTCATGCAGAGGGGGAGAGACTGAACACTCGAGTCTGTTCTCATACAAGTCCATTCCTGCAGCAGGATGACACAGCGCCAGTTTCCCGTCCCTAGAAACCAAGTCTGTAACCAGAGTTGTCCATTATTTCTAAAGACGCCATGCTCTGGATATCCCTGATCACGGTTCAACTTTCTTTTTACAGCGTGATTTGATCTAAGCAAACAACTTCCAAAGGACAGTTGGAACACAGACGGACTCAAGAGTGGAAATACCTGGAAAGACTTTCACTGTAGTGGTTTCATTCCTGTAGGAGAACCGCCGAAACCACATCTTGGGGCACTAGTGTTTCTAAGAGTCTGATACAGACAGTGCGAGGAGAGCCCAGTTCAACACCTGTTTGCTGAGCACTTTTTATATGTCAGCCTCTGCACTTGGTGCTGGGGATACCAGGATGAACGGAACCCAACGTCTGCCCCGAAAAACCTCACAGATGAAGGACAGGAACTTCATTAGAGTATGATTTTAAAATAATACTTCCCTGGTGGCTCAGATGATAAAGGACCCACCTGCAATGCAGGAGGCCTGGGTTCGATTCCTGGGTTGGGAAGATCCCCTGGAGAAGGGAATAGAAACCCACTCCAGTATTCTTGCCTGGAGAATCCCATGGATGGAGGAACCTGGTGGGCTACAGTCCATGGGGTTGCAAAGAGTCGGACACGACTAAGCGACTTTCACTTCACTTCACTTAATACAATACACACAATTCTCTGAGAGATGTATGTACAGAGTATACTAAATGTGAGAAAGTACCTAGGGCAACCCTGGAGGCAGGAACGCTTGTCTTTCAAAGAAAAGGATGTGGTAGGGGCATGAGAACATCCCAGGTACAAAAGACCCTCGTGGACAGAAGCCTGGGGCTAGAAGCAGCACGTGAGCTTTGGGGGTCCCTGGAGAAAGATGCGGCCCTGTGGCTGGAGGGACCAGCAGGGTCCATATCTCAGTCCAAGGAGGACCTCTCACGCCATGGTCTCTAGGAGTGGACTTTATTCCACGTCTCATCTGTTTACAGGAAAGAGATTCATGGGAGGCTCAGAGACAGAATCAGAGGCCTGGAGGTCATCTACATGTTGTAAGAACTAGAATGGATGGGACTAGTCAGGGAGGGTCTGTACAGAGCAGGAGGGCACGGGAGAACCTGGACATCAGCAAATCCTCGAGGAAGGGTGAGGAAGAGGCTGGGGAATAGGACGATCCCCATGGAGCCTGTGCAGAGCCTTGGAAAGTCCAGCAGGACCAAAGCTAGCAAGTGTATGTGGCCAGGAAGAGGTAACTGCACCTTAGCTTCAGGGGTTAGTGGGTTGGTGGGGGGAGAGGGTCAGGAAGTTGGGAAGTGAGTGGCAGGTGAGACACTGCTGAATGTGGATGAAGAAGTTTGTTTTCTCTGAACAGAGACCCTGGTGAGTTTCACGGTTGGGGGTGGGTCTGTGGGGGTGAAGGGAGGAAGGTGTGCTGGTGGAGAGAATTTAGGAGGGAGTGGGATAAATATTCTTTAAGGTGAGCTGTCTTCAGCCAGAAGGGGACCTGTCTTCCTCTGAGACTTGACAGAAGGATGTGAAGTTGCTCAGTCGTGTCTGATTCTTTGCGACCCCATGGACTGCGGCACGCCAGGCCTCTCTGTCCATCGTCAACTCCTAGAGTTTACTCAAACTCATGTCCATTGAGTTGGTGATGCCTTCCAACCATATCATCCTCTGTCGTCCCCTTCTCCTCCTGCCTTCAATCTTCCCCAGCATCAGGGTCTTTTCAAATGAGTCAGTTCTTCACATCAGGTGGCCAAAGTATTGGCATTTCAGCTTCAGCATCAGTCCTTGCAATGAATTTTTAGGACTGATTTCCTTTAGGATGGACTGGTCGGATCTCCGTGCAGTCCAAGGGACTCTCAAGAGTCTTCTCCAACAATGTATTCAGGAAACACTAAAAAAAATGAGTAATTTGAAACTCATGCAAACTTTTCCAGCAGATAGAGAAAAAAGGAACACTTGACAAATCATCATAAGAGTTTAGTTTTTATAAACTTGACATCAAACCTGATGAGGACAGTTTGAGAAAGAAAAATCTAACTTGCAACCTTGGGAGAAGAAAGTCTTAACAAATGTAGCCACTTGAATCCTACAGTGAAGAAATAGGTGAACAGAAGGGGCTTTAGGAAGAGTAAGAAAAACCACAAGTGAAGGAAGGCTGTCAGAAGCATAGCTTGAGGAGTTCTCAGGAGGCCGGAGGGTTGAGAGCAAAGAGAAATCTCACTTCCTCTGTACTTTTTCCACTTATTGTTCTAACATTATAAAGTGTGAAGGAAATGAGACTTCAGACTTTTAAATTTATTTAGGCAAATATTTATTAAAGCCTTTCCATGTATAAGGTGGGCTTCCCTTTGTCACAGGTGGCATTAGTGATAAAGAACCCGCCTGTCGATGCAGGAGACATAAGAGACATGGGTTCGACCCCTGGGTCAGGAGGATCCCCTGGAGGAGGGCATGGCAACCCCTCCAGTATTCTTGTCTGGAGACTCCCATGGACACCGGAGTCTGATGGGCTACAGTCCCATGGGGTCACAAAGAATCAGACACGACTAAAGTGACTTAGCCTGCATGTATACATGTATAAGGTATATGATTTGGAAGTTTAAAAGGTACTCCCGAGGATCTGTGAAGAACACCGTGCTGGCTCCCCAGGTTCCCCTAGAAAACATGTAGAACAGCCAGGATAGAAAAACGCCAGGGCGCAGACAGTCTTCATAACACAAATCCCAAATCCTGGGTGAGTTGTGACAAATCGCCAACAGCGACAGGACCTCCTGGGAACGGCATCTGCCCAAGCGGAGCAGAGAGAAGCAGTGGGGTGTCTGACAACCTGCTGGCTTCCAAATAACAAGCAAGGAGTTTCCTGGAAAATGGAGCAACTGGCTTGAGAACAGCAGCAAACTGGGGATGTTGATGGTTCCAGAGTGTCCGTGGTGAGACTGAAGGGACTTGAAAGGTCTGAGCTGCCTTCATCCTCAAAGCAACCAAACAGAGTGTCTCCCAGAACAAAGCTGGGTGACAGTCCACACTGAGAATAAACCGCTGAGGGGAGAATCTCGGCTGAACTTGTCAGGGACGATAGAGACCAAAGGAATATGGAATCCATCCAGGAGTGGTGATGGAGACTAGACCCAGGCCGTCTCAGAAGGCACGAGTTCTCACTGCGGGATGAATAACAAAATAACCAGAAGAGGGTGGCCTAGAGACGTCCAATTGGGAAATCTACTCTAAGCCAAGCCTCCTGTTAAGAAGTTTAGAAAATCTCATTCTATAAATTAATTCTTAAACTCTTATTCTATAAGCCACAGGAAAGGACAGCTTTCAAATCGTATTTAGATGTATTGCAGGATAAAAAGAATAAGTAGAATCTCTATAGATAATGAAGACATCAGATATTTTATGAGATATTCTTACAAAAATGAAAACCATAACGTTCTTTCAAAATGAGGGAAAAGATATGAATATTGAAGAAAACTCAGTAATGAAGTGGTATAACTTAAGAAAGAATTAGGCATAAGAGAAAAAAAAATCATTTCAGATACTAAAACTAACTAGAAGTTTGTTGTTGTTTAGTCACTAAGTTGTATTGACTCTTTGGCGATACCATGGACTGTAGCCCGCCAGGCTCCCCCCGTCCATGGGGTTTCCCAGGCAAGAATACTGGAGTGGGTTGCCATTTCCTCCTCCAGAGGATCTTCCCAACCCAGGGATCAAACCCGTGTCTCCTGCATGGGGAGGCAGATTCTTTACCACTGAGCTACCAGGGCAAAGAGTAAATAGGCACAGTAGGTAATATTTTACAATAAATAGCTGATGAAAAGGAGAGAAAAAAATTTCCAGACTTTAAATATTATTTTGTATTGGGCTATAGCTGATTAATTGGAGAAGGCAATGGCACCCCACTCCAGTACTGTTGCCTGGAAAATCCCATGGACGGAGAAGCCTGGTGGGCTGCAGTCCATGGGGTCACTAAAAGTCGGGCACGACTGAGTGACTTCACTTTCACTTTTCAGTTTCATGCATTGGAGAAGGAAATGGCAACCCACTCCAGTATTCTTGCCTGGAGAATCCCAGGGATGGTGGAGCCTGGTGGGCTGCCGTCTATGTGGTCACACGGAGTCGGACACGACTGAAGCGACTTAGCAACAGCAGCAGCATAGCTGATTAATACTGTTGAGGTAGTTTTAGGTGAACAGCGAAGGGAGCCAGCTATACACAGACATGAATCCATTCTCCATGAATCCAGCCTGGCACATAACATTGAGAAGAGTTCCCTGTGTTATACAGTAGGTCCTTGTTGGTTATTCATTTTAAATATAGCAGTGTGTACATGACCTTCCCAAAGTCCCTAACCTTCCCTCCCCACACTGTGCCACCCAGCAACCATAAGTTTGTTTTCTAAGTCTGTGAGTATCTTTCTGTTTTGTAAGTAAGTTCATTTGTATCATTTCTTTTTAGATTCCATTTATAAGGGATGTTGGGCTTCCCTGTGGCTCAGATGGTAAAGAATCTGCCTGCCATGCAGGAGACTTGGGTTCGAATCCTGGGTCAGGAAGATCCCCTGGAGAAGAGAATGGCTACCCACTCTAGTGTTCTTGCCTGGAGAATCTTATGGACAGAGGAGCCTGGCGGTTGGTCTACAGTCCATGGGGTCACAAAGAGTTGGACATGACTGAGTGACTGACACTATAAGGGATGTCACAGGATACTTCAAAGGAGGAAAAAATGGAAAGATTAAACACTGAGGATGCTGGGGACTGAGTGGGGGGGAGGGGAGAGTGGGCCTTGAGGATGTTGTTTGATGGGTATAGAGTTTCAGTTTTGTAGGATGAAAAGAGTTCTAGAGATGGATGGTGATGATGACTGCACAGGAGTGAGAAGTGCTTAATGCCCCTGAGCCACACACTTAAAAATGCTTAAGATGGGAAATTCTATGTTATGTGTAGTTTACCACAGTAAAAAATTGAAAGGGAAAAAGGAAATGAATAAATCCAGGGAGAGAGGAGGGAGGAGGTTCAGGATGGGGAACACATGTATATCTGTGGTGGATTCATGTTGATATATGGCAAAACCAATACAATATTGTAAAGTTAAAAAAAAATAAATAATAAATAAAAAAAAACAAACTCAAGAGATGGAATGTATTAAGAGGAGTGTGATAAATTCAGAAATAGGCAAGGAAAATCCAACGCATATGTATATATATAAATATATATATATATATGAAATCCATGAATAATAAATCAAAATAAATTAGAAGTACCTAATCATACTTTCATAATTCAAGAAAACTTTCATAGCATGTATTTTATTATATATATTTCATAGCATATATTTTATTATAATTATGTACAGAAAGCGCACTTTGCATAGCTGGGAAACTGACCCAGAACAAATATCCAAGAAGTAGCTTTATGAGGGACAGAAGAGTAGGTCATCCTCAGGCTCTTCAAGAACAATGCCTTAGACCAGAGGAAGACAGAGCAACGTTCAGGATGTGTAAGGAAATGTTCAGGATGTGGAAGTGAGCCCAGGATTTCATATATTTACTCAAACCAAATTTTAATTATGATGGCAGCAAATTGGCTTGAACATGTGAGACCTTGAGGGAAGCCATTTCCAGGAGCTTTTGGTTGGGGTCCCTTGGACTGCAAGGAGATCCAACCAGTCCATTCTAAAGGAGATCAGTCCTGGGTGTTCTTTGGAAGGACTGATACTGAAGCTGAAACTCCAGTACTTTGGCCACCTCATGCGAAGAGTTGATTCATTGGAAAAGACTCTGATGCCGGGAGGGATTGGGGGCAGGAGGAGAAGGGGACAACAGAGGATGAGATGGCTGGATGGCATCACCGACTCGATGCACATGAGTTCGGGTGAACTCTGGGCGCTGGTGATGGACAGGGAGGCCTGGCGTGCTGCAATTCATGGGGTCGCAAAGAGTCAGACATGACTGAGCGACTGAAATGAACTGAACTGAACTGAACTAATATGGAAAGTGAGCTTCAGCCAAATGGGGTGATAGCTGGAGACTGGAGATGATACGTTTACACGAAGGACGGAGGAAGGGGATTAGGACTGAAGTGGAGTATGTGATGGTTCCACGCTCTGACACTAGAGATATGGTGTAATTCTGAAAAATGAGGAGAGAATGGGAACAGCATATGAAAAATATTTAAAACAGTTTTTTAGTAACTATCCTGATAGAAGTTTTGGCATTGTGATTCAGAGAAATTTTTGTGTGACATAGAGAAAACTCAGGATCCTTGCTGTGGACAGAAGGAGACTTAGATGAAGGAGAGAAGACCTTCCATTAATATGAATTTTGAATAAGGAGTATCAGTGTGAACACACAAGTATTTTAACTGTAAATAAATAAATAAACATAATATTGACATAAATAGTTGTCATAATATTATAAGTAATTTTTACATACTATATTGTACATATAATTACTTAGAATTATATTCCCCATAGGGCTTCCCCAGTGGCTCAGTGGTAAAGAATCCACTTGTAGTGCAGGAGACATGGGTTTGATCCCTGGGTCAGGAAGATTCGCTGGAGAAGGAAATGGCAACCCACTCCAGTATTCTTGCCTTGGAAGTCCCATGGACAGTGGAGCCTGGCAGACTACAGTCCATGGGGTTGCAAAAGAAAATCAGGCACAACTTAGCAACCAAACAAAACACAATATTCTCCATAATGGACCAAGCTGGGAAAGAGATTTACATTCTACAGGATGAAATAGTAGATGCAATGATGTCCATTATTAGAAGCCTTTCCCTCTAGCTTTCCAAGTTCACTTTCCTTCAGTCCTAAGGGCTTTAGCCACTTCCTGAAGTTGCTACCTTTGCACATTTTAAAGCTTATACCTTTCAGTAGTTAATGGTCTTTTGCTTACTAACAGCTCTTTATATTACATTTTACCAGCTCAATTGATCGGTATGTTTTCTGTCTGCTGATTGGACGCAGGCTGATGCAGGCCCTGTCTGCACCTGAGGCTATGGACCAGAATCAAACATTACGCGCACTGGTGAGCTGCCAAAGGACTTTTGAGAAAGCCGATGATGGTCTTCAGGCATTGTGTCGCTAAGTTAAATGTGGCTGACTTGTCTGGGAGAGGGAAAGCCAGTATGTGCCACTGAGAGGAAAAAAGAGTGATTCTGGGTGTTGGCAGATAAGATGGATAGGAGAGGAGAGACATGAGAAAATCCAGGAAAAGAATTAATAGGGTTTGGACTGCTCAGACAGAGAAGCAAAGGAGATGCTGATAATTTCAAACCACAGACTTTGAACATGTCAGAGATGTCAATACTGTGAAGCCAAGGATATTGATAAGGATGTAGGGAGAAGAATCTGGTGTTGGGAGGACTGTGGTGATTTGGGTTTTAAATGAAGATGAGCTATCTGGGTAACTACCAGAAAGGTGGTGAGTGTAAAGTTCCGGAGCTCTGGAAGAGGAGATCCTCACAGCTCTAAGTGAAGACTGTTGATTTATTTACTCCTTGGCGTTCCCACGATGTTCTTGGTGTTGGGATTCAGAGCAGACTCAGCACATACACATATCTGAGTGGGATGCATCCTGTAACCTGGAGATGTCCGGTAATGTTCATTTGAACATCTCCTTGTGCAGCAGACACTGACTCCTGAGGACCTCATTGGCCACCTGCAGCTCCTCAGATGTGGCACCAAGGTTCAAAATTGAATCCAGGCATTCTGAAACACATATGCCTTCCCATCCCAGGCTGCCTTTCTGCACACACTAGGTGCTAATACCCCCCTCACCTATCCCCACTACTTGGGAAGAAATGTTAGCTCTTTATTGAAATGACTTCTGCAGCAGGTGAGGCACTGCTTTTTCCAGGGGAATTTTATTTTTGACAAGACATTGGAAACTTACTCTAAAGGATGAAGCTATGGTGGTGAAATTTCAAAAAGTAGTCAAGTTCTGACAGGCCCCAAGCAAGCGTCTGCTTTCTCTAAGGTTTCTGCATCCTCAGTCTGGTCCCTGGGTACAGACCACATAAAAGCAAGTTAGTAAAATGGAGAAGTGCCCAAATACATCAGGATAAACCCAACACTAATGCTCCTTTTACTCATGAAAAGCTAGCATTTTGCTGACAAGGAAATAAGAGAATCCTGGTGTGTTTCTGATTATCTGGTCAACTAAAGTGAGAGAAAGTGAAAGTCACTCCGTCCTGTCCGACTCTTTGCGACACCATGGATTATATAGTCCCTGGAGTTCTCCAGGCCAGAATACCGGTCAACTAAGGGTTTTCGTATTTTATCAAGTTGAAAATGTAATTAAAGGGAACAAAAAATATATTGATGTGTTTGGAGGTAGACAGTTCAAATACTCTTTCTTTGGTTTCTTAAGAGCACGTATGTTGGAATAAGATGGCCTGGTTCAAATCCTGAGCCTACTACCCACTAGCTTTGTGACCTTGGGAAAGTCACCTGAGCTCTCTGGGCTTTAGTTTCCTCAGCAGTGAAATGTGGATATATAATATTCACTGTTTCTTATGGTTGTTGTTAATCTATCTACAGTGCTTAGAGGAGTGTCTAAACTAAAATAAGAGCTACCATATGACTCAGCAATCCCATTCCTGGGCATATATCTGGAAAAAACCATAATTTGAAAAGATACACACACTCCAACATTCATTGCAACACTATAGTAGCCAAGACATGGAATCAACCTAAATGTCCTTCAATAGAGGAATGGATAAAGAAGGTGTGGAACATATATACAATAAATACTGGTTGGCCAAGAAAGTTTATACAGGGTATAAGATGTTACAAAAAAACCCCAAATGAATGTTTTGGCCAACCCAATACTACTCAGCTATAAAAAAGAATGAAATCATGCCATTTGCATCAATATGAATTGACCTAGAGATAATCATACTTAGTGAAGTAAGTCAGAGAAAGCAAAACATCATATGGTATCGATTATATGTGGAATCTAAAAATTGTACAAATGTTATTTACACAACAGAAATAGACCCACAGGCACAGAAAACAAACTTACAGTTACTGAAGGGGAAGGCAGGGGCAGGATAAATGGAGAATTTGGGATTAACAGATTCACACTACTGCGTATAAAATAGATGACCAACAAGGACCTACCATACAGCGCAGGGGACTCTACTCAATGTTTTGTAATAATCTGCAAAGGGAAAAGAATCTGAAAAAGAATATATATGTGTATATGTGTGTATCATGGAAGCACTTTGCTGTACACCTAAACTAACATAACACTGTAAATTAACTATACTTCAATTAAAAAACTGGTTTTAAAAACCCTGAAGGAAAGAGCGCCTGGCCCCTCATAAACACTGTGTAAGCTTTCATACTGCAGGGTCTGTTATATCCCATGTACATGGTGTATTTGGTTTTCCTGAGTTGCCTATTTAGACTGCTGAGCCATGCGATTCAGGGATATGGTCGTACTCTAGGAATTTCACTTCGTTTGGAAAGAGATTTATACCAATGAAGAGAGAGCCCACAGTGAACATGGTTAAACATGCCAACTGCACAAGCAAGTCAGTGTTGGCTGGGAGGTGGGAGGTGGGTAGGTTTTGGTGGAGACTCCTTGGGGGCAGGGCTGGCACACACACAGGTGTGTGTTTGGAGGGGCAAGGGTGGAGAAGAGAGAGAACATGAGCTGGGAAGAGGAGGCCTTGGGCTAAGCTCTCACGCAGCAGGATTCTGGTAAGGAGGAGAGGTCAGAGGAGAAGGTGGGAACAGCATTAGCAGGGAAGGGGTTTGAAAACACACGTGATGACTGACGTCATCCAAGAGGACCTGGATCTCTTTCGAGATCTGGTCACCTGGAAAGAATACCAGTGGTCTCAAGGCGAGAGAGCAGGAGGAGGGATGGTTATTGAGTCATTCAGTCTTGTCCAACTCTCTGACCCCATGGACTATAGCCCGCCAGGCTTCTCTGTCCATGGAATTCTCCAGGCGAGAATACTAGAGTGGGTTGCCGTTTCCTTCTCTGGGGGATTTTCCTGACTCAGGGATTAAACCTGCATCTCCTGCTTGGCAGGTATGTTCTTTATCACTGAGCCACCAGGAAAGCCCTGGAGGGATGGTGTCATTTACTGAAATAGCAAAACCTGGAGGCAGAAGTGGGTTTGGAAAGGGTAATACTTCTACTGCCACCCAGACTTGGTTGCTAGAGGCTGCGATGAGAGGTGTAAGTCCATCAGCACAGTCCCCGGCACAGAGGCAGCGCCTGCACCAGCTGGCCACGATCACCTCTGCTCTCCAGCGGTGGTGGGCAGCAGTTTTAGCACCAGGCTAAGAAATGCTGGCCACCAATGTGCAGGTTTTCTAAACTTGTTTGTACACTTGGGTCCTTTTTTTCTGAAATAAGCAAAATATATCTTTATAGCTGCAAGATTTAGCTTGAATTTTCACCATGGTTTTAGCTGTGATTAGAAAAACTGGGATAATAAAGCAGTCAGACCACAGGACTTGCAAGAGGCCTTAGGGAGGCAAATTAGCCAACCTTCTGTCACTTTTTCCTCTGATTACAACTTTCCCCGAGAATTTTTTTTTTCTACCTAGAATAAAGGAAAAGGAAAGCTTTGACGGCCTTTGGTTCGGGAATGGTTGATGGCATTGTTAGCACAGGCACATTCATTATGATTCTAAAGCTTGCTGAGCCGCGTGGGAAACCACCTGGGAGTGCTGGTTGCGTTAGAATTCCATGTACACGGTGCAATGAGTTTAATTTGTGTGAAATAAATTTAATAATTTGTTGACTTTTGTCTTCTTCCTGGACTTAACTCCTTCGCATTGTACTTGAAAAGGCATGTACTTAAATGCTACAGGAACACTGAAACCCGTACCTCCTGTCGTGGACTCTGCAAAATTACGAGCCTCAGTGCAAAGATGAGGTGCAAAGGAGCAGGCAATTAACACTGTTTGTTTTAAGATGTTTTCACTGAGAGCTGGTATTTTTTTTTTTTAAGTAAGCAGTCTTTGTGTTTGTCGTTTTTCATGGTCGGAGCAAACTGAGATTCTAGGCTCCGTGAACGTGAGAGCTGAGGGGTGGCTTGGCGACCTCTGGGATGAGGACCACGGAGAGTGACGTGACGAGTTCAAGGCCACAGCGGACTTCAGAAGCAGGACAGAGCCTGGATTCTGCTGCCTGCTCACCTACTGCCCCCCGACCCCACGCCCCACCCCTCTGACGTCACTGAAGTCTCATTTCTGGTACCCAGGTGACGACCCTCTGAGGCATTAAAGGATTTCAGAATTGGAAGAGGCCTTTGAGAGCTTCAGCCTCAACCTGGAACACTCTGGGGCGTGTTCAAGGTCAGAGATGCAGGCGAGAGAGCTTTGCTGACTGGATCCTGGGCCATTTGCATTTCTTTAAGCCCCTTGAGGCTTGGTGGACACGATTCAGAGGGTTTCTGTCACAGTGACTGCCATGGGGCTCGTCCGCCCTGGGACTCGTATGCCTCCTGCTTCCCCACACTTCACCTCCCTGCATAGGGTGGTCTCCTCTGCATGTGGGCCACAGGCTTTTCGGGCCCAAATGTCTGGTACTTTGGTAACTCTGGGTTCAGCCTATGATGGAATTCCCTAGATTCCTTCCATAAACGTCCTGCCAAAACCAAATGAATCTTTTCTCTTTTGAACAACCCATGATGCTTTCTGCCTCTGCCTTTCTGGAAACCGGTTCCCCTTTTCCCAGAACCCTCTTCTGCTGCATTTTAATGATATGATGACACCCCTTGGAACGTGAACGCCAAGGGGGCAAAGTCTGTCTGTCCATCCCTAGGAGCAGTGCTTGGTGCATAGTAGGCACTCATCAAATATTTGCTAAAAATAGGTCCAAATGACTATCGGTGCTGCTTGTCTCCCACCTTTAGGAGCCTTAATCAACCATACCTGTCTGTGGTCCCTGATGCTCACCTGTGGGCTTGATCCCATCTTCGACGCTGCTCAATTCTCTCCGACAGAAGTCATTAGAGCCCTTGTCAGGAAAGGGTACAACTTGCCATCAAGTTCATTTTGCTGCTACTCAGCTCTGTCTGTGGGTCTTACATCTAGAGTCCAATTTCCTTCCTACTTGATTATTCAGATGGTGAATTCGGCGCCCTTCCCCACCTTGTGGTGGTTTGGTGTATCTTTTGTTAACTTTATGCTAAAAAGGGAATGCCATATCCCTGGATGTCAAGTGCTACTGGTGTCTGTCACCGACTCTGACTCTGTCCTCATGGTGCTGACCCTATCCTGGGGGTGGGTAACTCCAAGTCCCCACCCTCCCTCCCCGGTCTTTGTGGGGGTCACCTTCCTGGTACCCTGGTGGGTGCTCCAGTGTCTACTGAGATGCTGCCTTGCCCCGCCCAGATTCTCTCCCAGAATTCCAGGCTGCTTTCTGCTGTGTGTCCTGGAGGGTTTGATTTAGTGGTGTGTTGCCTGTTTGAATTAGTGGTGTGGCCACCTCAGGGTTCCCTTCTTGGTGCTGTGACTCTCACAGGGTCACCCTTGCCATCCGGTGTTGAGCTAGCAAAGCCAATCACTGACTCTGCTGTGTTTCACTGCAAACTCCACTGGCTAAACTGATCTTTCTCCCTGAACGGTAACCTTTTCCCAGTCACCTTCATGCCCAAGATCCTCATCTGGGATCACAGTTAAGACCTAGGTTCTAGTGTCAGAGAGCCTGGACAACAGCTGTGTGACTTAGGCAAGTTACTTAACTCCAAGCTTCGATTTCCCCATCTGAGAAATAGAAGGGAGACATTCAGGTTCGATCCCTGGGTCAGAAAGATCCCCTGTAGGAGGGGATGAAAACCCACTCCAGTAGTCTTGCCTGGAGAACCCCATGGACAGAGAAGCCTGGCAGGCTATAATCCATGGGGTTGCAAAGAGTCAGACACAACTGAGCGACTGAGCATGCAGGCAGTTGCAAAATTTTGTCTCGTGTGGTTGTGATGAGGATGAAATTAGCAGAAAGTGTAGCCTGTGAGTTTCTTACCCAAAGTTTCTGGGCTTCCCTGTCCCTCTCAGCCCTCCAGCTGCTTTGCCTTTGAGCTCCCAAGACTCATTTTTTAAACCACTCATTTTGGATTTTAGAGGTCCTATATGGCAACTGTAATTTCCATTTTTTAGACCCACGTCTTACATCTCCAGCCATGTTATCAGTTCCTTTAGGGAAAAGGCTGTGCCTAGTGCCACCTTGTACCTTCGAAGCCCAGCCCCATGCCCTGAATATACCAGATATCCCATAAAGGCTTATTTTTCTTGCTAGTACGTGTAACAATCTCACCTAGTCTCATAGTCAGACACAACCATTCCACAACGCTGATGAGCTTTCTCCCCCTGGCGTGCATGTTCTGTGCCAAGTATGCATTGGCGAGGACGCACACCAAGGCTGACGAAATGCTTACCAGCCACCCCGGGGGGCAGCATCCCAGGACAGCGTTCCTTGTTAATAATGCTCTTAGGTGCAGGAGTGAGGAGCCATGGTGATTACATTAAAAAGCTGCCCTCTGGTCAGATCTGGAGAAGCAACAGCCTTTTAGGATTCAGCCAGCTGGGAGCTAGGACTCGCTTCCAGGGTTTCCAAATCCTGCCTCACTTGTAGCGGTGGCTCCTTCCTCACCAGGACGTTTCAGATTTGGCTGCTAGTTGATCGTCTTCCTGAAACCGTACACTTCGGCTTTTCCTCTTGTTGACCAGTAAGAGAATAAAGGTGCCACAAGCATCATTAGTAAATTCAGTAACGTCACGTGGACTTTCTCAGGGAAAGGAATGTAACACAGTCAACAACCTGACACATGGGAATGGCTCAAAGAAAAGCTCACTTGGGTTCTATGTTAAAAAGCGACTGACACTTGTGCTCTCACACTATAAAGTCTTTTTTCTAGAAAATACGGGGGGTGGAGTGGGGGGGGGAATCTATTTTCTTGCCCTGCCCTCTACAGAAGGTCATTGTAAAGGTCATACCTGGTAACGTTCGTGAAAGATCCTGCTGAGCTCCAAAGCGCGGATGGGCATAGGGCAAACAAGAAGGTTCTGCTGACTACAGACCCTTCCCGGATCTGGTGGTGTTCGCAGGGCCCAGTTTGGGGTCTGCATGGAGAGGTGGGGGCAGGTGGGGGATAGGGTGCACCTCCATCATGGTGCCTTCGTGTGACTTTCTCATCTGAAGAAAGCCCAGACTTTTCCCCTCGAAAGAAAGTAAGCATCGCTTTTCCCCTCGATGGATGTGGGGAAATTAGCCACGATGACATGGTCTGGCTCTCTCACCCCGCGTTTTGTAAATAACGATTCTGGAACAGCTGGGCTCACTCAGAGCGCTGCGCATGTGCATCACGAGTTACCCGCTTGGTCGTGGGCTGCCTTGTGCGGTACACCGGTCAAAGCTTCACCGGGAACAGCCCGGAAGGGTTGTGTGTGGTTATGTTGTGTTATGTGTTATGTCTGCTGCTACGGCTGCTGTGCCAGCCGGGAGGGAATACACGTGTCTGCAGTTCCTACGGCTCCTCGCATTTTCTTCCAGCCTCTTATTTCGCACCTTGTCTACCATGGGTTCAGCAAACAGTGTGCACAGTGAGACAGCTGGTGTCACAAACAGGAACAGCGATCCAGTGGAGTTTGCAAATTCTTTTCTGGGGAACTAGCAGCTGCTAGATCTGGGAGTGGGGGTCCTGCAGAAACACAACCTGCAGAAGGATGAGCCTTCTCCAACTTGAGGATCTGTCCTTGGTGGGGAAGAAGTCTCTAGACACACTAAGAAATGGATGCTGGTTTTTCTGTGGCCGGTCCTCTATAGGAAGGAGAGAGCTAAGAAAGATGGACCTAAAATTACAAAAGGGATGTTGTTCAGTAAAGTGGGGAGAAGATTTTTCTCAAGGAATGAAAGAAAAACGGGACAGTAGAGAGAGTTTTATGTCCTCTCCAGGGTTGGAGGTAATATACAGCCCATTGCCGACAGAGGCTGGGCCGGCTTCTGGATTTTGTGAGGGAATTACCTTTCTGAGATGACTTAGGGGCATTTCATTTCAAGGTCTCTTCAATTTCTTTGCTGAGTCTATAAACTCTGTGAGGGCAGTAGAAATGTAGATCCACTTCCAGAATAACATGACAAGCTATCTTTTACTGTGAATTCTTGAATTTAAGGACTTTTTTTTAGTACTAAGAATTCTAAGAAATGAGGAAGAAGACTGGGATTTAGAAGCAAGATGTCATGAGAACACATTAGTAACTAGTTTGTTAAGCATCTCAGACGGTTTCCCATGAGGCTGGTGTCTTAAGCATTAACCCCTAGAGATGTTGCCCCCAAACGTTCTCTCTAGAGAGGGTAGGGGTGATGAAGAACCAGGAGCCAAACATCTCTGGGAGACAGATAATGTCCAGATTGAAGCGATCATTGTCCATATTCCCAGGGGCTCAGAAAGAAATTGCGAACATCAAACTGTCTACCTTTCTCCAAGAGAAAGTATAAAAGAGAAAGTTCAAAGAAATAGAGTTCAAAGAAGGCATATAAATAACTGACCCAAATAATAGCTTTTGAGGGTCTCCAAAGAGGCTTCCTTAGGGAGAGATGCCTCTAACACTTTTTCGGAAAAATTCATCTTTCTTAACAGTGATAATAACCTCAAGGCTTTAAGAAGTACTTTTAAAATTTGAGGAAAATGCCCACTTATCCAGAGGCAAGGAACAGCTCATGCTAGATGATCCATTAATCCCTTAACTAGGCCTATAAATAAAATGGTTTATAGAGAAAGGAATTAAAGAATTTACA
This sequence comes from Bos mutus, assembly GCF_027580195.1. Classification (NCBI taxonomy): domain Eukaryota; kingdom Metazoa; phylum Chordata; class Mammalia; order Artiodactyla; family Bovidae; genus Bos; species Bos mutus. The sequence goes on from NC_091625.1 coordinate 10,389,732, forward strand.
ATCTTTGTCAAAACCCCCAAATAACTCTTGCTATTTCTGTTTCAAATAAAGATTCATAGGCAGATCTAAAGAGTAATGATTTTTAAATTAAAAAATTTTATGAGCTTTCCAAGCAGAGCAGTAAAACTAGGGATCAGGCTCTTTCTCTGACAAGAAAACAGAGAGGAGCAGGAAGGGGTGATAAAGCCACATGGGGAGAAGAAATATATTTTTCAGAGAGCTCCCACAAACATATTTATGGTGGATGACAAAACCATTGAATCCCAACTTTGTGTTAACCATTTTCTTAAGAGTGGTTCCCTAAGTAGATTAATAGCTTCCAGATGATTCCAGGTAGGACTTAAAAGTTAATTATGAGAAGAAGTCATGTTTATCATTATCAGCACAGTTCGCAAACCAACAATGTCTCATATGGTGCTTCCATGCTGACACAGAAGGCCTGGGAGCGATGCTACTTGACCACACTTTAGAGCGTTATCAGTTGGAGTTGAATGTTTATAGCAGGAATCATAGAGTGTGGGAGATGTTAGAGAAAACCTAATTGATTCCACTTCTCCTTGTGTAGATGAGAAAATGGTTCAAGACCACAGTTAGTTGGTTAAAAGGGTCTAGGACCACATTCTAAAAAGTCTTGCTCACATTTCCCTTCTCTACCATAGTAATTTACCTAAAGTAGTCATAGAATCAGAGAATTTCACTCAGGTTGGGAGAGGCACTGAAATTCGTCCTTTTGGTAACCTTTTCATTGACAAAGACACACATGCTAAAAAGTGCACAAGTCATAAGAATATAGGAAACCCATTCACCCCAGAAGAGAAACAGACCTCACCTGAGCTCCAGGAAGCATTTTGGGTCTCTTCAGGTCATGGCCCACCCCACTCAAGGGCCACACATCTCCGTGCCCAGCTGCGAAATGAGCAAACTGAGGTCTATGCTGGATAAATGATTTGCCCTAAAGCACACTATTAGTGATCTTGTGCTGCAGTACTTGTCCACTAATTTAAATCTATGGGAATACAAGACCACCTGACCTGCCTCTTAAGAAACCTATACGCAGGTCAGGAAGCAACAGTTAGAACTGGACATGGAACAACGGACTGGTTCCAAATAGGAAAAGGAGTACGTCAAGGCTGTATATTGTCACACTGCTTATTTAACTTATATGCAGAGTACATCATGAGAAACACTGGGCTGGAAGACGCACAAGCTGGAACAAGATCACTGGGAGAAATATCAATAACCTCATATATGCAGATGACACCACCCTTATGGCAGAAAGTGAAGAGGAACTAAAAAGCCTCTTGATGAAAATGAAAGAGGAGAGTGAAAAAGTTGGCTTAAAGCTCAACATTCAGAAAACGAAGATCATGGCATCTGGTCCCATCACTTCATGGCAAATAGATTGGGAAACAGTGGAAACACTGGCAGACTTTATTTTTTTAGGCTCCAAAATCATTGCAGATGGTGATTTCAGCCATGAAGTTAAAAGACGCTTACTCCTTGGAAGGAAAGTTATGACCAACCTAGACAGCATTTTCAAAAGCAGGGACATTACTTTGCCAACAAAGGTCCATCTAGTCAAGGCTATGGTTTTTCCAGTGATTACGTATGGATGTGAGAGTTGGACTGTGAAGAAAGCTGAGCGCTGAAGAATTGATGCTTTTGAAGTGTGGTGTTGGAGAAGACTCTTGAGAGTCCCTTGGACTGCAAGGAGATCCAAGCAGTCCATCCTAAAGGAGATCAGTCCTGGGTGTTCATTGGAAGGACTGATTTTGAAGCTGAAACTCCAGTACTTTGGCCACTTCATAGGAAGAGTTGACTCACTGGAAAAGACCCTGACACTGGGAGGGATTGGGGGCAGGAGGAGAAGGGGACCACAGAGGATGAGATGGCTGGATGGCATCACTGACTCGATGGACGTGAGTTTGGGTAAACTCCAGGAGTTGGTGATGGACAGGGAGGCCTGGCGTGCTGTGATTCATGGGGTCTCAAAGAGTTGGACACAACTGAGCGACTGAACTGAACTGAACTGAACTGAATTTAACTAAGAATACGAAGCCCAGCACAATGTAACACTGCAGAAAGTGTCTCCCCAGTATTTGTTGAATGAATTAATGAACTCATTCTGGAGGGTCCTCCTGCTTCATACATCCGTGTCCTCTGTGTGTTTTTTTGGCCTCCCCCACCCCCACATGGCAGGTCTCATCATATCTCCTTGATGATTCTTGGCTGTTCATGTGCTATCACATGAAGATTCTGAAGCCGTGTGCAGGGCTGCTGTTGCCCTTCACAGGGCTTGCCTCTATTGGGTGGAAAGTGACCCAGTTCTCTGGGTAAACTCCCATGTCTGTTTCTGAAGACATTTTCTCTGGGTTATTTCCTGTTTTTACATTTTTATTTTTTAATTGGTGGAAAAGTGCTTTACAATGTTGTGTTGGTTCTGCTGTGCAACAACACAAATCAGTCATAAATATATACACGTCCACTCCCTCTTGCACCTCGCTTTCTTCTCCTATCCCACACCTCTAGGTCATCACAGAGTGCCAGGTTGGGTTTCCTGTGTTATATAGCAACTCCCCACTAACTACCTATTTTACTCATGATATATGTCAATGCTACTGTCTCAATTCATCCCACCATCGCCTTCCCCTGCTTTGTCCAAAAGTCCATTCTCTACTAGATTCATCAGAACCATTTTTTAGATCCCATATGTATGCTTTAATATATACTTGTTTTTCTCTTTATGACTCACTTCACTCTATATAAGAGGCTCCGGGTTCATCCATCTCCCTACAACTGACTCAAAGCCATTCCTTTTTATGGCTGAGTAATATTCCATTGTATATATGCACACATCTTCTTTATCCATTCATCTATTGATGACATTTAGGTTGCTTCCATGTCCTGGCTATTGTAAATATTGCTGCTATCTCAACATAATAAAGGCCATATATGACAAACTTACAGCAAAAATTATTCTCAATAGTGAAAAACTGAAAGCATTTCCACTAAAATCAGGAATAAGACAAGGGTGCCCACTCTCACCACTATTGTTCAATATCATTTTGGAAGCCCTAGCCATGGCAATCAGAAGAGAAAAGGAAATAAAAAGAATCCAGTATGGAAAAGAAGTAAAACTCTTACTGTTTGCAGATGACATGATACTATATGTAGAAAAGTCTAAAAACTACTAGAGCTAATCAATGAATTTAGTAAAGTTGCAGGATATAAATCTAATACACAGAAATCTCTTAAATTCCTATATACTAACAATGAAAAATCAGAAAGAGAAATTAAGGAAATAATTCCATTCACCATTGCAACAAAAAGGGTAAAATACCTAGGAATAAACCTACCTAAAGAGACAAAAGACCTGTATGTAGAAAACTATAAGATACTGATGAAAGAAATCAAAGATGACACAAACATATGGAGAGATATACCGCATTCTGGGATTGGAAGAATCAATATTTTGAAAATGACAACAATACCCAAAGCAATCCATCCCTGTCAAATTACCAGTGGCATTTTTCATAGAACTAGAGCAAAAAAATTCACAATTTGTATGGAAACATAAAAGAGCATGAATAGCTAAAGCAATCTTGAGAAAGAAAAACGGAACTGGAGGAACCAGACTCCCTGACTTCAGACTATATTATAAAGCTAAAGGAGGCAAGAATATACAATGGAGAAAAGACAGCCTCTTCAATTAGTTGACTTCCCTTGTAGCTCAGCTTGTAAAGAATCTGCCTGCATTGCAGGGACCTGGGTTTGATCCTTGGGTTGGGAAGATCCCCTGGAGAAGGAAACAGCCACACCAGTATTCTGACCTAGAGAATTCCATGGACTGTATAGTCCGTGGGGTCGCTAAGAGTTGGACACAACTGAGTGACTTTTTCACTTTCAGTAAGCAGTGCTGGTAAAACTGGACAGCTTTGTGTAAAAGAATGAAATTAGAACACTTTCTAACACCATACACAAAAATAACCTTAAAATGAATTAAAGACAAATATAAGGCCAGAAAGTTAAAAACTCTTAGAGAAAAATATAGGCAGTACACTCTTTGTCATAAATTGCAGAAAGATTCTCTCTGACTCACCTCCTGCTGCTGCTGCTGCTGCTGCTGCTGCTAAGTCGCTTCAGTCGTGTCCAACTCTGTGCGACACCATAGACAGCAGCCCACCAGGCTCCCCCGTCCCTGGGATTCTCCAGGCAAGAACACTGGAGTGGGTTGCCATTTCCTTCTCCAAGACTCACCTCCCAGATTGATGGAAATAAAAACAAAAATAAAGAAGTGGCATGTAATAAAATTTAAAAGCTTTTGCACAACAAAGGAAACTATAAACAGGGTGAAAATACAACCCTCAGAATGAGAGAACATAATTGCAAATGAAGCAACTGACAAAGGATTAATCTCCGAATATATAAGCAGCTCATGAAGCTCAATATCAGAAAAACAAACAACCCAATCAAAAAGTGGGCAGAAGACCAAAATAGACATTTCTCCAAAGAAGAAATACAGATGGCCAATAAACACATGCAAAGATGGGTTATTTGCTTTTGATAGAAAAGAATCTCTCTGCTGTCTGTGGGACATGAGAAATGCTCGTATTTTAGAAGCAGTGTGGGAGAAGTTCTGGACCCATTCCCTGTGCAGACTTCCACTGCACCCCATTTCCATCCCTACCTCTCCTGCTAGTCTCCTCTGGGGTAACCAAAAGTTGATCTGTTTTGTATTGTTGCCATGTAATAGCAGTTTGAAGCAATAACAGTAATAAACATTCTTCTGCCCTCAAATATTAAATTGGCCTGGTTCTCAATACTTGTAGTTACTGTCATTTTTGTTTAGCTTTATGGATATTTAACTGACATACTGCAACAGTCACCTACTTCATGCGTAGGTGTACTTCTTGCTGCGGTTCATGGGGTTGCAGAGTCGGACATGACTGAGCGACTGAACTGAACTGAACTTCATGTGTACATGTAATGAATGTTGGATATTGTACACAGCTTGATCAATCTTTGTATGTACGTATGAATTTTGGAGCTGTCTGAAGATCTAGAATGGCTTCATCACCCTGAACACTTTCTTTGTGTCTCTTTGCACTGGAGCCTGCGCTCTGACTTCCAGTCCCCAGCAGCCAGGGATCTTAGTTCTCTCAGTATGCTTTTTACCTTTTATTAGTATTTCATGTAATGGAATTAAGTGGTATGTAGTCTTCTGTGTTTTCTTTCACATACTATGTTTTTGAGATCCATCCATCTTGTTTTGTGTATTAGTATTTTATTTTTTTTTTTTTAAATTGCTGAGCAGTATTCCATAACATGGATATCTTACACTTTTTTCATCCACTTACATGTTGATAAACATTTGGGTTGTTTGTAGTTTTTTTACAATTGTGCATAATGCTGCTGTGAATGGTACAAGTCTTTAAGTGGACATCATCACATTTTGATTTCTTTTAGATAAATGTTTAAAAGTAGGATTGATGAAACTTGTGGTTAACTCTGTAAGATACTGTGATACAGACTTTAGAATGGTTGTGCCACTCCACATTCCACCAACAATGGGTGAGGGCTGTCATTACAATATCTATGTGTGGAGCTGTCAGTGTTTTTAATTAAAGCTATTCTGGTAGGATGTCGTGTTATCACATCACAGTTGTAATTTTGTTTTCTTGATGACTTGTGATGTTGAGAATCTCTTCATGCTCTTATTTGTCATCTGTTGATCTTCTTTTGTGAAATGCCTGTTCAAGTCTTTTTTTGTCTTCCTGTTAATGGGTTGTTTGTCTTCTTATTGAAAGAGTTGAAAGACTTCTTTTTATATTTTGAATACAAACCTTTATCAGATATATTTTGGATGTTTTTCCCTAGTCTGAAAGTATCAGTTCAGTTGTGTCTGACTCTTTGGAACCCCATGGACTGTAGCCCTCCAGGCTCCTCTGTCCATAGAATTATCCAGGCAAGACTACTGTAGTGGGTTGCCATGCTCTCCTCTAAGGGATCTTCCCAAGCCAGGGATCGAACCTGGGTCTCCCACATTGCAGGAAGTTCTTTACAGTCTGAACCACCAGGGAAGACTGGACTTTCCTTTTTGCTTCCCTCAATCATGTCTTTTTAGGAATAAAGTTTTAAATTTTGATGAGAGTTTTTAATCAATTTTTTCTTTTATAGGTCATGTTTATTTAAGAAATCTTTGACACAAGTCACAAGATATTTTCTTTTGTTTTCTTCTAAATGCTTATGGTTTTGCTTCTTATATTTTGGTCTATTGTCCATTTTTGAGTTAATTTTTATAGATGTAACGTATGGATTGAGGCTAATTTAAAAAATAAAGATATTTAATTTTTCCAGTGTAATTCAAAGACTATTTTCCCCTGTGGATTTACCTTGGCTTGAGAAAGGACTTGGCATATTCCACAAATAGAAAGGAGGTCAGTGTGGCCTGAATAGAGAAGAGGAGAGCAGTGTATAATGGCATTGCAGAGAAAAGCAGCGGCGAAACTTGTAAGGTCTTAAGGGCCTTGATAAGAAACTTGGATTTTATTCTCAAAGCAGTACCATCGCCTCAAGCATTATAAGCAAGAGTGCTGGGTGATCTGATTCATATTCTAAAATGAAAATTCTTCATCTGTCTGTGCAAATCCATCGAAACCACTCTGAACAAGGTCACTACTGACCATGCAATAGTATGCTGAGTTTGATGAAGTTTTATTGTTTATTCAGTGGGGTTAAATTTGGCCCATAGCTCAGCAGTTCTTAAACTGCCACATGCACAGTTGCCTTTGTAGGAGTCTGTATAAAACCAGAGCTAATGCACTTTTTTGAATGCCAGCTGATATGCTGCTACTGCTAGGAATTTCTGCCAAGGATATTAAAGACGCTACCTGGTGCTTTATGTCCTTTGGCTTCTCTTCGTTTTGCTATTTCTTTATCGTCAAGGTAAACACTGTGCTAATGCCAATAGGAAAAAGCTGAAGAAGACTTCTTGGCTATTAGAGACTGCCTATCCCTTGGCAATTATTACCAGCTTAAAGTATGTGAAATTAACTAAACATGAAGAATCTAGAATAGCATTTGTATAATAATAAAATTTATGAGGCACTGTGATCATCCTCCATTGGACTTGAAAATGATTAAATTAGCTTAAATAAAAAGAGACTTTGATACAGAAAACTTTTTTTCTGTATTAGAGCTGATTATGAGAGAAACTGTAGATATCTCTCATAATAGAATGGGTTTGTTTTGGGAAAATTTTGTTGAAGAATGGTTAACCAGTTAAGCTATATCTAGATTATCTTTTCAACTCAATTCTAAAAGGCTCTTTATTTAAATATGTATCTGTGTTTAAACTATAGCAGTTTAAATAGATGATTTACCTTTCAGAAAATTTTGTATATTGAAGTTGAGATGAAGAAATGAAAGTTAAATCAAGTTGTATAAATAGGTTATTCTTTTTTCTTCTACTGTATGAATTCTACATGATTAATATCACAAGTTGGGCTGATCAGTTCAGCATTTGCATCATAATTACATAATTTGTCTAACATTATGAGAATTCTGGCTAGAAGGAAGGACATTTTATTCAATAAAATGTTGCTACTAGTCTTAATAACCCCAACATTCCTTAATTTTGTTTTTTTGATATGATCTCTACAATAATTCAATTTTTATATTAAAGATTTTAAATCTTTAAATGTAGAATTTAGTTTTAGTCTTCTAAGGTTTTAACATTTACTGAGATAGCCTTGCTAAAATGGAGTTGAGAAATTTTGTAATTTACAGAGATGTAGAGAAACTCCCACTTCTGTTGGACTAGATATTGTGAAAATTCTCTCACTAATGGCCTCTGGAAATTATGAGATGGATTTCTTCAAATTAAAAATGGAAATTAGAGTGGTAAGTTAGCATGGAGGCCCTGATTTCCCTGGCAGCATCTACAATACCAGAAACGCAGACTGGATTTTGATAACCTCATAAAGGGAACAGGAGACAAAAATCTTTGCCTAGGAAAATGGGCAAAGAACTAAGAATCATGCATAAAGCCAGCATGCTCAAAAGGCTAGGCCTTCAGTGAAAGACTGAGCTGGGGGAAAAAAAGTCTGTCTCGGTAAAGGGATTCAAAAGGATACTTTTACATTCTTAGTCTTTGGCTTCGGGAAAAAGCCTCCCCTGAAAATTGATTACCAGCCTATCTCTACATGATAATTTACAACACAGGTACAGTTTGAGAATCACCATGCTCACAATCTAAGAACTTCCAGGTGGGTAGTGCACCAGTGCAGTAGAGTAGCCACGAGAGCAAATATATATTTGCTTGGAGAAAGGCATTCTTAACTTGTTTTCTTCAAATTAAGGTCAGCATAAGAGGAGCTTATTAGACACACAAGGAAACAAGCCACAGTGAGTAGAATCAACAAAATAGCAAGCAGTGAGTTAGAGACTTGCCTTAAGACCTGACAGAGCACATGAGACGTGGAGATTACCTAACATGGAATATAAAATAGGTAGGCTTAAAATGTTTCTGTAAATAAAGAAAAATATTGTGAATATGACCAAGGACTAAGACTGAGAGAATATTTATGCAATTATATACATTTGGAAAGGAACTAAATAGAATATATAGAAGTAAAACATATTCATTTAAATTAAAAATCTGAGGATGGGCTAAACTTTAGGCCACATATAGGTGAAGAAGAATTAATAAACCAGAGAAGAGATCTGTAGAATTCTGCAGAATTTAGCAGAGAGAGAGATTAGGAAAGTATGGAGGATGTGTTATAAGGCATGGAAGACAGGATGAGAAGGTCTAACACATGCCTACTTGAAGGTCCAGTGTAAAAGAGTGGTGAGAAGAGAAAGAGAATGTAGTTTTTCATATTCATATTTTGAAAAATGAGACTCTTCCACAATTGTGAAAGGCATAAATTCTTAGACTTGTAAAAAACAATAAACCCCACGCAGAATAGATACACACTAGTTTTAATGCTGTCACATTGTAGTCAAAGTGAAAACATTAATTTGTTAAAATAGGCAACCTACATTCAAATAAAAATTAGACTGATGTCAGAGCAACAGCAGTGGCAGGTGAAGAGAATAGCAACATATCTTCAATGTGCTGAGACAAAAGTTAATCTAAAATTGGAAAGTTAGTTGTCTTTCAAGAATGAGGACAGAATAAAGACATTTTCAGAAAAACACAAATTATAGGAGTTCACTGCCACAGACTTCACTGAACATATTCCAAAAGGATGTACTCAAGGCAGGGATAATGTGATCTCAGAAGGAAGGTCTAACATTCAAGAAAGAATAGTATGCTAAAAAATTACCAAATGAGGGTAAATATAAAGATGGACTGGATAAAAAAATTTATTTGGGGGTAAAGGTCTAAAAACCTCATAATAAAAACTTTTAGGAAGTGAGGGGAATTACGTGTTGAATTGTGTCTCCCCCCAAAAGATCTGTTGGAGTCCTGACCAGCTGGACCTCAGAATGCCACTTTATTGGGAGACAGGGTCTTTACAGAGATCATCAAGTTAAAGTGAGGTCATCAGAGTGAGTGAAATCCACCAGGACCAGTATCCTTACAAAAAGAAGAAATGAGCAAACAGGCAACGCACAGGAAGAGAACCATTTGAGGATGAAGACAGATCATGGTGTGCTTGCACAGGCTGAGGAATGCCAGAGATTAGCAGCAGACCATGAGAAGCGTGAGAGGCCTGGAACAGACTCTTCCTCGCAGCCCTCAGAAGCGACCAATCCTACTGACCCCTTGATCTCCAACTTCCAACAGCAAAACTGGTGGGCTAAGCAACCCAGTTTGTGGAACTTTGTTACAGCCGCCCTTGCAAATGAATACAGAAGTGTTCAGTGTCAAATTTCCAATGTGATGAGAGTTCTAAGTTCTTTATATTACTTACAAAGACAGGATTATATATTTTTAAGCAAACTATAGGTTAAAAGTTTTCTTGGAAGTTGCTAAAAATGGAAATATAATATATATCTTTCAGAGTAAGAGAATAAATGGAAGTTAAAAAATGAATTCCCATTGGAAATATGGCTGATTCTACGTTGGGACAGGAAATGTATGAGATAATCCTGGAGCATCTTCATACCAGAAAGCAGGGAAAGTCAAAGATTAAAGGATTCATGAATCAATCTGATTAGTCTGCACTGGCCAAAGATGGGAAAACTTATGTGTCAACAAAGATAATGACTGTGATCAGTGGAAACACATCAGATTATTTAAATCCAGAGGTTCAAAATTATACTAAAAGTTTTGATTTATAGAAATAAATAAATTCATTAATCACTTTTGGCAAGTACTAGAGAATATTCTCATTATTTTGGAAATTAATAGAAAGGAAAAAAATATCAAGAATTAATCTTGTATTTCCTAAAAGATTTTCTGGGTCCTCAGACTGAAAATTTGTTGTTGGAGTTTCTTTCTATATATTTGTTTCAGAAAATAAATGTAGAAGTTAAAACAATTCAAATATCACCACTAAAATTCTCCTGATGGATGAATGGATGTAGGTGATGATCATTAATGGCAGACAGCAGATTTCAGATCCCTATTTCATACTACATAAAAAATTTCAAGTGGACTAAAGACCTGAAATAAATATAACATCACATAAGGTAATATATACATTATGAATTCTGAGCAGAAAAGGATTTCTTATACAAGACCTAAAAGGCACAAACCAAAAGAAAGATTGATTATATTTGATAAGTGTATATTTTACAAAAGTAAAAAGAGATTATATTCACAACACATACAACTGATAACTGAATCAATAAAACGCATAACTGGATCAACTAAAAAAAAACAATTACATGTAAGTGAAATCAACAACTCGCAGAAGACAAAACTATATGTCAATAAATAAAGACAAAACCTCAAGGATAATTCGGTGAATTCAATAACATAATGAGATGCTATTTACACATATCTGATCAATAGAAATTTAAAAGGGCTACAATCCCAAGTGTCAGTGAGAAGGCTGAGAGACACTCACTGGCACATATATTTCTTGGTGTAAACCTTGTATAGAAAGTCCCTCCCATTACAAAAGGGAACGTATGAAATCCTTTACAGCATCATTGTAAGAACAAAGTACTGGAAGCAAATGTCTACTCTAAGCAAAACTGACAAAGAAAACTGTGTACAACTACAGGACAAACTACTATCAGGAAATCAAAATGAACTGTGGTCACAGATATCAACATGGGTGACTCTCAGAAACAATGTTGAGGAAAGAAACCAAATAACATATTAAATAAGCATCACGATAATATTTACGTAAGGTCTATTATCTAAGCACGTCCATAAATATATGTAACAGAATGGGAGTTTAGGCTTAGCAGATATAAGCTATTTTATATAGAATGAATGTGCAGCAATGTCCTACTGAATAGCACAGGGAACAATGGTCAATAGCCTATGATAAGCTATAATAGAAAAGAATATGAAAAAGAATATATATATACATATATATACTCTCTCTCTCTCTCTCTCTATATATATATATATATATATAAAACTGGATCACTTTTCTGTACAGTAGAAACTAACACAACATTGTAAGTCAATTATACTCCAATAAGATAAATTTAAAAAATATATATATAACATAATTATAAAGAAGCCCCTTAGAATGCTAACTATAAAATCCAGAATGAGTAGTTCCAGATTAGGGATAAGGGGGCATGTTCAGAATTGGCTGTAAATAGATAGGCAATATTTTCTTTCTTAATCTGGTTGCTGGATAGATGGGTACTTCTTATATTATAGAAGTGGCTCAGTTGGTAAAGAATCTGCCTGCAATGCAGGAGACCTGGGTTTGATCCCCAGGGTGGAAAGACCCTCTGGAGAAGGAAATGGCAACCCACTCTAGTACTCTTGCCTTGAGAATCCCATAGACTGGGGAGCAGGGCAGGGTGCAGTCCATGGGATTGCAGAGTCGGACATGACTGTGCGACTAACTTTCACTTTCTTAAGTATTAAATTAATTAAAAAATTTAAGACCAACAACTTATTAATATAAAATAATAATGCAAACAGAAAAGAGAAATTTTCATTGAGTTTTTAAAAACGTCACCTGTTGCTAGACACTGGAAAGGAACATCATGCTGAAGAAGAAAGACACTGTTCTCATCCTAACACATCTTGCAACCTATCTGGAAAGATGGCCCTCGAACAACTAGTTACCATCACTCTGGACCACTTGCCATTCAGCACACATATGTTTTCTAATAGATCCTGTTTTCTCTTGTCTTTGCCTGCTCTCCAGTGATCCATCTTCTACCACGCAGGTTTCCAAGACAGCAAAAGTTTCCTTAATGTTCCCCTGCAGCTTTGATTCTGCCTCTCAGGTCCCTACACTCTTCTTTTAAACCTCTGAATTGCAATTATTAGTTTTCTTTTCTGTCCCTGCCAGTAGTTTATGATCTTAAAAATAGGGACCACTTTTATGATCCACCCAGCATCATAGTATATAATAAACATTGGAAAACTGTTTATACTTGACAAGAGAAGTACTGGGATCTCCCTGGTGGTCCAGTGGCTAAGACTCATGCTCCCAATGGAGGGGGCTCAGGTTTGATCCCTAGTCAGGGAACTAGATCCTACAAGACCCAACTGAGAACTCACGTGTTGTAACTAAGGTGCAGGGCAGTCAAATAAATAATAAATAAATACAAAGGAAAGAGGACTACTGAGTCAGCTATGTAGATACCACACGGTTAAAGTAAAAGCAACATACAAAGCCCTTTGCCTCAAAAACGAAAATGTTATCGGGAAAAAATTTATTTTAGCATAGCAAACATAAAGATACCACTAAAGCACTCAAGGTTTTTAAAGTTGTAACGGAACAACTGTTTTATTTTATCCTATTCTCTTTTTGAAGTTTTCTTTGTTAAAATACGGAGTTTCCCCTGTACATGGAACTTCTTTTATATGCCATCAAAGTAAGTACATAAATTTAATGACAATTCAGGAAAGTTTTGATGAAAATGTTTTAGTTCAAGGACATTTTTTCTATATTTGATTCATGTTGAATTTTTTTCACTACTTTTTACTTTAAAAGTATAGCAGTAAGAAAAAAATAACAGAGTTTTCCTCAGCTGATATACCATAATAACTTCTCCAAGTTGCTTTTTTTTTGGTTGTTGCTATCAGCTTTATTTGTAGTAGCCTAAAACTGGAAACTACAAAAGTATCCTTTAATCCAAGTTGCTTTGTATGTGTAAGTACTGACATCTCATTATAACATATTTTTAACTATAAATTTCATTACTACTTTGCATAATGTGTTACCTTGGTGTGACATAACTTTTTCCAAACTACTCCCAAGGATTAAATCTTATGAAACAAAAATTTCAGAAAATCCATGAAGTGCTTGTACTGGTGCCCCTGTGGTTAAAAATATCCCAATATGTTCTTACTTATGTTCACTTGTATGTGATAGCAACCTGGTATTGCGGTGACAGCCTTGGTATTACATGCATTTGTCTGGAACATATTATAAAAGATACACTTTCTGACGCTCTGTGACTAAAATAATTTTTTTTCAAGGTGTCCAATACCAAATAATCTCCATTCACATACACGTTTAAGAAGAGAGTGAATCAAATACATTAAAATCATAAACACACCAGTGAATTTAGTTTTCCATTATTCTACTGTAATAGGAATCTGCCTTCAGCCCTGAGACTTGCTCTCACAAAGGCATATCCATTCCTGTTGCCAGGACCTCGGTGGCTTAGACTTTACCACCTCATCAACACAGAGAGAGGAGGACAGCAATTTGGTGCATGCAATACAAAAGAATTTCTCCAAGACTTCTTTGAGGTAATATCAGAAAGTTCCCTTGATTTCTACCTTAAAAGAATATTGGTTATTAAGTTTAGTTACTTGGAAGCACATCTTCTGTAGCATCACAAATAAAGCAGGTTTCCTGCAGGGACACTTGCCTGTTGCTCTAACAGACTACACTTACTATACTATGCAGAATGGGGCATCACTACACTTAATTGTCTCAAAAAATGTCCCAAGATGGATGCTCCCATTTCCACTGTTATTTCATGTTGAATTGGGAGTGTTGGACATTGTATTCAGACATGACAAAAGAATCAGAGGTATGAGAATTAGGAAAAATAAAGAAATAAAACTAGCCTTACTTGCAATTGATGGCATTCTTGGAAAGCCTGAGACCAATAGTAAAGTTAACACAACGTTAATTCTGTGACTTAACAAAGCGCAATTCCAACCCACAGAAATCAATAATCTCCCATAAAAAATCATAACTGGTTAAAAGGTTTAATAGATGAAAGATTTAATTTGCAGATATTAAAAGTAGAAAATACTTAGGTATAAACTTAAAAAGAAATGGGAGAAACATATACAAGAAAAATTTAAAATACACTTGAAAGGCACAAAAGTAGATTCTCATTTCCCCCCCAGGTGAAAATTTGTTTTATTTATTATTATTCTTTTTCTAATTTATTTATTTTTTATTGAAGGATAATTGCTTTACACAATTTTGCTGTTTTCTGTCAAACCTCAACAAGTTTTAAGTTGAAAATCATAGGTACATTCTACACACACTCAAACATGCACATATACATATATTTTACTATATGAGCAATCAGAAACAGACTCTTGTTCCAAAGGCCTAAGGTTAATCAGAAAAAAGAGCTATTTTTCCCTCTTATGGTCATTTTTTAAAAACAATGCAAATATTTCACTCACTTCTATATATAATGAAACAGTCTGGATCACTCTCATATACATCTTCACTATGCTACTGCAAATCATGTTATTAATGTAATTAGTATAAGATTAGGACTTTAAAAATGCTGAATTAAAAAAATTGTTGAAGTATAGTTAATTTACAATTTTGTGTTAGTTTCAGGTGTACAGCAAAGTGATTCAGTTATATATTCACATATATTCATTCTTTTTTCAGATTCTTTTCTCATATAGGTTATCACAGAATATTGAGTATGGTTCCCTATGCTATACAGTAGGTCTTTGTTATCTATCTTATATATAGTAGTGCATGTATAGTAATCCCAAGTTCCTGCTTTATCCCTCCCCTTCTCACATTTCCCCTTTGGCAATCATGTTTGTTTTAAATATTTGTGAATCTGTTTTGTAAAGAAGTTCACTTGTACCATTAAAAAAATAGATTACACATATGAGTGATATCATATATTTATCTTTCTCTGTCTTACTTCACTTAATATGATAATCTCTAGGTCCACGTATGTTATTGCAAATAAGTGAGATTTATCCCAGGGATGCAAGGATTCTTCAATAGCTACAAATCAATCAATGTAATACACTACATTAACAAACTGAAGGATAAAAATCATATGATCATTTTAATGGTTGCAGGAAAAGCTTTTGATAAAATTCAACACACATTTAATATAAAAGCTTTTCAGAAAGTGGACATAGAAAGAACTTACCTCAACATAATAAAGGCCATATATGACAAACCCGCTAACATCATTCTCAGTGGTGAAAAGCTGAAAGCATTCTCTCTAAGATCAGGAACAAGGCAAAGATGTCCAGTGTCACCACTTTTATTCAACATAGTTTTGGAAGTTCTAGCCATGGCAGTCAGAGATGAAAAAAATAAATAAATAAAAGAATCCAAGTTGGAAAAGAAGAAAAACTGTCACTGTTTGCAGATGGCATGATACTACACATAGGAAATCCTAAAGATGCTACCAGAAAACTACTGGGGCTCATCAATTAATTCAGTAAAGTCACAGGATGCAAAATTAATACACAGAAATCACTTATATTCCTATACACTAACAATGAAAGTTCAGAAAGAGAAACTAAGGAAACAATCTCATTTACCAGCACACCAGAAAGAATAAAATACCTAGGAGTAACTCTGTCTAAGGAGAAATAAAAAGACCTGTAATCTGAAAACTGTAAGATGCTGACTAAAGAAATCAAAGATGACACAAACAGATGGAAAGATGTACTATGTTCTTGGTTTGAAAGAATGAGCTCTTAATATGACTATACTACCCAAAGCAACCTAAAGACTAAAGCCTTTGACTGTGTGGACCACAAAAAAACTGTGGAAAATTCTTGAAGAGGTGGGAATACCAGACCACAGTATCTGCCTCCTGAAAACCTGTGTAGGTCAAGAAGCAACAGTTAGAATGAGACATAGAACAAAGGACTGGTTCCAAATTGGGAAAGGAGTGCATCAAGACTGTATATTGTCATCCTTCTTATTTAACTTACATGCAGAGTACATCATGGGAAATACCATGCTGGATGAAGCACAAGTTGGAATCAAGATTGCTGGGAGTAATATCAATAACCTCAGATATGCAGATAACACCACTCTTATGGCAGAAAGCAAAGAGGGATTAAAGAGCTTCTTGATCAAGGTGAAAGAAGAGAGTGAAAAAACTGGCTTAAAACTCAACTTTCAAAAAACGAAGATCATGGCATCTGGTCCCATCACTTCATGGCAAATAGATGGGGAAACAATGGAAACAGTGACAGACTTCATTTTCTTGGGCTCCAAAATCACTGTGGATGGTGACTGTAGCCATGAAATTAAAAGATGCTTGCTCCTTGGAAGAAAGAAAAGCTATGACTAAACTAGACAGCATATTACAAAGCAGAGACATTATTTTGCCAACAACGGTCCATCTAGTCAAAGCTATGGTTTTTCCAGTAGACATGTATGGATGTGAGTTGGACTATAAAAAAAGCTGAGTGCTGAAGCATTGATGCTTTTCAACTGTGGTGTTGGAGAAGACTCTTGAGAGTCCCTTGGACTGCAAGGAGATCCAACCAGTCAATCCTAAAAGAAATCTATACTGAATATTCATTGGAAAGACTGATGCTGAAACTGAAGCTCCAATACTTTGGCCACTTGATGGATAAAAGCTGACTCATTAGAAAAGACTGTGATGCTGGGAAAGATTGAAGGTAGGAGGAGAAGGGGATGACAGAGGATGAGATGGTTAGCCAGATGGCATCACTGACTCAATGGACATGAATTTGAGCAAACTCTGGGAGATGTTGAAGGACAGGGAAGCCTGGCATGCTTCAGTCCATGGGGTTGCAAAGAGTCAGACACAACTGAGCAACAACTGAAGGCAATCTACAGATTTAATGCAATCTCTATCTAATTACCAATGGCATTTCTCACAGAACCAGAACAAACAATTTTTAAATTTGTATGGAAGCACAAAATACCCTGAATATTCAAAGCAATACTGAGAAAGAAAAACGGAGCTGGAGGGATCAGACTCCCTGAATTCAGATTATACTGCAAAGCTACAGTAATCAAAATAGCATGTACTACTGGAAAAACAGAAACATAGATCAATGAAACAGGGTAGAAAGCCCAGAAACAAACACAGGCTCCTACGGTCAATTCATCTATGACAAGGGAGGCAAGAACATACAATGGAGAAAAGACAGTTTCTTTTTTAAACAGTTGGGGGAAAACTGCAGCTACATGTGAAAGAAAGAAAAGCAGATTTTATTTAATGGGAACAGCATTCTTTTCCTTGATTAGAATGACAACATAAAAGAGGTAATTCTCCTCAATAAAATCCAACAAGTTTTATTTCTAGAGCTAGATAAGTTGATTTTAAAGTTTAGTATTGAAAAATAAAGAGACAAGAAGCTAGGAAAATTCTGAAAAAGAAGAGTAGTTTGTTTAACCAATTATTAAGCATATACACACCTCTATAATTAAAATAGGTGGTATCATTGTATAAAGAGACAGAACAGTAAAAGGAATAACATACTAATTTTAGAAATAGACTCAAATACACATAAAATTTAATATATAATAAAAGTGGCATCTCAAATCACTGGGGAAAATGTGGGCTTTTTAATGAATGGTGTTGGAACAATCATAAAGTCACCTCTCTTCCCATGATGTGTCAGAATAAACTCAAAGGAGAGCAGAGATCTAATGTATGAGAGAACATCAAACCGTTCAAGGACTAGGAGAGAATTGGTAAAGTGTTTAAATCACCTGTGGGTGAGTTATGACTTGAATCCCAGCTACAATAAAAGATAGATTCAAGTACACTTAAGAAGTCTGAATGACCAAAACCACCATAAACAGAAACAAATGATAAGTGGCAGATGAAAAGAAAACATTTGCTGTATTATCACAGATGAAGGGCTAAGATCTCTAATAATCCTTAAAATATGTTTTCAAAAAGACCTACAACCTCATGCAAAAATGAGCAAAACACATGAATAATCAGTTAATGAAAAAAACACACATAGAAGGTCTTTAAATATGTAAATGCTTAATAACGTCTCTCATAGTAAGAGAAGTGGAAATTGAAACTATATTGAGATCCAATTTCTCATCTGTAAAAGGACAAGAAATTCAATAGCTGAACAACATATTTTGTGTACTGGGCTATGTTAAAAAGCTTCCTAGGTACTGATGGGAATCTCTATGGAAGGGCTTTGGTATTACGTAGCAAAATCACATATGCTTATATGCTTGACATGGCAGCAATTCCCACTTGTAGGGATTTAACCTGAAGATACTTTTCCACCAATTTGAGGGGAAAAAAAACCCCAAGATGTACACAAAATTATTTACTGAAGCAGTATTTTTAAAAGCAAAATACTGGAAACAACACAAATGCCCAATTACAGAAACCTGATGGAATAAATCATGGTGCATTCACGCACAGAATATTATTTAATGTAGAAAAAGATTAAGGAAGAGCTCTGCAAATTGATGTGAATTCCAGGACACACTGTGATTTAGGGGAAAAAAAACCAAGTGTATGTATAGTATACCATGTTTTGTGTAAGAAAGAGAAAGGAAACTATATACATGTATTTTTTTGGTATAGATATAGATAGGGGTATGTGTGTGTGTTGCAAAATAGAACTACAAAAAGGATAAACACTTGCTGTTTGGAAGAAAAGCTATGACAAACCTGGACAGCATGTTAAAAGGCAGACATCACTTTGCTATGTCGTAGTCAGAGCTATGGTTTTTCTAGTAGTCACGTACGAATGTAAGAGTTGGACCATAAAGAAGGCTGAGCACCAAAGAATTGATATTTTTGAACTGCAGTGCTGGGGGGAGACTCCTGAGAGTCCCCTGGACAGCAAGGAGATGAAACCAGTCAGTCCTAAAGGAAATCAACCCTGATTATTCACTGGAAGGACTGATGCTGAGGCTGAAGCTCCAATACTTAGGCCACCTGATGCGAAGAGCCAGCTCATTGGAAAAGACCCTGATGCTGGGAAAGATTGAGGGCAGGAGGAGAGAGGGGCGATGGAGGATGGGATGGTTGGATGGCATCACCGATTCAATGGACAGGAGTCTGAGCAAACTCTGAGAGACAGTGAAGGACAGGGGAGCCTGTTGTGCTGCTGTTCATGGGGTCACAAAGAGTCAGACACAACTTAGTGACTGAACAATGAACAACAAGGATAAACCAAAAATTAATAAAAATTTTCACCCATAGGTGGTAGATAGGAGTGGAGTGGAAGGTACAGTATTGAATCTGAGCCTCTTGGACTGTTTGGTTTTAACTTTCAAATAACATGAGTGTTTTGCTTACTCAGAAATGAAATAAAATGAGAAAGAATTTAAAAAGATAAGCCTACAAATGGAAACAAATGAATCTAACTGTATACCAACTTTGATGATATAATCACACAGAAAAAAAAAGCATTCATTCAAGTGAACTTTAAACACAGTACCGTAACTGTATATCATCACTGAGTTTTTTCCCCTAAGTACAAGAAAAACTGCAAAGAAATCTTGAACTTTATTTTTAGTTTTGTTGTCAATAATGATATGGGTGCCTTATAGGTCCTATTTTGTATGTACTTTAGAAAAGAGAAAATGAGTGAATATATCGATGTTGCTGGGAACTTACGTTTTCATTGTGAGAAATGTTCCAGTTAGGAATGAGTGGAGGTGTATGGATGGAATTGTAGCTATAAGTGTGAGCTTCTGTTTGATGTATATTTATATTTCAGCTCTGTCCACTGAATTACTTTAGAAGAAGGACATTCTCTAGCCATCCACACACCCAGCATCCTGATTTCAGTTTCTAAATATGCTCCCCACTAAAAGGAATCAGGGCTGCTCCTCGCAGAAATGCCTGGTTCAGAGAAGGATCAGGGAAGTTGAAGGTGAACCTGGGACATCTTTTGCCAGAAGTATGGGGACGTGTCAAAAGGACTCAAGAGATGTAATAGAATTCTGTTTGCCACATTTTGGAAAACCAGAGAATCAAGAATAATATAAGGAACAGATTACATCCTAATGAACACAAGATAAACCTGTGAATCCACAGTAATACTCATAAAAAGGCAGAAGGGTATGAAAAGTGCTTCTTCACTAAAGAAAGCCAACTAATAAATGTAGAAATAATGAAAGAATTAGACCTTTTTTTTGGCCTTGCGGTATGGCAGCCAGGATCTTAGGGATCAATCCCTATCCCCCTACAGCGGAAGCCTGTAGTGGAAGTCCAGCCACGGGACTGCCAGGGAATTCCTGACACTTTTTCATATTTCAAGCACCAATATGGATGGTAAAACCATTGAATGTAGATTCTTAGAATATTCACAGGGATTCCTCAAAGTATTATCCCACAGCTTATATATTAATTTCAAGGTGGAAAAGATTCTTTTACAATGTGGGGATCTGTAGATCGCCACCATAAGTAATTATTGTTAATATTTCCAATAACGGGACAAATTGACATTCTATACTGTCTGATTTGAAGCAGTGAGAAGTATACCTACATGGTATTCTTGCCAAAAATATTTAACATTAAATACATTTTAAAGAAACAATTAAATTGAAATTTGGGGCACTATAGAAGACAATTGGCCTGAACTGTTGAAAAAAGAAAAGCCAATGCATGAAAGGCCAGTAAATGAATGAATGAATGATGGAGGAATTTTCCACAATGAATGAGGCTGAGGAGAAATGAACCCTACCACAGTAAGTGGTCCTTATTTAGATCCTGGAAAGTAGAACCGATAAAGGAGACATTTTAGAATAATCGAGGAAATTTGAACAGAGATTTCAAATTTGAGGGTATTACTGTATCATGCGAATTTCCTTGTGAGTGGTAGTCTCATGGTATTGCTCTTGGGAAGATACTGTGCTTATGAAATAACATGCCTGTTTTCAGGTGCTACATGCTAAATGCTGAGTACTAAATACTAACACAAGCTGGAGTACAGCTGAAAGGGAGCAAGAAATAATGGGAAGATAAAAGGAAACAGCAAATATAGCAAGATGTTAACAGTTGGTGAATCTAGGTGGAGTGTATGATATTCATTGTACTATGCTTTGAACACTTTTTCTGGTTTAACTTTTTAAAAATAAACAATCGAGGAAAAATGAATCAGATGGAAAAACGCTTTTTTTCTAAGCATGTTTCTATTCTGTGGAATATCAAAAGACGATTTCACATCATATACATTCAAGTAGTAAGTAACAACTTTCCCTTAGAGATTGCGTTCACATTGGTCCCATCCTAAATTGCATGAGTGAATGTTTATATTCTAATGTTTCCACTTCATCTCCTCAATCCTTAACCTCTGCTTTCAAACACAGCTACACCCTGTTCGATCTTAAATGCTCACTTCCAGTTAAGGATGGAAACTAGGTGATAAAATTTCCCTAAAATGAAGAGCCTTCATTTCTTGTCATAACTCTGAAGAGGTTTTACATTTTCAAGGAGACTATAGAAAAGATTTAAAAAAAGACTTTAAATTGGGAATATATTTTTGAGAGGGTCCAGCTCTTTTCAATGTGCCTTTCAACAAAACACCCATACTAGGAGACTTTTGCATTGATTTAAGTACACCTGTCTCTTTAATTCATATTACTTCTTACCCTATAGGGGAAATTAGATGTGACTTGATTAGTAGTTTGCACTTCAGAAAATCATGAGTTTCTTCTTGACAATTTATAGTCACGGTGTCTTGTTTCCCGGTCGCAAAGAGTAGGACACGACTGAGCGACTGATCTGATCTGATTTCTTTATGGCTTTTCCTTGAATATACTCATCACTTCTCCAAATGGTAAAATGTATGACTATACAGCTTCCCAGGTAGCGCTAGTGGTAAAGAACCCACTTGCCTATGCAGGAGATGAAAGAAACGCAGGTCCAATCCTTGGGTCAGGAAGATCCCCTGGAGAAGGGCATGGTAAACCCCTCAGTTTTCTTGCCTGGAGAATCCCATGGACAGAGGACCCTGGCAGGCTATGGTCCATAGGGTTGCAAAGAGTAGTCATGACTGAAGTGACTTAGTATAGCACATGACTAAGCAAAGAACTGACTCATTTAAAAAGACCCTGATGCTTGGAAAGATGGAAGGCGGGAGGAGAAGGGGACAACAGAGGATGAGATGGTTGGATGGCATCACTGACTCAATGGACGTGAGTTTGAGTAAACTCTGGGAGTTGGTGATGGCAGGGAAGCCTGGTGTGCTTCAGTCCATGAGGTCACAGAGAGTCAGACACGACTGAATGACTAAACTGAACTGAACTGAACTGACAAGTACGCCTGAATAACTCATGACCAGGGCCAAATTCATGTGTGTGGGAGAAGTAGTTGATCCTTTTGTAATTAGTGACCACTGGCCTGGTCAGTGAGATGAAGTACCAGCAGATAGACTTTTTTCCTTTTACCATCTTCTGAGGATCAATTCTGATCATCTTCCTTGTGAGAAGTCAGATCAAATGCAAAACATCATTACTCTAGGACATTGTTTTTGTTTTAGTAAATCTGAGTTTCCTTTCTTGTAAATAATATACAGTCCCAAATTATTGCTGGGCACAGGGAGAAAGTCTCTACTAGTTTCTCTTTTAGTTTTTGTCATTTTGTTCAGGACAGTGCCTAACTCAAAATAGAATGTCCATCCAAGCTAGTGAAGCTGTGTGGTCACCAATGTGATCAAAGTTTTCTGGAGCCTGAGATTCATATGATCTTTGTTTTTATGATTCCTCTTAAGAAAAATAATAAAGCTATGGATGGGAAATCAGATACAAATACACATATTTATGTAGGATGGGAAAGAAAAAAGTGAAAGTGACTGTGTTAGTTGTTCAGTTGTGTCCGACTCTTTGAGACCCCATGGACTGTATCCCCCCACCCCAGTTCCTCTGTCCATGGAATTCTCCAGGTAAGAATACTGGAGTGGGTTGCCATTCCCTTCTCCAGAGGATCTTCCCGACCCAGGGATCAAACCCACTTCTCCTGCATTCCAGGCAGATTCTTTGCCGTCTGCGCCGGTAGTGGGAAGTAAGTGATGTCTAAGTATAACTTTTAAGAGCTAATTAGTACCGGCAATGCGAAAACATCCTGAAAATAATGTATATACCTTTGAAAATACTATTTTTTTCATCAACTGCCTAATGCATGTTCTTTGGCTGTAATCTCTTAATCACCTTTCCATGAAACATCAACTCTGGAGTATTTTCTACAAAGACAATAGAAAGCTGATTCCTTGAACTTTCCTCAAATACTGTTGATCTAAATTGATAGAATTAAATTTCTCAGAAATTTTCTGCTTCCACAACTTGTTTCTGGTCATGTCTGGAACTTGGAAAAACCTCTACAAAGTTTATTTTATGTGTGAATTGTAAGATTTTAGGTCATTGCTGAGTACAGTTTGGATAGGAGAGAACTTCTGTTTTGACTGAGACTTAATAAAAGCTAACCCTTCCGGAGAAGGCAGTGGCAACCCACTCCAGTACTCTTGCCTGGAAAATCCCATGGCAGGAGGAGTCTGGTAGGCTGCCATCTATGGGGTCACTAAGAGTCGGACATGACTGAACGACTTCACTTTCACTTTTCACTTTTATGCACTGGAGAAGGAAATGGCAACCCACTCCAGTGTTCTTGCCTGGAGAATCCCAGGGATGGGGAGCCTGGTGGGCTGCCATCTATGGGGTCGCACAGAGTCGGACACGACTGAAGCGACTTAGCAGCAGCAGCAGCAGCAACCCTTCACTCACAGTTCTACCCGTCTGATCATTAGTCCACGGACTAATCTGTTTCCAGGTCTCTCAAACTTCATTTCTCCCTCCGTACCCACCTGGTTCCGGACTGGGAATTGTGGGTGCCCTTGTGGACACGCTTGGTGAACAGTTTTAGGAAATGATGGGAGCTTTTCTGGAAGCGATCCCAGGCAGCATAGCTGGTGGTGACTGACCGGGCTAGGAGCTGACCATAAACCATGGAAGTCTGCTCCCCTAACCTGACACCTTCCACGGCTGCTCTAAGACCTTCTGCCAGGAGGGCAGGTATGATGCAAGGGACGCTGCAGGAGAAAACAACGGTAGTCTTAACTGATTATAATACAAATATCTTATTTTTGCAGATTTTTTAAAAGCACATCACCACATGTCCATAGTATTACTACGGATTCGTCTTCATTATTGCCATGGTAAATCCATCTCTGGCCATCTCTGCATTACAAAGTGGTCTTTCCCTAAGTCTTCAGTGGAATCTGTTGAGCAGGGACTTCCCTGGTGGTCTAGTGGTGAAGCTTTTCCCTTCCGATGCAACCTGCAATGCAGGTTGGAACCCTGGTCAGGAAGCTGAGATCCTATATGCTTCTTGGCAAAAAAAAACAAAACATAAAACAGAAACTATATTGTAACAAGTTCAATAAGGACTCTATAAATGGTACACACACACACACACGCAAAATCTGCTGAGCAGCCAAGGATTCAGGGACACTGCGTGGCCCTTCTCCAGCAACCCCATGCCATGCATGAATGAATAAAAATAAGAGGAAAATATACCTTGGCTACTCTGTCACTGCATCCTTCCCTACATTTGTGCACATAGTGGGTACATAGTGGTTAAGGGGCCTAACGGAATATTGTTCAGAAGCTTCTAACTACAGAATCACTTAGGTACCTAAAATTGTACAGAAAAATATTTCAAGGAACATTTTCAAAAGTAATAAAATTTACCATCCAAAAGTAAGTAGAAGGGATTAATTATGATCTCAAAGGAAAATGGGAGGGATTAAAAGCGATGCCCACAAAGGCAGAACTATGTGCTAACCATACTACAAAGTTCAAGAGAAGTATTTGTCAAACATAAGGGTAAATAACACTCTGTGCATTTCCCTCCTCCTAGGGGAGAAGTTTGGAGAAGGCAATGGCACCCCACTCCAGTACTCTTGCCTGGAAAACCGCATGGGGGAAGGAGCCTGGTGGGCTGCAGTCCATGGGGTCGCTAAGAGTCAGACACGACTGAGCGACTTCACTTTCACTTTCATGCATTGGAGAAGGAAATGGCAACCCACTGCAGTGTTCTTGCCTAGAGAATCCCAGGGATGGGGGAGCCTGGTGGGCTGCCATCTATGGGGTCGCACAGTCGCACGACTGAATCGACTTAGCAGCAGCAGCAGCAGCAGGGGAGAAGTTATTTGTGTAGAGTCAAAAATCGGATAGGATCTTTTCTGTATGAAGGAAGTGGCTGGTGGCTGTCTGCTGGAGTATGAAAAACAAGTAGAAGCAGTTGGATGCAACCTGAAAAAATTAAGTGACAAAACTCCAAGTGGGGAACAAATTCCCCTCCTCTTGAAATTGGGGGAGATAATAAATTAAGTAGCTAAGAAATCATAATTGCCAACATAAAAGGAGATGAATCATCTGGTAATATAGGCAATGAAAAGATTCTCACCTTTCACAATACATTCAATATAGTTTTCTTCTTTACTTGTGTATTTACGAATGACTGACACACGAGTCTCCTGAAGCACAGCACAGAGAAACTGACAAATACCAGCATTTTGCTTGAAATCAGTACAGTCTGATAAATGAGCCCTTTTTGAGTTTTTTAAAATGCAGGGAGCGTGCGTGTGCACGTGTGAGTGAGAGAGAGATAGAGGCATAGAGAGACAGACAGACAGCTTTCATACCAATAAACTGAAAATCCAAAAACTTAGGCTTTATTTCTACCTAGTTCTTTCATTTTAGGGAAATTGCTTACACCAAGCCTCAGTTTTCTCATCTGTATTATTAGGATTGGCTCAGACATGTATGACTGCTTTAAGTTACAACATTCTATGAGTTTATCTGTGTCTCAGCAAATATTAATACTCTTTCATTCATAGAAATGGATGAAATAGAATTTAGGCTACTGAAAATGATTTAAAAAAATGAATTAAATACTGTAAATCGATAATACTTTATTAAAATAAATTAAAAACTTTTTTTAAATAGATTAAGAGGACTGCTGTAGTAGCTGCAGTACCCAGTTGGTGCCCTCATCTCCCCCTCTGCCTCCCTCTCTCCTCACTCACAGGAGATGACCTTACTGCCACAACAATGAGAAACTGAGACAGTCAAGCTCCATCCTCTTACCCCCGAAACTGCAGAAGCTGCATGCACCCTTTTTTCTTCTTTCCTCTTTTAATGCATAAAGTGGCCCTTCTCGGATGAAAAGCAGCCCCTTTACCCCAGCTTGTAGCCCCTGCTCACTCACCTGCTCAAGGAATCCAAGGCTTATGGAAATAGCCTCCTCCCCCAGCTTCCCCGAAGTCACGTTCTCCCAGAATGTAACTTACAAACTGTCCTCTCTCTCCCCTTAACTTCTCTCCGGGGCCCCCTTCTCCCTCCAACCTGTCACTGTTGGTCAAAGGTCCAGTTCTATTTTTTTTCCAACCCCCCATATTCAGGAGGTTTCATACATTCTCCTAGCTTTGCCTCCCATCTATTTGCTGACAAATCTCAAATTTATATGCGTGGACTTACCCTAGCTCCAGCTTGTGTAAGAAACCAGCTGCATGAGGATTACTTGCCTGCTTCTCAGATACTCAACTTTAGGTCCTGTAAACTTGAACTCGGAACCCCTTGCTACCTGTCAGTGTGGACACAGCACACTCTATTCCTTCTCTGTGGCCTCCAAGCTCCCAGGAGCCGAGTGAGGAACCTGGGCACCAGGCTTCGGCCTTCATTCCCTGTCTGTCTCCCCACAAGTTTCAAGCCAGTGAGGCCTGTTCTCTCTCCCTCTAGGTCAGGCCGCTTTCCCTTCATTCCCACTGCTGCTGCTGCTGCTCAGTCACTTCAGTCGTGTCCGACTCTGTGTGACCCCATAGACAGCAGCCCACCAGGCTCCCCCATCCCTGGGATTCTCCAGGCAAGAACACTGCAGTGGGTTGCCATTTCCTTCTCCAATGCATGAAAGTGAAAAGCTAAAGTGAAGTTGCCCAGTCATGTCCTACTCCTAGTGACCCCATGGACTGCAGCCCACCAGTCTCCACCGTCCATGGGATTTTCCAGGCAAGAGTACTGGAGTAGGGTGCCATTGCCTTCTCCCTCATTCCGACTACAGGCATCTAATCCACACTACTACATCTTCTAGGGGGGAACCCATACTCCCACCTTTATCCTTTTATAACCAATTACCCTCCCCAATCCCAAGTATAAGATAAGGATGTCACTGTTATAAAAGTGATATCAATTATTCAAAGAATACCAGAAGATGCCAACAGCATGGTAACACCTCTTCTCAAAACCCACCATTTGGAAATATTAGATGAATATTATCGTAAATACCTCGATACATGTCTTCAGTTGGGTGAAAAGACAGCAGAGATTGTTTTATAAAAAGAGGCACACTGTTCAAGAGGATCATATGTTTCTATTTTTAGATTGTTAAAATATTAAATGATGAGTCATAATTTTTGGATTGTCTGTTTTAAACATTGTCCACTGACTTCCAGACATTGCAAATGAGGCCTTAGCTCACTTCCACTTCCCCAAACTCCCCTCATTCCCTCGTGACACAGTAATTATTTCCATTACTTTTAGTTTCTCCTCTAGTTACGTTGACATCCCCAGCACCGTGCATTTTCCCTTTCTTTCTGTTCTATTGTGCATCCTCAGGTGTGTCTGACCCTGGGACGCTATTGACTGCAGCCCTCAAGGCTCCTCTGAGAAAGTCCATGAGATTTCCCAGGCAAGAATACTGGAATGGGTTGCCATTTCCTCCTCCAGGGAATCTTACCAACCCAGGGATTGACTTGTGTCTCCTGCACTGGCAGGCAGATTCTTAACCACTGAGCCATCTGGCAATGGTATTGTTTGGTTGTTCAGTCATATCTGATTTTTTGTGACTCCATGGACTGCAGTGCACCAGGCTTTTCTGTCCTTCACCATCTCCTGGAATTTGGTCAAACTCATGTCCATTGAGTCAGTGATGCCATCCAACCATCTCACCCTCTGTCATCCCCTTATTTTCCTGTCTTCAATCTTTCTCAGCATCAGGGTCTTTTCCAATGAGTCAGCTCTTCACATCAGGTGGCCAAAGAACTGTAGCTTCAACTTCAGCATCAGTCCTTCCAATGCAATTCCCTTTAGGATTGACTGGTTTGATCTCCTTGCTGTCCGAGGGGCTCTCAAAAGTCTTCTCCAGCACCACAGTTCGAAAGCATCAGTTCTTTGGTGCTCAGCCTTTTTTATTGTCCAGCTCTCACATCTGTACAAGACTACTGGAAAAAATCATAGCTTTGACTATACAGACCTTTGTAGGCAAAGTAATGTCTCTGCTTTTTAATACACTGTATAGGTTTGCCATTGCTTTTCTTCCAAGGAGCAAGTGTCTTTTAATTTCATGGCTGGAGTCACCATCTGCAGAGATTTTGGAGCCCAAGAAAATAAAGTCTGTCACCATGTCCATTGTTCACCCATCTATTTGCCATGAAGTGATGGGACCTTAGTTTTATCATCAAAACAAAGTGATGATCTAGTTTTCTGAATGTTGAGCCTTAAGCCAGCTTTTTCACTCTCCTCTTTCACCTTCATCAATAGGCTCTTTAATTCCTCTTCACTTTCTGCCTTAAGGGTTGTGTCATCTGCCTATCTCAGGTTATTGATATTTCTCCCCACAATCTTGAAGCAACAGAGTACCTGTACTCTGTCCCATCAGTGACACTCTATCCTCACTTGTTACCTGTAATGTGGGGCCCTCCATTCCTCTCCCTTCAGTTTTTACTTTTGTAAACTTTGTTTCTACTTTTATATCAGCAAGATTGAAAAAAATTGCCTGATATTCTATGGCCATGGTGAAATTTTCCATGTTTTGACTTTGTTTAGCTCTTCAAAGTTGAAAAATCAACAACAAGCATTACTTTCAGTTCAGTTCAGTTCAGTTGTTCAGTCGTGTCCAGCTCTTTGCGACCCCATGAATCACAGCACACCAGGCCTCCCTGTCCATCACCAGCTCCCAGAGTTCACTCAAACTCACGTCCATCGAGTTGGTGATGCCATCCAGCCATCTCATCCTCTGTCGTCCCCTTCTCCTCCTGCCCCCAATCCCTCCCAGCATCAGAGTCTTTTCCAGTGAGTCAACTCTTTGCATGAGGTGGCCAAAGTACTGGAGTTTCAGCTTTATCATCATTCCTGCCAAATAACACCCAGGACTGATCGCCTTTAGAATGGACTGGTTGGATCTCCTTGCAGTCCAAGGGATTCTCAAGAGTCTTCTCCAACACCACAGTTCAAAAGCATCAATTCTTCGGCACTCAGCTTTCTTCACAGTCCAACTGTCACATCCATACATGACCACTGGAAAAACCATAGCCTTGACTAGACGGACCTTTGTTGGCAAAGTAATGTCTCTGCTTTTGAATATGCTATCTAGGTTGGTCATAACTTTCCTTCGAAGGAGTAAGCGTCTTTTAATTTCATGGCTGCAATCACCATCTGCAGTGATTTTGGAGCCAAAAAGATAAAGTCTGACACTGTTTCCACTGTTTCCCCATCTATTTCCCATGAAGTGATGGGACCAGATGCCATGATCTTAGTTTTCTGAATGTTGAGCTGTAATCCAACTTTTTCACTCTCCTCTTTCACTTTCATCAAGAGGCTCTTTAGTTCCTCTTCATTTTCTGCCATAAGGGTGGTGTCATCTGCATATCTGAGGTTATTCATATTCCTCCCAGCAATTTTGATTCCAGCTTGTGCTTCTTCCAGCCCAGCGTTTCTCATGATGTACTCTGCATACAAGTTAAATAAGCAGGGTGACAATATACAGCCTTGATGTTTACACGATCATAATTGTGTCAAGTGCCTACACCTTCCAATTTCTAATTGCCTTTCTTCTTTTTCTTTACCCAATCCTTAGGTTTGTTCTTCTGAGGATACTAAAGTGCATGTAATATCTCCCTTTTGATTTCGTCCCTTTTTCTAGGGCCCACTTGGGAACAGAGGTTACTGCCCAGCAGCCTTCTGAGGGCGTCTCCTCATTCCTATCCCAGGTTAGAATCATGCTTCTTGCATCTTTTCTCATTTTCTGGGCCATTCTAAGGAATCTTGTGGAAAGGGATGCATGGCAGATAAACCTTTTGAGTCCTTAGACATTTGAAGATATTTTTATTCTTTCAACATAATTAATAATTTGGGTAGGTTAGGACTTTTAAACTCAACATCAGTTGTCTTCAGAATTTTGAAGGCTGTGCTCCATGCATGACAGCAGTCAGTGTTGCTGTCTTTTCTCTCTGAAAACTCCTAGGATTTTCTCTTTAATCTTGTTATCAAATTTCTCAATATTATGTTTAGGGATGGATGTTATTTCACTTGTGCTGGCTGTTTCCTGGGTCCTGTCAATCTGAACACCTACACCTATACTCAGCCATGGGGTATTCCTGTCCATTACTGCTTTGATTTATTTTTCTCTCTGCTTTCACTGTTTTCAATAGTCATATATTAATTTTTAAGTGTTCTTTTTGCTGTTTCAGTGTTTCTTTTTCCTAGATCTTATTTTTGCTATATGCATACAAAGTCTTCCCTTCAAATTTCTACCT
The DNA here is from genome assembly GCF_027580195.1 of Bos mutus. Taxonomy (NCBI): domain Eukaryota; kingdom Metazoa; phylum Chordata; class Mammalia; order Artiodactyla; family Bovidae; genus Bos; species Bos mutus. Next base: position 10,420,576 of record NC_091625.1, read on the forward strand.
TAATGACTAGAATATATAAAAAGTTCTATTTTTAAAATTACATTTGCTTTTCTTAGGTGTTTTATCACAATTATTTTGGTTTTATTCTTTATTTTTCTCAAAAATGTAAGATAACTCATAGTTGTTCATTGCTTTAGAATAATGGAAAACTGGAGTGGAAATTATGTGTAAGTAGTGGAGAAGGCAATGGCACCCCACTCCAGTACTCTTGCCTGGAAAATCCCATGGACGGAGGAGCCTGGTGGGCTGCAGTCCATGGGGTTGCTAGGAGTTGGACACGACTTCACTTTCACTTTTCACTTTCATGCATTGGAGAAGGAAATGGCAACCCACTCCAGTGTTCTTGCCCGGAGAATCCCAGGGATGGGGGAGCCTGGTGGGCTGCCGTCTATGGGGTCACACAGAGTTGGACATGACTGAAGCGACTTAGCAGCAGCAGCAGCAGCAGCAGTCTCAAGAGAGAAATGGGTGGTGATTTGGCCCTTAAGCTGAAGACTCCTTAATTGAGAAGATAGAATAGATTTTATCCAAGTGTGGACGTCTCACTTTGGACTTCACAGGTTATTTAAATTATTTGCAAAAGAATTGTCTTGTTTAGTTTTGATCTGTTTTGGGGGCTGAAAGTAGGGAGGGACATGGGGTGGCTGCTCTATCTTTACATAGTTGATTTACGATGTTGTGTTAGTTTCTGCTGCACAGCAAAGTGATTCGGTTACACACACACATATATTTTTTCTTTTTCATATTTTTTCCATTATGGTTTTTTACAGGATATTTAGTGTAATTCCCTGTGCTATAAAATAGGGCCTTGTTTTTTATCCATCCTATATGTAATAGTTTTGCTATTATTGTTGTCCAGTTGCTAAGTCGTATCTGACTCTTTTGTGACCCCATGGACTATATAGCCCACAAGGCTCTTCTGTCCATTGGATTTCCCAGGCAAGAGTATTGAGTGTATTGCCATTTCCTTCTCAAGGGGATCTTCCTGACCCAGGGATCGAACCTGCATCTCCTATACTGCAGGCAGATCCTTTACCTCTGAGCCACCAGGAAAGCCCATATAATAGTTTGCATCTGCTAATTCCAAACTCTTAATCTACCCTTCCTCAACACCCACCTTTTTGGCAATGACAAGTCTGTTCTCTGTCTGTGATTCTGCTTCTGTTTTGTAGGTAAGTTCATTTGTATCATATTTTAGATTCCACATATCAGTGATTTCATTTGTCTTTCTCTTCCTGACTTCACTCAATATGATAATCTCTAGGTTCATCAGTATTGCTGAAATGGCATTATTTTATTTTTTATGGCTGAATAATATTTTCTTTATCCATTCTTCTGTCAATGGACACTTGTGTTTTGGCTGCTGTAAATAGTGCTGCCTGAACATTGGGGTACATGTGTCTTTTTGAATTGTAGTTCTGACCAGGTATATATTCAGGAGTGGAAGTCCCTTGATTTTTTAAAATGTTTTTATTATCACTTGAATCCAGTCTTGGAAGAGAGATTTGACCAACTCTTGTGCTCAGTCTGTCATCTTGAATCACCACCAGAATCTACATTCTCCTTTTAATAAAAAAATAATTATCTTTACTTTACTTGATGTTAAGGAAAGACACCAAAGTTAAGCATTTAGTTTTATGACATATGATGCTTTGTAACCATAGAACTCACTGTTGTTCTTAGTTGTATATTTAAATATTAATCACCGCCCCCCCCCCCGGCTTGAAGAGTTTCTATTGAAAGATCAGCTGTTATCCTTATGGGAATTCCCTTGTGTGTTATTTGTTGTTTTTCCCTTGCTGCTTTTAATATTTGTTCTTTGTGTTTGATCTTTGTTAATTTGATTAATATGTGTCTTGGGGTGTTTCTCCTTGGGTTTATCCTGTTTGGGACTCTCTGGGTTTCTTGACTTGGGTGATTATTTCCTTCCCCATTTTAGGAAGTTTTCAACTATTATCTCCTCAAGTATTTTCTCATGGTCTTTCTTTTTGTCTTCTTCTTCTGGAACCCTATGATTGAATGTTGTAGCGTTTAATATTGTCCTGGAGGTCTCTGAGATTGTCCTCATTTCTTTTAATTCGTTTTTCTTTTATTCTCTCTGATTCATTTATTTCTACCATTCTATCTTCTAATTCACTAATCCTATTTTCTGCCTCTGTTATTCTACTATTTGTTGCCTCCAGAGTGTTTTTTTAATTTCATTTATTTCATTATTCATTATATATTGACTCTTTTTATTTCTTCTAGGTCCTTGTTAAACCTTTCTTGCATCTTCTCAATCCTTGTCTCCAAGCTATTTATCTGTGATTCCATTTTAATTTCAAGATTTTGGATCAATTTCACTATCATTATTCGGAATTCTTTATCAGGTAGATTCCCTATCTCTTCCTCTTTTGTTTGGTTTGGTGGGCATTTATCCTGTTCCTTTATCTGCTGGCAATTCCTCTGTCTCTTCATCTTGTTTAAATTGCTGAGTTTGGGGTGTCCTTTCTGTATTCTGGCAGTTTGTGGAGTTCTCTTTATTGTGGCTTTTCCTCGCTGTGTGTGGGTTTGTACAGGTGGCTTGTCAAGGTTTCCTGGTTAGGGAAGCTTGTGTCGGTGTTCTGCTGGGTGGAGCTGTATTTCTTCTCTTTGTTCAGTCGCGCTGTGGGGAGGGAGGGAGGGATGCTGCAAACAAATGACACTGGCGTGCGCTCGCAGTGCCTCAGCCACACTGGGTCTGCCCCCGCTCACGGCGCGTGTAGCCTCCCTGCCCACACTGCTCGGGCTCTAGGTTGTTCCGCCGGGAACAATCCGAGGCTGGCCCTGGGTTGCATGTACCTCCCAGGTCCAAGCCGCTCAGGTTCAGGCACTCGGGTAGTCCTTAGAGGCGCAGACTCAGTTGGGCCCGAGTTTTGTGCTCTTCCCAGGTCCGAGCAGCTCAAGTGATGAGGTGTTTGGCGAGCGCCAATGCTGCGACTTATCGCCTCCCCGCCACTCGGTTATCTGGGTGTAAAACCGGCGCACCTTCTCAGGCAGATGTTAACCGTCCAGACCCCCAAAAAGTTTTAGTTAGCAAAGAAGCCTGCTTACAGTTTTATAGATAATGTCTCTCTGGGGCTGCGATTGCCCCCTTCCAGCTCTGGCTGCCTGTCACTGGAGGGGGAAGGTCTGCAGCCGGCTATCTCTGTTCAATTCTTTTTTCCGTGCGCGGGCCTGGCAGTCTTAGGTTAGGACTGGCTTTTCGCGTGGTAGATATCCCACAGTCTGGTTTGCTAGCCCAAATTATTTCTCTCAGATAGTGCTCAGGGTATTCAGGCCAGATTCTTACTCTAAGCGATGCAGCCCGCGCTGCGCCTCCCTGCCCAGCCCCCGCTTGCTAATGGCGCGTGCAGGCATTTGCGCTGCTTCTCCGCTGGGGGAGTTACCGTAGGACTCGCAATCTTTGAGTTTTAATTGTTTATTTATTAAAATTAGCATGTAGCTGTATTTGTATTATTGTTGTTCCTTCTGATAGTCTCTGTCTTTTAACAGAAGGATTTTATTTATTTACATTCATTCTGACATCTTATACCTTTGGGCTTATTTCTACTACCTCCTTGTTTTTCTGCTTACCATCCATTTTCTCTTTTTTCCTCTACTATCCTACCTTCTGTTGGATGATAAAGGGTTCTTTATTTTTCTTTTTTCTCCCCTCCTTCCATCCTCTTCTTCCCCCTCCAAATCTTATTTCATCCTCCTTTTGACTCGTATAGGACTTGGAAGGTATCAAGATTAATTCTATATCTATATTGGTTACTTATGGTTTGCCTTTTCCCCTCTTTTATGTATAGCAAATATATACAGAAATGAGCATATGTATATGCACAGTGTCTTTCAATGAGTTCTCACAAAGTAAACACACCTGTGTGACGACAGGGCCGATCAAGAAGTAGAACATCCCCAGCACCAAAGGCCCCTGTCACGTTTCCCCTCAGTCTCTCCCCTCCCCTGCCCAAGGTTAGGTACTGTGTGTCTTTCTTACCATAGACTAGCTTTGCCTGTTTTGAACTTTATGTGAGGGAATAATAAAAATATGAACTCTGTATGCATGATGCCTCTGCCCAATGCCATGCTGCTCAGCTCATCTGTACCCCTGAGTGAACCACCGACTCACTCACCTCACTGCTGTGAGCATCCACGTCCTAAACACACCACAGTTTAGATATCCACCTTACACGTGATCATGACTAATGCTGTTTTGAACATATTTCTTTCACTCACATTTGTGTTGGGTAAACCGGTAGGAGTGAAATACTGGAACTGCTGGGTTTATAGGCTAGATGTGTGTTCAGTTTTAGTAGTTTTAGCCAAATGGCTTTCTGAAGTGGCTGCACCATATGTACTTGTGTTCCCATTCATAGTGTGTGAATTCGTGTTCCATCTTTAATCACCAGATGAATAATGGTGTTGGGTACTTCATATGCTTATTATCCACTTATCTATTCTCTTTCAGGAGTTATCTGTTCAGCGTTCAACTTTTTGCCCACTTTTTATGGGATATTTTATATTACTTCACAAGAACACTTTACATATTCATATTTAGGATAATAATCTTTTGTCAGATAAAATATTAAAAGTAACTTCTCCAGTTTTTTACTTTCCCTTTCACTCTTTTACCAGGTTCTTCTGAAAAACAGAAGCTCTTAATTTTAATTATGTTTCATTTATTAATTAAAAAGTTATTTTCCTATCCTAAGGTCATGAAGATATTCTCTGTTATATTTTTGATATTTTTTGATTTTACCTTTCATGAGAAATATATCTACTTTCTAATATGAAATTGATTTTTGTATGTTATGTGAAGTAGGATATCAAGATTATTTTTGCCATATGGATAAAGCAATTGACCCAGTATCCTTATTAAAAAAAAAAAAACAGTCTGTTCTCATTTGTCTTACGTATGTGCTTAATCACTTAGTCATGTCCGACTCTTTGCAGTCCCATAGACTGTAGCCCACCAGGCTCCTCTGTCCACAGGGATTCTCCAGGAAAGAATACTGGAGTGGGTTGCCATGCTGTCCTCCAGGAGATCTTCCCAAACCAGGGATCAAACCCAGGTCTCCCACATGGCAGTTAGATTCTTTATTGTCTGAGCCACCAGGGAAGTCCAAGAATATTGGAGTGGGTAGCCTATCCCTTCTCCAGGGGAACTTCCTGACCCAGGAATTGAACCAGAGTCTCCTGCATTGCAGATGGCTTCTTTACCAGCTGAGCAACCAGGGAAGAACCATTTTATCTTATATTTTATCACAAAACAAATAGTCAAACATGTTTCTATTCTATTCCATGAGTCTATTCTTGTGCTAATACCACATTGACTTAGGTATTGTAGCTTTGCCAATGTGTCTTGATAGCTCTGAGCAAGTTCTTCAATTTTTATTCTTCAAAACTGTCGTTGTTGGCCTTAGCCTTTACATTTCCATGTATAGATAAATTATGTTCTATTTGTTAATTTCCATTAAATAGTAGCTTAAAGTTTTCAACATACAAGTTATAAATTAATGCATAAAATTAACCATAAGTAAACTAAAAATATCTGAAGTTATCTAGAATTGTTATCCTCCTCTCAAATCCAAGAACCCAAGTATAATATATGTCAATTGTAGGTTGAATATCTGTGTTCCAGAATCTTGCTTTTGTTGCCTAATAATGATATTAATTATGATGAATATATTTCCCTATTATTTTATGGCATCTATTGTTACTGGGGAGAAACCTGCTTGGTTTAATTACCATTTTTTGCTGGTAATCTGTCTTTTTCTGTCTTCATCCAGTTTTACTGTGATGAGTCTAAGTTTGAATATATTTTAATAGCTCCTTCTTGGTTCTTATAGTTCACTTTCAATTTGAGGACACATGTCGTTTTTCTACTTTGGAAAATTCACATCTCTTTTCTTCTTCAAGTTTTTCTTCTTTGTGATTCTCTATTTTTTCACCCTGGCAGTTTTGTTTTTCTGCTTGCCCTAGACATTTTTAATGCTTGGGTGACCTTATAATTTATTGCCCAAACTGGGACATATTTGGGAGTTAAAAGGAGTACCACTAATAATGCCAGGACACAGATGTAAATTGGAACCTTCCCAGGGTTCCCTGGTGGCTCAGACGGTAAAGAATTGGCCTCCAATGCAGGAGACCTGGTTCAATCCCCTAGGTGGAGAAGATGCCCTGGAGAAGGGAATCCACTTCAATATTCTTGCCTGGAGAATCCCATGGGCAGAGAAACCTGGTGGGCTATAGCCCATTGGGTCGAAACAAGCTGGATAGGACTAAGTGACTAACACTTTCATTTTCACAGGCATGCTAGGGTGTATAATCTCCCTACATAACATTCTCTCACGACATTGTACAGGAGACAGGGATCAAGACCATCCCCCAGAAAAAGAAATGCAAAAAAGCAAAATGGCTGCCTAAGGGGTCCTTAAAAATAGCTGTGAAAAGAAGAGAAGCAAAAAGCAAAGGAGAAAAGAAAGATATAAACATCTGAATGCAGAGTTCCAAAGAATAACAAGGAGAAATAAGAAAGCCTTCCTCAGTGATCAATGCTAAGAAATAGAGGAAAACAATAGAATAGGAAAGACTAGAGATCTCTTCAAGAAAATTAGAGATACCAAGGGAATATTTCATGCAAAGATGGACTTAATAAAGGACAGAAATGGTAGGGACCCAACAGAAGCAGAAGGTATTAAGAAGAGGTGGCAAGAATACACAGAAGAACTGTACAAAAAAGATCTTCATGACCCAGATAATCATGATGGTGTGATCACTCACCTAGAGCCAGACATCCTGGAATGTGAAGTCAAATGGGCCTTAGGAAGTATCACTACGAACAAAGCTAGTGGAGGTGATGGAATTCCAGTTGAGCTATTTCAAATCCTAAAAGATGATGCTGTGAATGTGCTGCACTCAATATATCAGAAAATTTGGAAAACTCAGCAGTGGCCACAGGATTGGAAAAGGTCAGTTTTCATTCCAATCCTAAAGAAAGGCAATGCCAAAGAATGCTCAAACTACCACACAATTGCACTCATCTCACACACTAGTAAAGCAGTGCTCAAAATTCTCCAAGTCAGGCTTCAGCAATATGTGAACCATGAACTTTCAGATGTTCAAGCTGGTTTTAGAAAAGGCAAAGGAACCAGAGATCAAATTGCCAACATCTGCTGGATCATGGAAAAAGCAAGAGAGTTCCAGTAAAACATCTATTTCTGCTTTATTGACTATGCCAAAGCCTTTGACTGTGTGGATCACAATAAAATGTGGAAAATTCTGAAAGAGATGGGAATCCCAGAACTCCTGACCTGCCTCTTGAGAAACCTGTATGCAGGTCAGGAAGCAACAGTTAGAACTGGACATGGAACAACGGACTGGTTCCAAATAGGAAAAAGAGTACATCAAGGCTGTATATTGTCACCCTGCTTATTTAACTTATATGCAGAGTACATCATGAGAAACGCTGGGCTGGAAGAAGCACAAGCTGGAATCAAGATTGCCGGGAGAAATATCAATAACCTCAGATATGCAGATGACACCACCCTTATGGCAGAAAGTGAAGAGGAACTAAAGAGCTTCTTGATTAAAGTGAAAGAGGAGAGTGAAAAAGTTGGCTTAAAGCTCAACATTCAGAAAACGAAGATCATGGCATCTGGTCCCATTACTTCATGGCAAATAGATGAGGAAACAGTGGAAACAGTGACTGACTTTAAATTTTCTGGGCTCCAAAACCACTGCAGATGGTGACTGCAGCCATGAAATTAAAAGACACTTACTCCTTGGAAGGAAAGTTATGACCAACCTAGACAGCATTTTAAAAAGCAGAGACATTACTTTGGAAACAAAGGTCTGACTAGTCAAGGCTATGGTTTTTCCAGTGGTCATGTATGGATGTGAGAGTTGGACTATAAAGAAAGCTGAGTGTCAAAGAGTTAATGTTTTTGAACTCTGGTGCTGGAGAAGACTCCTGAGAGTCCCTTGGACTGCAAGGAGATCCAGCTAGTCAATTCTAAAGGAGATGAGTCCTGGGTGTTCATTGGAAGAACTGATGTTGAAGCTGAAGCTCCAATACTTTGGCCACCTGATGTGAACAGCTGACTCATTTGAAAAGACCCTGGTGCTGGGAGGAGAAGGGGACGGCAGAGGATGAGATGGTTGGATGGCATCACCAACTCGATGGACATGGGTTTGGGTGGACTCCGGGAGTTGGTGATGGACAGGGAGGCCTGGCGTGCTGCGGTTCAAGGAGTTGCAAAGAGTCAGACACGACTGAGTGACTGAACTGAACTGAACTGATGGGACCGAATACCATGATCTTAGTTTTTTGGATGTTGAGTTTTAAGCCAGCTATTTCACTCTCCTCTTTCACCTTCATCAAGATCTTTAGTTCCTCTTCACTTTCTGCCATTAGAGTGGTATCTTCAGCATAACATAGGTTGTTGACATTTTTCCTGGCAATTTTGATTCTAGTCTGTGATTCATCCAGCCTGGCATTTCACACAATGTACTCTGCATATAAGTTAAATAAATAGGGTGACAAAATACAGTCTTGTGTTACTCCTTTCCCAATTTTGAATCATCTGTTGTTCCATGTAAGTTTCTAACTGTTGCTTCCTGACCCGCATACAGGTTTCTCAGGAGATAGGTAAGGGGGCCTGGTATTACCATCTCTTTAAGAATTTTCCAGTTTGTTGTGATCCACACAAAGATTTTCTCATAGTCAATGAAGCATTTTTTTTTTTAATTCTCTTGCTTTTTCTATGATCCAGTGGATGTTGGCAATCTGATCTCTCATTCTTCTGCCTTTTCTAAATCCAGTTTGTACATCTGGAACTTGTCAGTTCATGTATTATTGAAGCTTAGCTTGAAGGAGTTTAATCATTACCTTGCTAGCATGTAAAATGAGGACAGTTGTATGGTAGTTTGAACATTTTTTGGCATTGCTTTTCTTTGGGATTAGAATGAAAACTGACCTTTTCCTGTCCTGTGGCCACTGCTGAGTTTTCCAAATTTGCTAGCAAATTGAGTGCAGCACTTTCACAGCATCATCTTTTAGGATTTGAAATAGCTTAGCTGGAGTTCCATCACCTCCACTAGCTTTGCTCATCGTAATGTTTCTTAAGTCCCACTTGAGTTCACACTCCAGGATGTCTGGTTCTAGCCAGGACATGGGAGCAGCCCAGATGTCCATCAACAGATGAGTGGATAAAGAAGTTGCAGTATATGTATACAATGGAATATTACTTGGCTATAAAAAGGAACAAATTTGAATCAGTTCTAGTGAAGTGGGTGAACCTAGAGCCTGTTATACAGAGTGAAGTTAAGTAAGACAGTGAAAAATGAGTATTGTATATTAATGCATATATATGGAATCTGGAGAAACATTACCGATGAACCTATTTACAGGGCAGGAATAGAGACTCAGACAGAGAGAACAGACTTATGGACACAGCAGGGGAAGAAGAGGGTAGGACAAATTGAAAGAATAGCATTGAGATATTTGTAAAATATTGTGTGAAATAGATAGCTAGTGGGAAGCTGCTGTATAGCACAGGGATCTCAGCTTGGTGCTCTGTGACAACATAGAGGAGTGGGAGAGGGTGGAAGGTGGGAGGGAGGTGCAAGCGGAAGGGACATGTATATCTCTATGGCGGCTGATTCATGTTGACGTATGGCAGAAACCCACATAGTATTGTAAAGAAATTATCTTCCAGTTAAAAATAAATACAATTTTAAAAACAGGGTGTGTGACAATGTTTTGATGAGCAGGCTCACTCAGCAAAACAAAGCTTCCTCTGAATTCTGAATCGTAGTGCTCTGTGGCTGAAGAGAAATGCGTTCCTTTCGTTGCTCCTCATAGGTTACACTTGCTCTCAGTTTATTATCAGCCAAAGGCTGTTGCTAGTAAACAGAACTTTGAGAAATTCCATGAATGGGTGGGGAAGCCAGTTCTGGCAGGTTCAAATGACTGGTTTCTAGGGACCGACAATCTTATGTAACCCTGTGCAGAAGCCGGGCTAAGACAAACCAGTCTGAATCAAATACCGAATAAGAAAGAAGGGAGGGAAGGGAGGTGGTCTGCCGCACACCCTCATTTCCGTGGGCTTTGTTGCTGTAGCATTAACACTGAAAAGGGTCACTGTTGCCTCTTTAATTTCCGTGTCATTGAACAGGAATAGCTAAGGTTTACTAACCTCGGTGTACTCTTCAGCCCTTGATCCATGGGTTATCTCAACAGGGAGGAAGAGAATGTCACGTTTAGCTCCTCACGCAGGGAATTTTCCTTACATTGTCTGGTTTTATCCTCATATCAACTTTATCTCCATTTTAGTTATGCAGAAATTACGAATGGGAGGTACACAACTTGGCCGAGGTCATCACCTTTGAGTGCGAGCCAGGAGGGAAACTCTGGGGTCCACAGAGCATTATGGGTAAGCGCGGGGTCAGCTGAACCCAGCTCTCACTTTAATCTCTTAGTTCTGTGTGGCTTTTGTCAAGCTGCTTCACCTTGTGCCTCAGTTAACTCAGTTTTAAACTGGAAAGAAACAGTACTCCTACCTCCTCCTAAGGCTGCCTTGAGTTACTGAAGTAACACAGTCACAGCGTAGTTTGACACATAGGCATTTTGTATCCTTGGTGGGAGTATAAACTGATGTTTCCTCTTTGCAAGGCAATTTTGCAACTGCTTAAATGTGAAGTCTGATATGTCAGAAGTATTACAATTGTTAAAATTTGTGATAGAATTGATACATGGAAAAACTAAAAATTCTAAAATCTAAATATGCATCTACTTTGACCCATTCTGATTTAGGAATTTATCCTCCAGATATATGCACGCATGTGCACAAACACATTTACACAGGATGTTCATTTCATCATTGTTAGTAACAGCAAAGACTGGGAACACAAACAGAGGCATTGATGGGGGAACAGTTTAAATATAATAAATTAAGTATACAAAATGCATCATATGATCTCCAAGATGCATGTGAGATGTCATAGGATACAATCAGTACAACTCTGCCATTTAAATTTAAATATGTGAGTAAATATAATGTAAATATCAATACCCATATGTGCCTTACATATATCTTGAGTTATACATAAAAAGCTGTTTACCATTGGGAGCCTTGGGAGAAGGAGGTTGGAGAGTTTGGGACTGAAATCAGCAGAAGAATTACTTGACATTTGTTTTCACTTAATTTTTTATGCAAATTCTTTTCAATAAGAAGAAGTCAATTTAAAAATGCTGCCACACTGCATTACTGAGCTAGGGAGAACTGTTAGCTGCTCTTATGCAGGGGACTTGTGATAACCCCTCCGTGTACAGGTAAACGGGGCCCTCTGTGCAGCCTAGGGGGCTTGTGAGACTCAGGCTGCTCGGTGCATGGCAGCTTGGAGTCACTTCTGAGAGCTGGAGGATCTCTCTGAGGGTGAAGAAGAGGCCTGGACTCACTCTACTTTACTCTGTAGCATAATTAGGATTTAGAGCAAGCATCTGGAATGCACATCTGTGTTTCTTTCCTATCTTATGACTCTCCTCTCTAAATTCTACTATTTCTTCAGCCCCGTCTTTGTATGGGCCAGCCCTGGCTGCCATAACAAAACACCACAGACTGAGTGCCTTAACAGAAGTTTATTCCTCTCAGTCCTGGAGGCTGAGACATCAAGGGCCAAGGTGCAAGGTGCTTGTGGATTCCATTTCCTGATTCCTGGCATGCGGGTGGCTGCCTTCTCACTGTGTCCTCACAAGGGTCCTGGGGTAGGAGTCTCCTCTTAGGAGGGCACTCCTCCCATCACGGGGCCCCACTCTCATGACCTCATCTGAACCTGATTACCTACCAAAAGCCACATCTCCAAATACTGCATTGTGGCCTTGGGCTTCAAATATGAATTGATGGACGTGCCCAGAGCATGTCTCTAAATTTCACTTGACCCAACATATTGGCTAAGGGTATTAAGTTTTATAATAAGATATTAACCTGATCACCAGCTCGCTGGTTTCTAAAATTTACAAAATTTCCTTAGTTAGCCATACGGAATGCCTGCACTGCAGGTCAACTGCCAAGACCACATAGCCGTAAACACCCTGCTTCAATGATTCACATGGAAAGTCTGGGAGAGGAATGAGGACAGGCTGTCCTGATCACACATCATTTTCTACTCTATATACCGCAAATTCTCCTCCTGTGTTATTTCCTCAGAAACCCTTCTCTGACACTACAGTGAAGCAAAGAGGGTACCCCTCCACCCCTTAACTCTTGATAGCAGTGCTCATTTTATTCTTAGCATCTCACAGTTTGTAATCACTTCATTTCTCTATCTTTTTTTACTTTACCTTCTGATTCCTCTGCCAGACTGTAAGTTCTGTGAAGGCATATGACTGTTGTGTTCACAGATATGTTCCAGGACCAGCATTAAGTATGAACCAGTGTCCTCAGATCAATCAGATCACAAGAAGGCTATCTATTTGGACCATGACAGTTTTGTCATCGCGTCTGTAGGACTGTCTCTCAGTCGTTGGCCATGGGTTTTTCTCTTAGGCCACTCTCAAAGCTAGTCAGGCAAATTTATCAATTTGGTGTGAAGCCAGTATTGAGGTTATTATTCTGTTCGTCGCTTGGTCATGTCCAACTCTTTGTGACCCCATGGATTGTAGCCCATCAGGCTCCTCTGTCTGTGGGATTCTCCAGGCAAGAATACTAGAGTAGATAGCTATTCCCTTCTCCAAGGGGTCTTCCCAACCCAGAGATCAAACTCGGGTTTCCCACATTGCAGGCAGATTCTTAACCATCTGAGCCACCAGAGAAGCCTGAGGTTATTATTAATTATATCTTTTCTCTGTCACACTGGAGTTATGTCTCTAACCATTTGTCATCTTATCCCACAAATACGTGAAGGCAATTATTTCGGTGGATAATAGTTAGTGACTATTTTGTGATTTATAAATTTCCCTGTTCGTCATGACTAGGGGGAAGCTCCGGGTCTTATGCTCGAACATGGTGGCTCTGTTTGACACCTGTGTGTCTTCCCCGACTCTCTCTTGGTTTCATGAATCTTATTGTAATATGTTCTCCTTCTTTTTTTGAATAATTCATCTCCAATACTTTCTAGATGAAATAAAATGTAAGTACATTAAAAGGATGTAAATAAATTCTATTTTTTCCCCTATCTGTGTTATTACTTTTCCATTCCACTAGGTCTTTATGGCTCACATTCGAGTCCATGACATTTTGGGTTTTGGCTTAATACTATCACCATCTGGTCTCTCCGTCCTTAATCTTTTCCCTGTTTTCTCCTTCTCCCTCCCACCAAAATGCTGTCACCAAAGCCGTCTTTCTTTCCATGGTACCGCTGCTGCTGAACCTCCTGCACCACGCAGGGCCCCGCAGGAGCCTGGGATGCGAAGCAAGCCTGTGCTCCTCCCGCGCATGCGCAGCTCTGCTGTCTCGTCCTTGCCCTGTTTATAGCATCCTCTTCACCTTCTCTATTTAAAACATCTCCAATGCTCCTGTAACAAAAACTACTCCCAATGTAAAATCCCATGTCATTTGTTTACCCTTAAATAATCCTTGAAATACACTTATAAAAATCCCCTTAAGCCTCAGAAATAATACTTATCTGCTCACCTGCGTGCTAAGTCACTTCAGTCGTGTCTGACTCTTTGAGACCCTGTGGTTCCTCTATCCGTAGGATTCTCCGGGCCAGAATACTGGAGTAGGTTGCCATGCCCTCCTCAGGAGATCTTCCCCACCCAGGGATCAAACCCATGTCTCTTATGTTTCCTGCATTGGCAGGCGAGTTCTTCATCACTTTCTTTACCACTAGCACAGTCTGGGAAGCCCTTGATGTTCATTTATCACTGCCCAGGGGTTCTGAATTTATAGATAATAATTGTATGCTTTATTTTACTAATTGTATTGGTGAATAGTTATATGTAATTGTAAATAAAGCATTAGAAGCAGCACCTTAAGCCCCCTCTCCCCGACCAAAAAATACGATTAAGTCATTATATATGTATGTGCTTCCCCAAAGTCCTTTCAGGATGCTGCTGCTGCTACTGCTACTGCTGCTGCTAAGTCATTTCAGTCGTGTCCGACTCTGTGCGACCCCATAGACGGCAGCCCACCAGGTTCCCCCGTCCCTGGGATTCTCCAGGCAGGAACACTGAAGTGGGTTGCTATTTCCTTCTCCAATGCATGAAAGTGAAAAGTGAAAGTAAAGTCGCCCAGTCGTATCCAACTCTTAGCAACCCCATGGACTGCAGCCCACCAGGCTCCTTCGCTCGTGGGATTTTCCAGGCGATGAATGTAATGTAATAAATTTAGGAGAAGACAAAATCAGGATGGTGAGAGGCAATTAGAGAACTGAAAAAGAGAGCATCAGTCTGGCAGGTGTTTAACTACTTTTCTGTTGAGTAGAGGATGATAAGTGAATAATCAAGTATGAGAACAAAGTCTGAATGTTCAGCATTGTTTCCTCAAATGTGAAGGTATTAAAGTAAATTATAATTGGGCACTGTGCTCCAAATTTATTACTTAGTACATAACATATCAGGTACTAAATTGAATTGAAGAATGAAACTAAAGGAGGTATTATAGGAAAATAAAGTGGAGTCTTGTAAAATTAAAGACCCCATTTTTCATATAAACTGTTTAGTAGAAGTTGTTTGACTAGGAGTCTGGAAGAAAATTGTGAAGTCTCTTTACTTTAAGGCATGGTTGTATTCACTGACATGCTTCAACTTGGTAATAAATCAGCTTGGGAACCTTTAACATAAAAAGACACCGCTATAAATTAGCTTTTACATTTTATCTTAAGTGAGATCATCATAAAATATTTAATCAAGACACTGAAACTGTCAAAATAGCTGGATAATTTGAGACTTGAGGTTTTAAAAAATCGAATTCTTTTCTGGTGGAATTTTTCCATGTATATAAATTTTGATATGTGAATTTACCAGAATTTGCTACAGTAACAGTCAATAATTTGTTCACAGATTACAACTATCACAAATGTTCGGCAATTACAGAGGCTAATTAAACACTTCGGTTAGAAAGTAACAAGAGCAGACTAAATTTAAAGAAAATAACACCCCAAAATATTCTATTTTGTTCTGCCACAAAAAAAGAAAATATGCTCATCTTGCAGTGTTTTGTTTTTTGTGTGTGTGAGTTTAAGTTATCTGTCCATGTATTTCTCAATTATTATCACATATCGCAGTTTTAACAATTATAATAATGACAGTTAGACTCCACATACAGGACTGAATTTGATCTCTGCCACATCCTTATGGCAGGATACATCATGGGATGTACCCAGAGAGAGAAAAGGGAGCTTCAGTGGGTCAGTGGGTGTCCCGCTGCTCTGGCCTTGTTCATCACGAGGGACACCAGCTCACCTTTAGGCTGTTGGCCAGGACTGCGCTCTTGCTTGACTGTTCCTGCAGTGGGTCCTGCTTCTCAGTCACCGACTCTGACCCACAGGCTTGCCCCACCTAACTGTTCCAGGCCTCGGGCTCTCCTTGCCTTGTTGATCAGTTTAGCCCGGCATTTCTGACTGTGACCTTTGACCCTGTTGTTCATTCTTTGCCTTTCTGTAGCCACAGAGGCCATAAGAGCCACTTCCTGCCAGCTGCCCTGGTCCCTTGAGCCTGTTTGAGCCAGACCAGCTCTGTGCAGCTTCCTGCTACCCGAGGGAGACCAGACACCCACCTGGGGAGCACTGAAATCTAAACAATCACTGACTTTTAGAAAATGCCATTAAATTGTTGAAAATGACAACCATCACAAATTCTTGACTATTATAAGTCTCTCCCAGGCTGGTTACACTGATCAAAAAAAGCTATTATTATGAATTCAGATCTGTGAGTTCCTCTTACTTTTAAAATCCAAAGTCATAAATTCCCCAGGTATAGACTTCAAGCAACATCTGTTGTCTTAATTAGGAAAGAAATGCTTCAAGGATGAATTCTTTCCCTGAGCTTGGTTGTCTTTCCAACAGATGACACCTCTGAAACCACAGGTAGGGAGCAGGTGTGTGATGGTCTGCATCTTAGCTTGCATTTGGCAAAACTCTGACTACAGAGTGAAACCATTAGAGATGCTGTCAGTGAGATGGATGATGTTACACATTTTGAAACTGTCCTTGACAAACTGTATAAGAAACACAATTCTTCTCCAAAGGCATAGCATGAATTGTAGCAAAATGTAATGCCCTTTTTCAGGGGCAAGAGTTTTATTATTCAGTGAGGCACATTCAGATTGAGTTGAGACAGCTTCTGAAATAATTCTGCTAAGATAGGTCATTGTAAACAGTGAGTCAAGTAAGAAGAGAAGCATGAATGAACTAAGAGGGAGCTATTGAAATGACACAGGGGCTCTCCCGGGGTGTTGGAGGAAGTAGGTGGCCAGGACTGCAGGAAGATCATGGATAATACATCTAAATCCAGACAGCAGGTCCAGGGTGCTGACCTGAACTTCCTAACCAGATAGCTGCCCTGTACATACAAAAGAAACCAAGGAATGTCTTCCTAGGTGGACTGGATCAAGTTCTTCACTCTCCCCTCATCCCCACTGATTGATAATTTAAAATACAGAAATAGATATACGATAAGTGCAGTTTTAAATTTCCATAGATTTTTTAAAAATGAAGAGTAAGAATGCAAAGACATCTTGTACTTGCATTGACTGGCCACCCCTCCAACAGATGATACACATCTGCCTGCCTTTGACTTATGGATACTTCTAAGGACATGCTGGAAAAGAATGGGCAGATATCAAGTGAGTATGCATTCAGATCAGAGTGAAGTCCTACCGAGTGTAGCCTGGAATGACTCCAGAGACCAAGGCTGAAATCCACAAGATGTGGATAAATATGCTACTTCAGTTCCTCTTTCACTTCTGCCTCCTTTCTTTCCCTAGAACTGGAGCAGAAAATCACTGAGTTTCAGAAGGGTTCAGAGGATTTTTCAGGATCATTTAATCCAATCTTCTTTAAGCACAAATATTCACAAGAGTCTTAGGAAGTAGTTTTTCAAACATCTTCTGGACACTTTCAGTGACAGGAAACTCATTACTTGTAAGGAAAATCTTTCTTTCTTCCATGAATATGAATTGCTCAGGAAATAAAGGCTTGGTGTGAACACTGGTTTCTAAAGTCAGATTAGAAGGAAAGTTGGACTTGGAAATTTACCCTGGTTTCGAATTCAGTGCTCTTTTCATGAACCTTTAGTGTTAAGAGAAGTACTTGATTATAAATAGGTCTAAAGGAAACTGGTTTGGCAGAGTCTTGGAAGGGAAGTTCTAATACAAGCAAGGAGGAAAGAACAAATGACATCCCAGGAAGTTATGCAATCCAACTCAGTACAGAAATACACAAGATGACTGACCACATCCTAAGACTGGAACAGAAAGTTCTTACTCCACTGTTGGGTCATAAGGCTTGTTTACTGACAAATATTTATTCTATTTTTCCTCATTCTCCTCTCCTGGCTTTGACAGTTTGCAAATAGCCCACACACATATCATTACCTTAGGGAAAAATGTTTAAAAGCTATTGTCCTGCTTTTGAATCAACAAGATTAAAGAATATGTAATAAATCACAAGTGATTTTAGAATTCTGGAAAAAATAATCACAGTGATATAATTAGTCCCCATTGAAGAGAGTTCAATTGCAAGTCACTTTTCAAAAATATTAGGACATTATTTCAAAATGGTAAAAAACATTTTACATGTAGTCAAGCCATTTTCTTCTCTTTTACCTTTTACAGGACTTCTGTAAATATTTTATTTGTATTTTGTACAGTCTGCTCACAGTATCCACCATTTTAGGGCATTATTACCATGTCTTTAATGCCATATTAAGTGAAAATCTATAAAAAGGGATTTGATGTGTATGAAAGCCAACCGTATTTGGGGATGCACAGTCTGACATTCCCCTCCTGCTCACCAGCCCCAAAAGTGAAAGTTCAGACTGGATGTGCCTGGTCACCAATGTGCACGGAGCTCTCAGTCAAAACTCTTCTCATCCCATTCATACAGCAGCAGAAGGAACTCTAGTGACTGAGCCTTTTTAAAGCATGACTAGACATCCCAGGATATATACATATACACACACACACACTGCATCTTCTTTGTCCATTTGTCTCTTAATGCACACTTAGGTTGCTTCCATACCTTGGTTATTGTAAACAGTGCTGCAATGAACATTGGAGTGTATTTATCTTTTCAAATTAGTTTTGATTTCTTCCTGTAAATATCCAGAAGTGGCAGTTGATCAATCCAGTCAAACCTAAAGGAAATCAAACCTGAATATTCACTGGAAGGACTGATGTTGAAGCTGAAGCTCCAATAATTTGGCCACCTGATGCCAAGAGCTGACTCATTGGAAGGGACTGATACTGGGAAAGATTGAAGCCAAAAGGAGAAGGGGGGTGGTGGAGGATGAGACGATTAGACAGCATCACCAACTCAATGGACAAGAATATGAGCAAACTCCGGGAGTTAGTGGAGGACAAAGGAGCCTGGCATGCTGCAGTCCATGGGGTCACAAAGAGCTGGGCACAACTTAGCAACTGAACAAGAACAACAATGACCATAGTATTTAACATTTCCTGGAGCCTCCATACAGTGTTTCACTTCAGTTGCACCAGTTAACAATCTCAGCAGTGCATGAAGCTTCTCTGTTCTTTATATTCTTGCCAACACTTATAATTTGTGGTTTTTTAATGATAAACATCTTGGTAGGTGTGAGTTGAGATCTCTGTGTGGTTTCGATTTGCATTTCCCTGATTATTAGTGACGATGAGCATCTATTTATGTGTCTGTTGGTCGCCTATATGTCTCCTTTGGAAAATAGTCTGTTCATGTCATCTGCCCATTTTTTGACTGTTGTTGTTGTTGTTTTTGATGTTTTTTTTATGTTGAGTTATATGAGCTCTTTGTATATTTTGCATATTAACCCTGTATTGGGTATATACTTTATAAATATCTTCTCCCATTCATAGGCTGCTTTTTTGCTTTGCTGATAGTTTTCCTTCCCTGTGCAAAATTTTTTAGACTTAATGTAGTCCCATTTGTTAATTTTTGCTTTTGTTTTCCTTGCCTAAAGAGATATACCCAAAAACATACTGCTAAGACTGATGTCGAAGTGTATACTGCTTATATTTTCTTCTATGAGCTTCATGGTTTCAGGACTTACATTTTAATTTTAAATCCATTTTGAGTTTATATTTGTAAATGATGTGAGAAAGTAGTCTAATTTGATTCTTTTGCATATAGCTGTCTGGTTTTCCCAATACTATTTGTTAAAGAGATTGTCTTTACCCTGTTGTATACTCTTGCCTCCTTTGTCAGAGATTAATTGTCCATATCAGCATGAATTTACTTCTGGAATTTCTATTCCCTTCCATTGATTTATGTGTTTATTCTTGCACCAGGACCACTGAGCTTTTATTATTGTAGCTTTCGGAGAAGGCAATGGCACCCCACTCCAGTACTCTTGCCTGGCAAATCCCATGATGGAGGAGGCTGGTAGGCTGCAGTCCATGGGGTCGCTAGGAGTCAGACAAGACTGAGTCACTTCACTTTCACTTTTCACTTTCATGCATTGGAGAAGGAAATGGCAACCTACTCCAGCGTTCTTGCCTGGAGAATCTCAGGGACAGGGGAGCCTGGTGGGCTGCCATCTCTGGGGTCACACAGAGTCAGACATGACTGAAGCAACTTAGCAGCAGTGTAGTTTGAAATTAGGGAGCACGATATCTCCAGCTTTGTCCTTAAGTTTACTTTGGCTATTTGGGATTTTTATGTTTCTATATGGAGCTTCCCCAGTGGCTCAGCGGTAAAGAATCTTCCTGCAGTTCAGGAGCCACAGGAGATGCGATTTCAATCCCTGGGTCAGGAAGCTCCCTTGGAGAAAGGCATGGAAACCCACTCCAATGTTCTTGCCTGGAAAATGCCATGGACAGAGGAGCCTTCCAGGCTACAGTCCATAGCGTCACAAAGAGTCAGACATGACTTAAGCAACTTTCCACACAGGCATTCACACACATGTTTCTATACAAATTTTAGAGTTATTTGTTCTATTTTTATGAAAAATGCCACTGTTATTAATATTTTGATAAGAATTATATTGAATATATAGATTGCCTTGGGTAGTATGGTCATTTTAATAATATTAATTCTTCCAGTCCGTGAACATGGTATATCATTCCATTTATTTGTGTTGTCCTCAATTTCTGTCATCAGAATCTCATATTTTTCCAAGTACAAGTCTTTTACTGCCCTGGTTAGGTATATTCCCAGATATTTTATTCTTTTTGATACACTTGCAAATAAGAATTTAAAGAGATTTCTCTCTCTGATTCAGTGTTACTGTAAAGAAATGCAACAGAGTTGTGTTTATTAATTTTGTATCCAGAAACTTAACTGAATTGATATATTATTTCTAATAGTTTTTTGGTGACATTTTAAGGATTTTCTAAATACAATATCTTGCCACTCTATGAACAATGACAGTTTTATTTCTTCCTTTCCAACTTTGACTCATTTTCCTTTTCTTGACTAATTGGTATGGCTAGAACCTCCAGTACAATGTTGAAAAAGAGTGGTGAAAGTAAACATCTTTGTCTTGTTCCTGATCTTTGAGATTTTCAGTTTTTCACCACTGAGTGTGATGTTGGCTATAAGTTTGTTATTAAACATAAATGGGTATTCAGGTTTTTGAAAAGCTTTTTCTGCATCTATTGAGATGGTCATATGATTTTTATCCTTCAATTTGTTAATGTGATGTATCTCATTGATTGATTTGTGGATATTGAACAATCTTTTCATCTCTGGGATAAATCTCACTTGATCCTTTTAATATACTGTTGAATTTGGTTTGCTGATATTTTGTTGAGAATTTTGCTGTATTTATGTTTATCAGGGCTACTGGCCTATAGATTTCTTTTTTTGTGGTCTTTAGTTTTGGTAGGATGAGTAGGATGAGTCTGAAAGTGTTTCTTTCACTTCAATTTTATGGAATATTTTAAGTGCTTGGTAGAATTCACCTGTGAAACTAATTCTGGACTTTTGTTTGTTAAGAGTGGAAATTTTTTGTTTTGCTTTTCTGATTCAATTTCATTATTGGAAATCAGTTTCATATTTTCTAATGTTTCTGATTCAGTCTTATGAGATTGTAAATTTCTACAAATTTGTCCATTCCTTCTAGATTGCTCATTTTACTGGTATACTATTTTTCATGGTAATCTCTCATAATCTTCTGTATTTCTGTGGTGTCAGTTGTAGTTTCTTCTGTTTAATTTCTGAGTGTATTTGGGCCTTCTCATTTCTTTTCTTCATGAAACTTGCTAAAGTTTTTGTCAATTACTTTATCTTTTCAGAGGGCCAGCTCAAAGTTTCATTGATTCTTTCCATTGCCTTTTTGGTCTATTTCACTTATTTCTGCTTGAATCTTTGTTATTTGTTTTCTTCTACTAACTTCGGGTTTTGTTTGTTTTTCCAGCTCCTTTAAGTATAAGGTTAGGCTGTTTATTTGAGATTTGTCTTGCTTACTGAGGTAAATCTGGGGCTTCCCTCATAGCTCAGTTGGTAAAGAATCGGCCTGCAATGCAGGAGACCTGGGTTTGATCCCTGGGTTGGGAAGATCCCCTGGAGAAGGGAAAGGCTACCCACTCCAGTATTCTGGCCTGGAGAATTCCATGGACTGTATAGTCCATGGGGTCATAAAGAGTCAGACATGACTGAGCAACTTGCACTTTCACTGAGGTAAATTTTTATCACTATAAACTTTTCTCATAAAACTCCTTTTATTCTATCCTATAGACTTGGGATCATTGTGTTTTCATTTTCATTTGTCTCCAGGTATAATATATTTTTTAATTTCCTCAGTGATCTATTTAGTAGCATATTGTTTAGCCTCCACATATTTGTGTTCTTCGTAGGTTTTTTCTTGTGGTTTATTTCTAGTCTCTTAGTGTCACTATCGGAGAAGGCAATGGCACCCCACTCCAGTACTTTTGCCTGGAAAATCCCATGGATGGAGGAGCCTGGTAGGCTGCAGTCCATGGGGTCATGAAGAGTCGGACACTACTGAGCGAATTCACTTTCACTTTTCATTTTCATGCATTGGAGAAGGAAATGGCAACCCACTCCAGTGTTCTTGCCTGGAGAATCCCAGGGACAGGGGAGCCTGGTGGGCTGCCGTCTATGGGGTCACATAGAGTCAGACACGACTGAAGTGACTTAGCAGTAGCAGTGTCATTATTGAAAAAGATGCTTGATATGATTTCAATTTTCTTAAATTTACAGAGGCTTGTTTTGTGGCCTAGCAGGTGATCTATCCTGGAGAATGTCCCATATACACTTTAAAAGAATGTTCTATGCTGTTTAGGCTTCTTTGGTAGCTCAGCTGCTAAAGCATCCACCTGCAGTGCAGGAGATCCCGATTTGATTCCTGGGTAGAGAAGTTCCCTGAAGAAGGGATAGGCTACCCACTCTAGCATTCTTGGGCTTCCCTGGTGGCTCAGATGGTAAAGAATCTGCCTGCAGTGTGGGAGGCCTGGGTTTGATCTGTGGGTTGGGAAGATCCCCTGGGTGAGGGCATGGCAACCCCCTCCAGTATTCTTGCCTAGAGAATCCCCAGGGACAGAGGAGCCTGAAGATCTACAGTCCATGGGGTCGTAAAGAGTTGGACATGACTGAGCGACTAAGCACAGCACAGCACTATGCTGTTTTGGGGTGAAATGTTCTGTATATATTGGGGCTGTCAAAAAGTTCATTTGGGTGTTTCTACAGGATGTTACAGAAAAACCCAAACAAACTTTTTGGCCAACCCAATATCTATTAATTCAACCTGGTTTAATGTATCATTTAAGGCCAGTGTGTGTTTCCTTTTTGACTTTATGGATGATCTGTCATTGATATATTGGATAGTAAATAAATAAAATTAAAATCTCCTAATATTATTGTGTTACTGATCACTTCTCCCTTCATGCCTGTTAATTTTGCTTTATCTATATAGGTGCTCCTATGTTGGGTGCATAGATATTTACAATTGTTATGCCTTCTTATACTGATCCCTTTGTTATTACGTAATGTCCTTATTTGTTTCTTATTATAGTCTTTGTTTTATCATTTGTCTTATCAAATGTAAGTGTAGTTATTCCAGCTTTCTCCTCATTTCCATTTGCTTGGAATGCCTTTTGAAAACCTCACTTGCAGTCTGTGTACATTGTTAGGTTTGAAGTAAGTCTCTTGTAGGTATCATATATGTGGATCTTGTTTTTGTATACATTCAGTCACTATATGTATTTGGATTGAATTTTTTAGTTCATTTTTATTTAAAGTAATAATTGATGGATATATACTTATTGCCAAAATGTTGTTTTTGTAATTTTTTGTTCCTTCTTTTGCTCTTTTCCTTACAATTTTATGACTATCATTATTTTTATATCTGGAATCCTTTCTCTTTGTTTTGTGTGTATTGATTACAGGTTTTTGATCTATTATTACCATGAAGTTCATATATAAAAGTTAATATAAATATATGAATGATTATTTTCAGTTGATGAGCTCTTAAGTTCAAACTCATTGCAACAACCCTGAATTTTTACTTGCCCTGGCCATGTTTAATGTTTTTGACATCATATTTCATAACTTTTTGCTTTGTTTTATCCTTAACTATTTATTTTGGATATAGATGATATTACTACTCTTACCTTTTAACCTTCCCACTAGCCATATAAGTTCTGGTACTACATCTTTTTGTATGTTCACCTTTACCAATGAGATTTTCCTTTTCTAAGTTTAGTATTTCTAGTTATGGTCTTTTCTTTTCCACTTAGTGAAGTACCTTTAACATTTCTCTAAAGCTGGTTTAGTAATTCTAAACTCTTTCAGCTTTTCCTTATCTATAGAAATCTTTATTTCTCCTTTAAATATGAATAACAGCCTTGGTAGGTAGAATGTTCTTGGTTGTACTAATCACCTTACAAATATTGTGCCACTCCTTTTGACCTACAGAATTTGTACTGAAATATTAACTGATCATATTATGGAACTTGCCTTGCAAGTAAATAGTTGCTTTTTATTGCTTCTTTTAAGATTCTTTGCTGGTGGGTGGTGCCTTGTCTGGTGCAGTGGGTTGCGTGGCTGGGGAACGCCAGACCTGTTGCTGTCCACTGGTGGGTGGTGAGTCCCTAGTGTTTATAGGCTAAAGGGAAGACTCCAAATGGGACTTAGCAGTACCAGTTTCCTCATGGGAGAAAAAGCCCCTGAATATGGTTGCGGCCATGTTTATATCCCTGGCTGGGGAGAGGGGGGTTGCTTCCTATGTCTTTATCAGGCTCTCCAAAAACAGCAAATGAGTCTGAACCAGGCTCCTTTTAAATTACTGTTTCTTTCCTGACAGCATTAGAGATTTTGTGTGTACCCTTTAAGACTGGAGTTTGTTTCCCACAGCCCTCTGACTCTCCATATGCAACTCCTTCTGGTCTTCAAAGCCAGATATTCTAGGGAGTCTATTGTGGGGTCGTACTCCTTGCTTCCTATGGATAACCTCTGAAACTGTAGTTATCCCCACATTGGTCACTTACCTGGGAATGTGGGTCTTGACCATAGAGAGTGTCTCCATCTGTCTTGGACATCTCGTAATGGTGCCTTCTTTATATCTTTAGCTTGGAAAGTCTTCAGATCATTCTCATCAACAGTTTCTCCATATGTCACTGTAGTTTTAATTTGCCTGTGGAAGAAAGTGGGCTCAGTGTCTTCCTGCTTCTCTCCATGAATGACAAAACTAAGGCACAGCTCTCCCTCTCCCTCTGACACATCCACAGTCCCATGCGTGCATGCATGGAACTATCTGCTGGTTCTGTAGTGCCCTCTGTGTGACAGCCTCAGCTATGTGTCCAGTGTGGTCCTATTTATTCTATCAGAAAAGACGGTCACATTCATGACACAGAATGATGGCTGCTTTAGTACTTTGGATGGAATTCAACCTTTTCAGCTTTAAATATGAAAGCAGAAACCTACTTGGATTGAAAAGCAAAAACCAGACATGCAGCAGAAAATTTTAAAAATCAAGTTATTAATAGAAAAAGATAGTTATTTCTGCCACCAAAAAAAAAAGAGACTGAACACAATGTAGTGCAAGAATTTAAAAATAAATTATAAGCAGGAAAAACAGAAAGAGCAAAAGTACTAGCAAAAATACATAATTTTGTGAATAGACTTCAGCATCTGTTGAAACAAGCACCCCTTGGACTTGATTTTATTGAAAGCTCAGAGAAATAATAGGAAAAAAAATGGAAAATGCAACAAGCACTTTTAGATAAGAGCAGAGACTGACATATAAAGAGCTTATTGAAGAAAACAACTAAAACAGAATTGAGTGCCATATCCAGATAAATAACACATGGACTTTTGGTCATTCAAAAACAGATTTTTTTAGAACAATGTCAAGCAAACTTCATGCAGACAAAGTATCAGCACGTATACTTCCAGAAAAAACAGTAGATTTTGAAAATTTTTTTCAGCGAACAGGAGGGCCACAAGGGCCCTTAATTATTATGCTCATCAGACCTTTGTAAAAGTGAGAAACAATGTAAAGGGGAGACAACATTTATGGGAGAAATTCTAGAACCTCACCTTGGAAGAACACAAGATTAAATGCAGCAATGTGAGAAATTATATGAAAGTTCCTTACTGCAGAAAAAAGAAAATCTGTTAAGAATTGGAAAACTAAAAGTAGCAGAAAAGGAGGAAACTTTCAAGTTAAAGACAGAATATAATGATGCTTCTTCACACTGGTGATAATGATGAAAGAAAAAGCAGGAACAGAGAAGAATCAGAAAGTGTTAGTTGAAGCTTAAGAAAAATAGAAAAGTATCTAATTGTCAATGAGATATGTTCATCATATTTAAAAGAAGTATAGAGGAAGAGAAAGGGCAAAAGTAACAGAAGAGCATCAATACTCGTTAGACAAAGATTACTATTACTGAGTTATACCAAGAAGAATTGAAAAGAAGAATTTTTGAGGCTTGAAAAACAAGTAAGTGAAAATTCATGCAAGGCAGAAAAAGAAAAACTGATGCTGATGAAATTTTCAAGTTTCAAGAAAGAGATCTACATAAACTTGAATCAAAATTCTTATAGACTGGCAAGTGAAACTAAAAAGAACAAAAAAGACTGGAAAAGTATAATAAAAGCAAGAAAACAATGAAAACATGTTATTGAAGTCCTCTAAGCTTTACAGAACTTACCAAAGTTTTGAAACAAGGGCCCAAAGATGCAGGACACTCAAGTTCTAGGGCTACTTCTTCACATTCTACACAAGGGTATTCTAATCTGCAGACAAAGAGAATAGAGAATATGAGACAATGAACTTGGCATACAGTTGATGAGAATGTTAATCCTCAGTTATTCTGGGACGCATAGTGACAAACAACTGATTATTCATTACATTCCCTGTGAATTGATAGATATTACATTCCCTGCTGACACTGTCATTAGTATTTCCTATTTATACAGAGAGGGCAGTTGGTTTACAGATTGGTCTCTTACTGAGGTAAAAGCTATTTAATTAAGTTTATGTTACAAACATTACTCACTTAAAGCACAAATCATTTAGAAGATTTTATGGCATATTAATGGCACTTTTATGGCAAAATTCATTGAAACAAGGTTAGAGGGACATTCTGTAAACCCCAAATTTTACAACTTTTAGAACCTGGATGTAAGTTAGTATGAGTCCCCCAAACGTGAAGTTTTCTTTTTAGAGTTATAAAACAAGTTAACGCTTTTTTACAAATTTAACAAATTGATAATTTGGGAATTAGTGAATTTTTGTATAATAAACATTTTCTATTTGCTTGATGGGAAAAAAAGAAAGAAAATGAGAACAGACAAACAAAAAAAGCCCAAACCTGAAACACAGGAAAGTTCCCCCAAATCATAAAAGAGCTGAGATTCAGCCTAGACTGTCTGGTTCTAGAGTCCAGCCTCTTAACCACTATACAGATTGCCACCCGTGGCAGACGACTTTGAAGACATGCTGACTTATAAGAAATGAACAAAATGAGAGTTGTGAGTGAAGTTTTGTTTAGGCCAGTATGAGGACTGCAGCCTGGGAGACAGCACCTCAGATAGCTCTGAGAGACTGTTCCAAAGAGGGAGGGAGGAAAGACTGTATATGTGACTTTGGTAAAAGGGGAATACATGGAATCACAACAAATGAAGGAAATTCTTCAAGTGACGGGAGTACCAGACCACCTGACTGTTATCATGGAGAAACCTGTATGCAGATCAAGAAGCAACAGTTCGAACTGGACATGGAACAACAGACTGGTTCCAAATCAGGAAAGGAGTATGCCAAGGCTGTATGTTGTCACCCTACTTTTTTAACTTATATGCAGAGTACATCATGTGAAATGCTGAGCTGGATGAAGCACAAGCTGGAATCAAGATTGCCAGGAGAAATATCAACCACCTCAAATATGCAGATAATACCACTCTAATGGCAGAAAGTGAAAGGGAACTAAAAAACCTCTTGATGAAGGTGAAAAAGCTGGCTTAAAACTCAACATTCAACAACTAAGGTCATGGCATCTGGTCCCATTACTTCAAATAGATGGGGAAAGAGTCACAACAGTGACAGATATTATTTTCTTGGTCTCCAAAATCACTTCAGATGGTGACTGTAGCCACGAAATTAAAAGACACTTGCTCCTTGGAAATAACGCTATGAAAAACCTAAACAGTGTATTAAAAAGACATCACTTTGCAGACAAAGCTCCATCGAGTCAAAGCTATGGTTCTTCCAGTGGTCATGTATGGATGTGAGAGTTGGACCATGAAGAAAACTGAGCACCAAAGAACTGATGCTTTCGAACTATGGTGCTGAAGAAGACTCTTGAGAGTCCCTTGGATAGCAAGGAGATCAAACCAGTCAATCAGAAAGGAAGTCAACCCTGAATATTCATTGGAAGCACTGATGCTGAAGCTCCAAAACTTTGGCCACCTGTTGTGAAGAGCCAGTTCATTGGAAAAGACCCTGACGCTGGGAAAGATTGAGGGCAAGAAGAGAAGAGGGCAACAGAGGATGAGATGGTTGGATGGCATCCCTGACTCAATGGACATGAGGTTAAACAAACTCTGGGAGATGGCGAAGGACAAGAAAGCCTGGCATGCTGCAGTTCTGAGGTCACAAAGGGCCAGACGTGACTTAGTGACTGAACAACAACGTGCAACCGAGTACATATTTTTTTGTAGAAAATGTCTGCTGGTCTCATGAAGCATCTGCTTGTAGCGAGAAACAATTGTCACCATGAAGGATCTTAGTGCTTTTCAAGATATGAGGAGATACAAGAATTGGGCTTATGGAATCAGCTCCTGAGAATATCTGTCTAACGATCTGTCCTGCCATTTTTCCTGGAGCTCAGAGTGCCTCATATCTGTTCCATCCTGAGCTCCTTCAGGGCGTGTGGAAGGTCAGCAGCTGCAGCGGCCCGTGATTTAATGCTTATAGATGTAAATGGAAAGTGCCCATGGCAAGTGCCAATTGTGATTGACAGGCTTAAGTAATATTCTAATGGATCTTAAGAGAAGTATTACAGCCTTAAAACAAGAACAGGAAAGGTATAAATAGAGACTGTAAAAATGTTCTCAGAGGTTAAAAATCTGAATGAGAAAAATAAAACAATAAAAGATGTATGAAACAATATCCTAAAGGTGCTTCCCAGGTGAGTAGTGGTAAAGAACCCACCTGCCAATGTAGGAGACTTAAGAGAGGCAGGTTTGATCCCTGGGTCAGGAAGATCCCCTGGAGAAGGGAATGGCAACCCACTCCAGTATTCTTGTCTCGAGAATCCCATGGACAAAGGAGCCTGGCAGGTACAGTCCATTGGGTTGGAAAGAGTTGGATGCAACTGAAACGACTTTGCATGCACACAACAAAAGAGCATGCTATTGCATGAGCATTCAGTTTAGACACCACCCCCAACCCAACGGGCACTGTTCACACGGTTATGGAGCCAGGTTCATGCTGCTGCTGCTACA
The DNA here is from genome assembly GCF_027580195.1 of Bos mutus. Classification (NCBI taxonomy): domain Eukaryota; kingdom Metazoa; phylum Chordata; class Mammalia; order Artiodactyla; family Bovidae; genus Bos; species Bos mutus. The sequence continues at coordinate 10,449,646 of NC_091625.1, forward strand.
AAGAGACTTGCTGTCTCCCATATCCCTCAGATCACCCAGGGAACAGCTAAGAGCACCTTGCCTCCCACCCCAGCATTTCTAGTAGCTACGAGGAACTTCTCACCACAAATAAATACATGCCTGCAACAGTGGAGAAGTTACCCCATGGGACAGTCCCTGACAGGAGATAGGACTGGCTGGTACACTTCCCCTCTGGAGGGACCGTGGGGATATCCAAATGGAGCCCAGCGGCCAGCTGGGGGAGCAGCTGCAAACTTCTAAGTCATGCTTCCCTCTTCCTTGCCACATGCTGTCTTCTTTCCCTGTTTCTCTGGCAGGACAAGCTGCATAGTAGTAAGTTTTTACCAAGGTTCTGTGTCCTGGGAAATACAGTGCAGGATGGGAGACTTTGGAGGATGCAGGAGTCAGCCCTGAGGCAGCAGTTAAGAAATACTTGTTGAAGGTTGATGGAAAAAAAAAAATAGAGATTTAATTCTTAATATTTAAAGTTAAAGGAATCAGAAGAAAAGCTATAACCAACCTAGACAGTATACTAAAAAGCAGAGACATTACTTTGCTGACAAAGGTTCATAGAGTCAAAGCTATAGTTTTTCCAGTAGTCATGTATGGATGTGAGAGTTGGACTGTAAAGAAAGCTGAGTGCCGAAGAATTGATGCTTTTAAACTCTTGTTGGAGAAGACTCTTGAGAGTCCCTTGGACTGCAAGGAGATCAAACCAGTCCATCCTAAAGGAAATCAGTCCTGAATATTCATTGGAAGGACTAATGCTGAAGTTCAATACTTTGGCCACCTGATGCGAAGAACTGACTCATTGGAAAAGACCCTGATTCTGGGAAAGATTGAAGGCAGGAGAAGAAGGGGATGACAGAGGATGAGATGGTTGGATGGCATCACCAATTTGATGGACACGAGTTTGAGCAAGCTATGGGAGTTGGTGATGGACAGGGAAGCCCGGCATGCTTCAGTCCGTGGGGTTGCAAAGAGTTGGACACGACTGAATGATTGAACTGAAAATTACAAGGATAACGGACGAGGGGAAAAATAATGGATATTAAAGTAAAGAGGAGAAGGCAATGTTCAGAATCTTAATTTCACCTTTTACAATGGGAAATTGTCTCAATGTGATAAATCATGAATCAGAAATAAAATAATATTATTGAGTGGTGAAGATAAGCCGCATAGTTAAAAAGGGTGCTTCTGATCCATGGGGCCCTAGGTGAAAGTCACAGAAAGGAGCAGAGAGTTTTCTATGTAAGCTTTCAGAACTGTTTGGTTTCTTGTGCGTATCTCACTTTTAGGAAAAAATAAACACAAAAGTCTTTCAAAAGCTATCAGCATACGGATGACAAATCAAATCATAAGAATTCCTTAAATTACTTTGAGACAGAGTGCAGTGAAAAGTGAAGAGAGGTACCAGGCTGGGATCCCAGGGCAGATCAAAGGTTAAAAGGAAAGTGCAAAAATGGAGGCAAGAGGGCTAAAGAGGAAGGCATTTGTCACCAGAAAGCCACGGGACTGGCTGGCTTGAGTGTGGCTGAATCAGAGGCTGCTGTGATGAAGCAAGCCCAGTGGGGCTGGGTGCTGGATTTAGTGGCATGGAGGTTGATGGGGGCTGGAGCCAGCGAGCAGGGTGTGAACTAGGAAGATGAGGCACGGTGGCAGCAGGCTTGGGGGTGCCAGAGTTTGGGGGTGAAGGGAGGGAAAGTAGGCATGTAGCAGGCGAACAATGACCCCAGATCAAAGGTCTGTTCTGTAGCGTAGATGGAGAAGGACGTGTTCACAGGCTGTTGGGAAGGTGGCCGCAGTGAAGGAGCGGTTGGAGAGGAAGGAGGTGATAGGCAGACTCCGGGGAGCAAGGAGGAATTCCTCTCTGCAGCAGGAGGAAGGAGAGGGCAGGTGATGTCCTTGTGGCTGGTTATGTGGGGGCAGGAACTGGAGGAAGTGCCTTGTGACCGCTTCTAATTCCTGTGAAGGAAGGAAGAGGCCTGCCCGCATCTGTGGAAAAAGGAGAAGCAAGGGTTCTCGGGTTAGGTTTGCGTCTGCTGTGTGATGTGCTCGGGGCTCAGCCATCCAGCGCAGAGGTCAGGCGGGTGGATGGCTGGCTTCCTTCAGGCTGGGGTTTTGCCAGGTAGTGCAGAAGGTGAAGGGGTATTTTCTGGGAGCACAAGGGGAGGAAGACAGAGGTGGGACAATTAGGAAAAGACTAACTCATCAAAACCTGCTTCAGCAAATAGTGAAAAGAATTTCAATTATGTAATGAAATAAACCTTTTTTTTTTTTTTTTTTTTAATGCAAAGCAGGAGATAAGAAGGTTGTAATGTGCATTTCGAAGAACCACTCAGGATTTACTAACCTAACTCGGGGCTGCCCCACTTCTAAACAAAGAAAAGTGAAGTCGCTCGGTAGTGTCCGACTCTGAGATCCCACGGACTGTAGCCTACCAGGCTTCTCTGTCCATGGGATTTTCCAGGCAAGAGTATGGGAGTGGGTTGCCATTTCCTTCTCCAGGGGATTTTCCCGACCCAGGGATCGAACCCAGGTCTCCCACATTGTAAACAGACGCTTTTACCTTTTGAGCCACCAGGGAAGTTGCCCGCTTCCCTCCCCCGCCCCTTCTAAAGCCAGGCCAATTGATGGTCTCAGAATGTAGGAATTCTCTCTGACTTAAACTCAGTCTTAGCGGACAGTACAGAAGCATTCTAGAGAAGTAGACTCAGACAACAAAGAGGTGGGCTCACTGGGTGAGGAAACCTCCAGTATAGGCGCCAGTTAGGGCGGGGAAAGATTGCACGCTGCCAAGGAGCTGCTCCGGGCTTCCCAGGAGGCGCAAGTGGTGAAGAACCCACCTGCCACTGCAGGAGACATAAGGGACGTGGGTTCGATCCCTGGGTCGGGAAGATCCTCTGGAGGAGGAAATAGCAACCTGCTCCAGTATTCTTGCCTGGAGAATCCCATGGACAGAGGAGCCTGGTGGGCTACAGTCCATGGGGTTGCACGGAGTTGGATACAACTGAGACAACTTAGTATGCACGCATGCACATGGAGCTGCTCCACCCACTGTGGTGGGAAGGATGCATGAAAACGTGGATTGTTCTGGAAAAGGGTTGAAATTCCTGGAGGGAGACCCCTGGGCATGGTGCTTCCCTGCCCTCAGCTCCCCTCAGTGGAGAATGTGGGCAGCAGCAGCTGTCGGAGCCGTTGCTGTGCACCAAGAGTGGACCTGACCCACGTCTACAGTTAGAAATGAATTCTAGCCACTTCTCTGCAGCTACTGCCGGTGGATTTGGGAGTAGTGTTCAGCAATACTAAACTGATATGTGCTTTCTGTACTAGAGGTGCAGCTGAAAGGAGAGGAGAGTGGGGAGGTTCTGAGCCACCCAGGCTGACAGAACTCTTAGAGGACAGGGTGTGATGGGGTTAACATGATGCTTGGTGGGTGCTGGGGTGGTCGCTCTGTCATGGACTAGATCATGGCCTCTTTCTCTCTTGAGGATATGTAGAGACACACGTTTCTATGTTTGCTCCTTCGTCCATTCACTCACTCCAACATTTGTTAAGGATTTTTATGTGACATTCACTGTGCTGGAAACCAGAGATGGGAACCCTAATGAAGACAAGATCCTTGCTCATGAAGGCTCAGGGTCGGATGCCTTTCTCCTGAACCCCTTCAGCACTTTACCTGGGCTCCTTTGAATCTTTTACCTCTCCTCACTTTGAAATATAGTCATCAGTTTAAATGTTGTCTCCTCTCATGAGCGCTTGGCCAGAATTTGCAAAATGGCTGTGATGGGTCCATTTGACCTGTCGTTCTCTTTTTCCCTTTTACCTCACATAGAACTTAAAAACAAGTAACTTGGGAAATTACGTATCCCGTATGAAATTTAGAAGACCTCACAACACATTTTGGATTTCTGACTTGAAATATCAGAAGATCTGTGGCACTGCATCTGGAGCTGATGGCTGTACCTTTCATCAGAGCATATGTGTGTGTGGGGTGCTCAGTCATGTCCAACTCTTTGCAGCCCCATAGACTACAGCCCACCAGGCTCCTCTGTCTGCCTGCCAGGCTCCTCTGTCCATGGAATTTTCTAGGCAATAATACTGGAGTGGGTTGCCACAGGGGATCCTCCTGACCCAAGGATCGAACTTGTGTCTCCTGTGGCTTTCATCACAGCATGTCCTTTCCAGGAAACCTCATCCCCACCTAATGGCTCTGCCCAGCAGTGATGCCTTTTTGTCTTTGGAAATCTGGAGTCTCATTAGGAAAATGTGCTTGTAGCTTAAGTGTGAGTCAGTGAAGAACTTGGGCAGTTTCAAATGGTGACTGGGAAAAAATAAGAAGGGAAGAACACAGAAGTACAGTGTAAAGGGAGAATTTTCAAGATTTAGTGGCTGCTCCAGTTTGACTTGGTAGGAATAGGAATTGTGTCACTAAGCGGCTGGGCAGGGGTGATGTTTGTAGCAGGCAGGGCTGGGAGCCAGTCAGGCGCCGTGCACCAGAGAGCATGCTGATCCCCAGTTGCTTACAGAGCTGCCTGTAATTACTCAAAGTGGCCTTACTTCCACAGAAAATTGTCATCTGCTCAAAGAATGAGAGCAGAACTGCTGAGAAGGTACTTGCCGCCTGGGGAGACAGCCGCCAACGGTTCATGATTAATTGATGTGAACATACAAAACGCAGTCCCTCTGGTCTCAAGGTGGGATCAACTCATCGGTACAACTTATGCTTCAGAGTTCCCCACAGATCAGGTTGAAGCTGGGCTTCCGGCTGGGACCACAGCCTTATCCAGTAGCTGCTTCCTCCACTGTCTCTTGCTTCCCATATTCTTTTTCTCCAAAGATACTCTCTCCATAGGTTATGACCCATAATCTCAACAAATTATGCACTTCTTGGGAACCCAGCTTCAGATAGTGCTTAAGACAATATAATGCAGGTTAAAACTGGGAAGTGGCTCGTGGTGGGGGATAAGACCTAGGGCACAGCCCCACGAGTCTTTCACAGCCATGGTTTTATCTCTGGCTGGACTCCTCAGCCTGACACACACAAAATGAGCAGCACAGTTTATTTTGTTCATCGAATGAATTTGATTTGAGGTCTAATGAGTCGGAGGAGACAGCAGGATATCCAGGATAAGATATAGAACGAGGTGCCACAAAGTGGTTATGGCTGCACATTTAGATTTTTCCCAGGGAGAGAGAGAATTCAGGAAAGAGGCGGTAATTAGTGTCAAGTGCTAATGAAGTCTTCAGTCTTTTCAGTGTAAAGCAGCCAGCATTTGTCTTTACCTTAGTTAGATACATAACTCCAATTAGTCTAGATCAATGGTTTTACATTCCTTTAGTAATGTTTAGGCAAAATTCCAGTTGGTGAGTTTTGCTCAGTGCTAGCAAGTAGGTCTAGTAAAAAAGAGTAACATCTAATTGGGGAAAAAGTTATGGATTCTGTTTCTGTCTTCTGTTTTTATTGTCAAACAACTGAGTGAGCCACTTGATATTCTTTTAGAACAAGAGTGTGCAAAATTAATAAAATAACAAAATAAAGTAAAATATACTTATGAAGAGATTCATGCCTATCTCTCTTCATTGCATTGATTTTTTTTTTTAAAGTAGACATTTAAACAAACCAGACAAAAGCATTCCACTGTCCCCAAAGAGCACACTATCTTTTCAAATATGGTTCTCCAGTATCTTGAGGTAAGTGGTTTTGAATGCTTTAAATCTTGGTTGTCTTATTTCATTCCATAAACTGTAATTATAGCTCTTTATAACATGCTAAATAATTCCTCCCCTACTGGATGTTTTTACCTTTCAAATATTTATAGAGTGTCATCATTCCTTAGTCATCTCTTTACAAAGTGGTGCCTATTTTTTTCTTATAATATTTTTCATAAATCAATTTCCTCAATACTCAGCTGCTTTTCTTAGTTCTCCATTCAACTTGTCTCCATCTTTTTGATATAGTGGTAATCAAAGGTAAATGAGATATTTTGGGAGCAATTTATCCTAAGATTGTTTGAAAGGGTTTAAAATTTCCTCACCTGGGTTAGTGTTCCTCATTTATACATAGCTCTGAATAGTGCTGACTTTATCAGTGTTTCTGCCATTTCACTTTGAATGCTCATAATTAATTTCCCATGTAATGGCATTCTAAATCTCTGTGGCATTACTATTTCTTCGTTGATCATGGAATATGCAGGAATTAAATCAGTTTGGGATATATTTCTGGACTTTGCTTCTTGTTATGCAATGCTGAATCATATTTCTAAATTCTTTATATCCATAAGCTATTATGTTTCACTGTCCTTCCAAATCAGTAATAAATGGAAACCTAAATGTCATTTTCATTCTAGATTGTTCACAGAGCTATTACATTCTTTCTTGCAACTGCATTTTTAGTCTTTCAACATAATTATTTCTTTCCAAAAACATTTCCATTGACCTGGTTGTATCATTCTTATGGGGCAGCCCTCTTGCTGATTATGACTTGGTGTCCTGGTATACTGGTGGGATACCATACATGTACTCTAAGGGTAACAGAGACATAAAAATAATGTGAAATGCTCAATATTTTCTTCCTCAAATAACATTATTACTATATTTATATATTTTATATATTATATATTTTATATATTTCACATTCTTTTTAATTTAGAAGGCTCATGTAGCTTCCCAGGTGGCTCAGTGGTAAAGAATCTGCCTACCAATGCAGGAGATGCAAGAGACATGGGTTTGATCCCTGGGTGGGGAAGATCCCCTGGAGGAGAAAATGGCAACCCATTCCCATAGCCTTGATGGGATAATCCCACGACAGAAGAGCCAAATGGGCTACAGTCTATGGGGTCGAAAACAGTCGAACATGACTAAGCACAGCTTCCTGATGCCATAACAGTGATACTCTAATTCTGCCTCTGATGGTCCTACCTGGTCGGACCCCCTCCATCTTTCTGGGGAGTGAACTGTGTTCTAGCACATGCAATGAATTGTCTGTGGAGTCTTTGGAAGAAAGGATCCCCTTAGAATTAACTGCTCCCTCTTGCCACTCCTGTTGCCTTTGTTTGTATCTCTGTGATGGCTCTTGCTTCCCTCTAAGCTTTACTGTTGTTTGTATATGTTGTTGTCTCCTGCACACCATGAGGTGAGCTGGTTTTATCGCTGCCCAGTGCCTCACAAAAGAAGTACCTAATAAATGTTGAAAAGTGGCCACTCCAGCTTGTCTACTCAGGCTTCCGCGTGATGGTGCAGTTGGAGAGAGAGTTGGGAACTGGGGGCCCTGTCCTACAGTGGTGTTGGCGGAGTGAACAGCTGACATAGACTTAGCTCATCCAGCTGGGGTGGCTTTGGGTGGCTTGGTAGAGATGGTGGGGCTATGGGCCTCTGTGCACCCTGGAGTACTGGAACAATCGTGGAGGATTGAAGCAAGGACAGTCAGGCTCAGAACGGTGAAGGGACTGCAGAAGTCACTCCATGACTGATAGGGATCAGTGCCGGGGCAGCTGTTTTCACTCGTGCTTCTGTTTCCATGATTCATTGTTCTGCTTCGCTCCAGAAGTTTCTCTGAATGCTTGCTTCTTGACTCATACTGACATCAGACAGCAGTTGACGTTTCTCTATCCTCACGCAATCGGTTTGTGTGAGGAACCGCCCTGGCTGTACTTTGTCAGCTCCGTCTTAGGCTCCCAGTCACACCCCCTCGTCTCTGCAGCACTGAGCTAGCTTTAGCCTAACTCACAAGGGATGTGCCCATGACAGGTGGGTCCCCACTAACCTTTACCTTTGCTCTCATGTGACATGAAAACTGGACAGGTGCCTTTTGCTGACGCAGATGGTCAATGATTATGAGACCCCTCAGGAAGAGGAGCAGCCCCCAGTTCCCTTTGCTGCAGACATGTGTCTCTCTAGTGGATTCGGACTGTAACTTTGGCCCCTTCAAGTCCCCTGTACCCTTTCTGTAGGTGCAGAGTTGCAGCTGCCGATGCATTGTCATCCGCCTGATCCTGCCTGTAGGTAACTTCTCCATGATAACCTTCATGGCTATACTTTATGGAGTTGCCTGCTCCCTTTTCTCAAAGTTCTTTCTCCCAGTTCAGGGGATATTATTCAACACTGCCCAACAGTTTCCCACCCTGACCCCATATCAGTCAGTGTCAGAACTCAGTATACGTATTTCAGCTGGAAGAGATTTCACACGAGGAATTGGTGTCAACAGTGTTGAAAGGCCTGACAGAGTGGAAGATGGACTAATGAAGGGTCAGTGATGACAGCAAGTCACTCCCAGCCTTGGCTGGGGAACCCCAGGGAACAGGCAATGTTGCCAGACGTGGGCGGATGCTCACAGGAGTCACTGCTGAAGGCTGGGAGTCACTCCACTGCAAAACCCCTTGTCTGCTGCTGCAGCCGGGAAGGCTATGGAAGGCACAGCTGGCTGGCTGTGGCCGGTTTGTGAGGCTGGACCTACAGACGATGTGAGAACAGCAGCCACCAGCCAGCGTCTGCAAGGCTGGGGAAGCCTAAGGTCACCCACAGCTGTCAGAAGCAGAATTGTAAAAAAAGGTTCCTTTTCCTTCAGCTTTCCAGTCTCCTCTATCACCTCTTTTTGGAAGAACCTGTCCAGAGAAGCCATCTGGCTGAGAAATCTGGGAAATTTAAGTGTTTTAACCCCAGAATATGAAAAGGTAGAAAGGAGTCTGAGAGCAAAATGGGCAAATGAAGGTCACATGCCCCGTCCCCCCACGTCTTTGGTATGATGCCAGTTCTCTGCTTTCTCCACCCATGAAATGATGATGACAGGTTAAGTTCAAATATCAGTGCAACTTAAATTTTATAACCTAATGAAAGCAGTTTCAGCATAAATAAGATTTCTGGATGTTTCTTTAGGTCAGTATTTTCTATAATATACTTCACAGAATACATCCTAAGAATGGGTCTCTTGGGCAAATGAGTTTGGGAAACTCTGCACTTTATAACCTGTTCTTGGAATGTCACACTTCATATTAGCACATGAAAGCCTCTGAGAAATCCATTAGTCTCCAATAGAATTTGACATTTTTGACTTTGCAATTAATATGCATTAGGGAAAGAAAATGGTCACAGTCCCTGCCATCTGGAATTTACAAGGAAGAGGCAGGGAACACAGTCAGCAGAGAAACGTGCATGCGTGTGTGTGTGTGCGCGCGTGTGCGTGCGTGTGTAATTTAGGTAAGTGTTATGAATGAAACAACTAGGATGTGGTGATAGAAAACATTATAGAGGGGAATGGGCCCAATTAGACTGTATGGTCAGGGCACACATCAGGGAAATGACATTTAAGCTGTGACCTTAAAGAGCAGATGGAACAGACACAGGGTAACTCAGTAGCCCACATCAGAAAGCTGTTCTTGAACCCTAAGGTGATCTGTACAGAAATTGAGACTGCCCATCTGAAAACATTTGTAATGATTTGATAGACTACCTTGATGTCTGTTCAACCTAAAACCAAAACGTCTTTATAATTTTTCTCTGGTATTCAATTTTTACTATATTTTATAAAATAGAATTCCACAATAGACTGAGGAGACGAGATCTGATCCTTGTTGTTCAGTCGCTAATTCACAGTGCGTGATTTAAGATGCTCTGCTTTAGTGGAAGTAGCCTGTGATTCCTGATGCCCTGAAGAAGGAAAGAAGCAACTGAGTTTCAGGAACTGAGAGGAGGCTCATGACTGGGTGTGTAGTTGTGTGCAGAGCCTTGAGGACGAAAATAAATAAAAAGTGACTGGGTTTTATTCTAAGTACAGTGGGAAGTTACTGAAGAATTGGCAACAGATGCATGATACGATTTAGATTTTTAAATAATCATTCTAACTGCCATATACAGAGTGAGCTGAAGTAAAGAGTACGAAACAGGATGATCAGCTCACAAGCCTTCACAAGTTTCCAGGAGAGGCTCTGGCAGCAATGGACAGGAGAGGGTGACTGGGGAGAACGGGATGAGGGGTGGCACAAGCATTCTTGTGGAGCAGAAGCTGGGGGAGAGCGGGATGGGCCGGGCACAGGAGAGCGAGGAGAAGTGAAGGCTGGAGGTGTCCACGCAGGGTCGTCAGGGCTGCCTTTTCATTCCATGGCTGTTGGGACTAGATGATACCACAGAGAATGCGGAGAGTCGAGGCTGCAGGACTGAAGCCTAGAGAGGCTCTTGGGACTTTCTAAGGCCCCTGGCAATCTAGCTTAAGGAGAACTGCTACCCCAAGGGCACAGTTGATCCCTAGACATTCGGATATGTATCTTGGCACCTCTGACATGACTTCTATTCAGTAAATTTTCTGAGGAAATCTACCATTTAAGAGGTCATGGTGGGGGTGGGGAGTGGGGTGGTGGCGCGTCATAAAAGAAAAAAGTCAAACAAGACCTTTTGGAGTTTGCTTTATGGAAGGATATCCAAGACATGAACAAAAGCATAAGACAGATCTGATCAGTGCTTTGAGAGCTACAAAGCACCGTGGGAATCTGCAGAGCTGTAACTGGGAAGCTTTGTGAAGGAGGTGGCATTGAGGCACATGAATCTGAATCAACAAAGGTAGATAATATGTATATATACACATATCTGTGTGTGTAACATAGTTCAGTTGCTCATTTGTGTCCAACTCTTTGCAACCCCATGGACTGCAGCATGCCAGGCCTCCCTGTTCATCACCAGCTCCCAGAGTTCACTCAAACTCATGTCCATAGTGTCGGTGATGCCATCCAACCATCTCATCCTCTGTCATCCCCTTCTCCTCCTGCCTTCAATCTTTCCCAGCATCAGGGTCTTTTCAAATGAGTCAGTTCTTCACATAAAGTGGCCAAAGTATTGGAGTTTCAGCTTCAGCATCAGTCCTTCCAATGAATATTCAGGACCGATTTCCTTTAGGATAGACTGGTTGGATCTCCTTGTTGTCCAAGGGACTCTCAAGAGTCTTTTCCAACATCACAGTTCAAAAGCATCAGCTTTCTTTATAGTCCAACTCTCATATCCATACATGACTACTGGAAAAACCATAGCTTTGACTAGATGGACCTTTGTTGGCAAAGTAATGTCTCTGCTTTTTAATATGCTCCAGTACTCTTGCCTGGAAAATCCCATGGACGGAGGAGCCTGGTGGGCTGCAGTCCATGGGGTCGAGAAGAGTCGGACACGACTGAGTGACTTCACTTTCACTTTTCACTTTCACGCATTGAGAAGGAAATGGCAACCCACTCCAGTGTTCTTGCCTGGAGAATCCCAGGGACGAGGGAGCCTGGTAGGCTGCCATCTATGGGGTTGCACAGAGTCGGACACGACTGAAGCGGCTTACCAGCACCAGGTTGGCTATAGCTTTTCTTCTAAGGAGTAGACATCTTTTAATTTCACGGCTGCAGTCACCATCTGCAGTGATTAACCCCATAATACATACTTATGATGAAGATATACATTTTACATGTATGTGTATATAAGCACATTTATGCTTATTCTATATTTTATTGGTCTGTCTGTAATATTTTGGTCTATCTAGCTATCTTTCAATCCCGTTTCAGCCCTATACCAATACAACAGAGTTTATTCCTTCTCTGACATTTAGAAACCTGGTGCTCAGGGTTTACAGTACAATTTGCTTTTTTATTCAAGCTCCTACTCTAGCTCACACAAAGTAGGTTCAGAATTGCTAACTCATAACTCCATGAGGAGCACATTTACTAACTAGAATACTTTTTGTTTTTAGCCTTAATAGTATTCAATCAAAATGCTGCTTTCCAAAGCTATTGGGTTGGGTCCTTCCTTCCCCACCTGAATTAGGTAGTGATGTTACATATTCATAGGTTAGATAAGTAACATTTGTTAGGGTTTGTATTCCATTTAGAGGTGCCCCATACACCCTGCTATCTTTTTATTTAGAATAAACTTCACTCGTCATGGTGTCTAATTCTCTGGGTTTGACAGATGCTTCAATCCAGCCATCCACCACCACAAGCATGAGGCAGGGTAATTCATGCTGTCCCCACAAAGTTCCCTTGGCTGCCTCTGTGCAGACAAGCACGGCCCCACCTCCGGCCCGAAGCAGTCACACTTCTATTTTCTGTCTCTGGGCCATTTCCAGAAAGTTACAAAATTAGAGTCATAGACTCTATGACCTTCGGAGTCTGATTGCTTTCACTGGCAAATATATGGGAGAGTAATCAGTGTTGTCACCATAGTGAATAGTTCAGTCCCTTCACCTGCTGAACAGGTGACACACCTTGGTCTTCCATTCACAGATGAGAAATCATTTGGGGTGATTCTGAATAGAGGTAGGAGAGGTGTTTGTGTGGACACAAGTTCCCAGGTCTCTCGGGTAAATACCTAGGGGATTTATTTGGGTTGGCCAAAACGTTCATTCTGGTTTTGGAAAAACCCGAACCAACTTTTTGCCCAACCTAATAATATTTTCTTCCTCTTTGTGTTTCAGTTTATGTAATATCTGCTGATCACTCATCAAGTTCACTGATTTTTTTGTTAAGTTTACTGACGAGCCCACTGAAGGCATCTACTGTGGCTTCATTTCTGTGGTTTGCGTTTCAGTGGGTTGATTCTTATACTTCTCATCTCTCCGCTGACCTGACCCCTCAGATCTTGCATGCTGCCCTCCTCTCCTCTTAGAGCTTTTTCACATTACTCAGAGTTATTTTAAATCTCCATCAGGTAGTTCTCACATATCTCCATACCTGAATCTTGTTCTGTTGATTGCTTTAATTTTTGACCGGGTGTTGTCTGTTCTCACCTTTCCGCATGCCTCATAATTTTTTGTTGAAAGCCAGACACCTTGTTTAGGACTCTTGAGATGAGAAAAATAGCTTGGAACTCTTGAGAGTCCCTTGGACAGCAAGGAGATCAAACCAGTAGATCCTAAAGGGAAACTACCCTGAATATTCATTGGAAGGACTGATGCTGAAGCAGAAGCTTCAATACTTAGGCCACCTGATGCAAAGAGCTGACTCACTGGAAAAGACCCTGATGCTGGGAAAAATTGAAAGTGGGAGGAGAAGGGGATGACAGAGGAGGAGATGGTTGGATGGCATCACTGACACAATGGATGTGATTTCGAGCAATCTCCAGGAGATAGTGAAGGACAGGGAGGCCTGGCGTGTTGCAATCCACGGGGTTTCAAAGAGTCGGACATGACTGAGCAACTGAACAAAAACAAAAATGCCTAGGAATGTGTGCACATGTCCTCCTGCTAGAATTTCAGCTGTGTGACTTTGAGTTGGGCTTGGATGAGTCTAAGATTCCCTCCTTGGTGTGCCCACAGGCATCAGACACCTTAGTGACTTCTCACGTTTCCATCGAGGGCAAGTTGCTGATAGTTTTTGCTCGATGTTTTGTTTGCTCACCCTCTGCCCTCGGTCCCCCTTTGCACTGCCCCTTGGGGAGGGTCTGTCTGCAGCCTCAGGCCCTCTTCCAGCAGCAGCCCGTCCCTCAGGTTGTGAGCCTGGTGGTGGGGGAGGAAGTTCTTTGCTGTGACACCTCCGTGTTCGACAGGCACAGTATCTGGGGCTGTGGTTTCCATAGTGCTCAGCCACATGGTGATCCTTTATCCCGAAGGAATTCTCAGGCCTTGCCCAGGCTTAGGGTAACTACCTCCTCTCAGTCTGCAGGGACTTCCCCAGTCTTAGTGCTGAAGACCCCGTGTCTGTCCAAGGTGAACTGAAACTAGGGGTGGAAGGATTATTTTCTGTTCCTTTTCTCCGCTGCAACAGTTTTTCACCCACAACCTATGGGTGACAACATTTGCTATCTGACTCTTTTGGGGTTTCCTGGTGGCTCAGATGGTAAACAATCTGCCTGCCGATGCAGGAGACTGGGGTTTGATCCCTGGGTCAGGAAGATCCTCCAGAGAAGGGAACGGCTACCCACTCCAGTGTTCTTGCCTGGAGAATCCCATGGACAGAGGAGTCTGGAGGGCTACAGTCCACGGGGTCGCAGAGTCCTTAAGGCTTTTGTTGCCCAGGCAAGATGAGGGAGAAAGGTCCTGGTAGGGTGGTTTTACTCCTCCAGCAGAGACTGCTGTTCTGGTTGTCAGACCTCCACGACCAGGGTGCTTTCTCAGTCCCCTCTGAGGTCCATGGAGAAGAGCCTGCAAAAGTGCAAGCCCTCCTCCACTTGCAGTTTTCAGAGGCTCCACGTCTCTCACCAGCTCACACTCAGCCTGTACCAGTTTGCCGGCTGGTCTGGCTGAGGGTCTGGTTGTGTCTGCTCTGGGGAAGCAGTGGCCGTGGCTCACCCCTCCAGGAGAAGCCTGTTAATCTCTAGGTTTGGGCCTCGTTGATGGCCTGCAACCTCAGCTCTCAGATGGGTTCTAGAAAAGTGATGGACTTAACAATCGTTTTGACAGTTTTATTTTTTGTCATGAGCGCTGAAGAAGTGACATTCTTTTAAGTGCTCTACGTCCCTGAGCCAAATCTTTGGTTTATAACAGTTGTACTAATACAAACATTTCAGTTGTACACACACTGCACGCACAGACTCCACTCACTCAGTTCATCACGGCCGTGGGTTGGCGAGTGGACCCGTCATTGGCCTCCATCAGGCATGTCCATCTCGAAGCAGGCAGGTTTGGCTGCAGTTTCACTGGACGATCCTGAAGAAGAGTCCTATCCATGTCTCTTTTACATGCTGACCAGGAAGACTGTGGAAGGTTCTTTGGCATCTAGAAAACAGTCACCATGGTGATGGCCTCTCTCTCAGTATATTAGGGCCTGTTTTTTCCCCCACAAATTCGATTTACATTGTTTATTTAGTTTAGTCGCTGCAGTAGATTAATTCAAATGTATTCAATAAATACATACTGAATGTCTTACAAAGAGTAAGGTGTATTAGAAATATGAAGTATATATTGAGTTTTTATGGAAAATCTTGATATCTTCCTTTTGGGGATCAAGGGTGGTATTTTGTGATTTTCAACTCTGTGCAAGTCTCTGTATTGGGAAGACTTGTAGAAGAAAATTCATAGAGATTTTTCCGCTATCTGTATCACCTGGTACTAAACACATTTATTTTTTAAATAGAAAAACATTCTAAATAACCTAAATAACAATTGACATGGCACTAGAATTATATGTAGGCACAAAATTTAAGTTTTTATTATTTTTATTGCTATTAAAATTCTGTTAAACCATAAAAATAACCACAAAAATAAAAACCATAAAATAACTCTTTTGCTATACACCTCTATGTATTTTAATTCGTGTTTGTGTGTGCGTGCATAGTCATATCTGACTCTTTGTGACCTCATGGACTGTAGCTGGTCAGGTTTCTCTGTCCAAGGGGTTTTCCCAGAAAGAATACTGGAGAGGGTATTCTTGATCAAATTGGTGTCTCCTATGATCAAATTGGTGTCTCCTGTGTCTTCTGCATTGCAGGCAAATTCTTTAACACTGAGCTACCAGGAAAGCCCTAATACATGTATAGATTCAAATAATCACTAACCCAATCAAGACAGAGAACAATTCTATAACCGCCAAAGCTTCTCTAATATTAATACAATCTCTACTCACCACTTCCCTCACCCCTAGCTCCTGCAGCTCCTCATCTGTTCTTCCTTCCTGTGAAAACAGGGAAAAAGTTATTGATCACTAAGTTGTGTCTGACTCCTTATAACCCCATGGACTGTAGCCTGCCAGACTCCTCTATCCACAAAATTCTCCAAGCAAGAATCCTGGAATGGGTTGCCATTCCCTTCTCCAGGGGATCTGTCCAACCCAGGATCGAACCTGCATCTATTATGTCTCTTGCAATGGCATGTGGGTTCTTTACCACCCACAGTGGAATATTACTCATTGTGGAGTAATTTACAACGGAATATTCACAACAGAGTATTCATAAAAATGAATGAAATTGGCTCATACGAAGAGATGTGTATGGACCTACAGACTACCATACAGAGTGAAGTAAGTCAGAAAAAGAAAAACAAATATTGTATATTTTCACATGTAAGTGGACTCTGAAAAAATTGGTATAGACAATCTTATTTACAAATAAATAGACACAGATGTAAAGAACAAAGTTATGGGTACCAAAGGGGAACGTGTGGGGTGGGATGAATTGAGAGATTGAGATAGTCATATTTACACCACTGATACCGTGTATAAAATAGGTAACTAATGAGGAACTACTGGATACACAAGAAACTCTGTCTATTCAGTGGGAAGGAAATCCAGAAAAGAGGGGATAAATATGTACATATAGCTGATTCACTTTACATATAGCTGATTCACTTTGCTATACAGTAGAAACTAATGCAATGTCATAAAGCAACTATACCCCAATAACATTTTTAAAAGATTGGTGATTGTGAATAAAGTTGCTAGCTTTTTTTTTTTTCCTGTGAATATGTGTTTATTTCTCTAGGTTAAATGGGATTGCTGGATCATATGGTAAGTGTGTTTTTAACTTTGTAAAAAACTGCCAGCTGGTTTCAGAGTGCCTGGGTCATTTTGGATCTCCATCAGCAATATGTGAGAGCTCCAGCTGCTCTGTATCCTCAATACTTGGTATTGTCAGTGTTTTGTTTTTTGTTTTTTTGCTACTTTCCCAAGTAGGTAGGTGGCTTCCCAGGTGGCGCCAGTGGTAAAGAACCCACCTGCCAATGCAGGAGACATAAGAGACCTGGGTTCGATCCCTGGGTCAGGAAGATCCCCTGGAGGAGAGCATGGCAACCCATTCCAGTATTCTTGTCTGGAGAGTCTCATGGACAGAGGAGCCTGGTGGGGTTTGGTCCATAGGGTCACAAAGAGTCAGACCCAACTGAAATGACTTAGCACATATGCATACATGTAATGGTATCATATTGTAATTTTAATTTGCATTTTCATAAATGGCTAATGTTATGGAACATTTTTTTTTTATGTGCTCATATGTCTTTTGGCCATCTGTATATTTTCTCTGGTGAAGTGCCTATTCAAGTATTTTGCCCATTTAAAAAATTGTGGTTCTTTTCTTATTGTTTAATTTTGAAGGTTCTTTATATAGCCCATAGACAATTAATTTTTTGATATATGATTTGCTAACATTTTCCTCCAATCTGTAGCTTGTCTCTTAATTCTCCTAACAGAATCATTTTCAGAGTAAAGTTTTAAATTTTGACCAAAAATAATTTATGGATTTTAAAAAGTTTTATGAATTGTGCTTTTGGTTTCACACCTAAAAATTCATTGACTAACCCAAGGTGTCCGTGAGAAGACAAATGGACCAAATCTCTCAGCTTGAATGACAGATAAAGACAGGTCAACAAAGTCAAGAGCCCATCTTAGCCAGATGAGCAGGAAATAAGGATCTTTAAATGGACTCTCAGGGATGATTATTCTGGCAATGATATACTCCATGGGTTAGAAGAAGGGGCATGTGTAGAACGGTAAAGAGCAACTGAGAGACTATTAAATCCAGGCTTGCAGGGTCTGGAGCTTAAACTAGCATTGTGACAATAGGTTATGGAAACATAAAGGAATAGATGGAGAGGGCAAGCATTTTTAAGTGAAAAATGAACCCAATATGAAGATTTATCAGTATGAGAAATAAGCATGAACTAATCAAGTATGAGGCCAAGATTTTTAACTTGGGTGAGAAGTTAAGACAGTCTGTGGTTTCAGAAAAGAAAGGTCATGAGTTTAAATTAGGATGTCTTGAACAGGGCTTGTGGGTCATTCATTTTTGTGTCCCAGCCCCTAGTACAGCACCTGATACTCAACACTTGTTCTTCAGATAAATGTCGCTGAGAATTTGAGACGGTGGAAAGTATCCCATAGGATTATGTTCTCGTCATTCAAAGGTACAGAAGTATAGGATGGTCTTGGGGTCTAGAGACATAGCAATCATGCATAATATGTCAGTTTGGGTATTGTGATATACACAGTGACATGAATTACATGTTCATTACATTGCTCCTCTTGAGAAGTACACGTTCAGTGCAAATGGCAGTGAATGGGGCACAAAATGTAGCCTTTTCATCAACGCATGTGTCCCTGTCATACCTCTCCCTAGATTTGTGTCTCTGGTTTTCATAAACAAACCTGTAACTTACTCAGGAAGAAGTGATCAGTAGAGTTCAACTTGTGAAAAATTAAAAAAAAATTAAATACCAGCTTTCTTTCTCTACTTTTGAAACAACAATAGAACCCTCATGAGAAGACAAAGGTGAAGGTATATAACGGTGGCCCTCAGCAGAGAGGTCAGATTTTTTGAGCTGATGTTGTGACAGCTGATGACTTTCTTAAGGGAGTGGGTATAAGGAGAAAAGAGTCAGCAGCCAAGGAAAGGTTGGGAGGTTGAGGAGAGCCTGGACAGGGGGGATCCTGAACACTGGTAAAGATGGAGCAGGTCACACCAGTGGTCACTGCAGCGAGCAGAATGACTTGTCACAGAGATTTCAAAACTTATTGCAGCGACTGCTTCCAGTTTTGGTGGGGTGGTGGGGAATGGAATACCACCTTGGAGGGAGTGAATCATGAGGACGTGGAAACATGTGCATTTGTGGAGGGGTTTGGTAGTGAATGGAAGGTGAAGACCGGGATGGTATCCACAGCAGCATCTGCTTAAGTCTATGACTTTTTTTGAAGCTGAGGAAGACCTGTGTGTGTGTGTGTGTGTGTGTGTGTGTGTGTGAGAGAGAGAGAGAGAGAGAGAGAGAGCCAGTAAAGTGGGAGAGACTGACAATCTTGGAAGAAGAGTGGGAGAAATTAAATCAAGGTCCCCTAGGACTTTGCAGGAAGGAGATTGCAACATTCTATTTTCTACCTCAATTTTCACCTCTGTCTTTGTAACCAAACTGTAAAACTGTTAGAGCATTTACATTCTTCTGAAGGACTACTGAAATACTGTAGGATATAACTGACTTAATAAATGGAATTAACACTTCAAGATCGATTTCCTCTATTGAGGTTACCCAGGTTTGCTTCTTCTCACCTTTTTTATTTTTATTTTATTTTTTAACTTTACAATATTGTATTGGTTTTGCCATATATCAACATGAATCCGCTACAGGTATACACGTGTTCCCCATTCTGAACCCTCCTCCCTCCTCCCTCCTCCCTCCCCGTACCATCCCTCTGGGTCCTCCCAGTGCACCAGCCTCAAGCATCCAGTATCATGCATAGAACCTGGACTGGCGACTTCTTCTCACCTTAAAACAGTTCATGTAATATTCTGCCACCACCAATTAATATTCTTTAAGAAACTCCTGTATCAGGGGTTAAAGACAGTGGAGGCTGACTGGTGTCTACTATAAATTCCTAGGAATGACATATTACTTATTATGGTAGAACTTTGAAAATGCTGTCTTGGGAATTATTCCATATAGATTTCCATGACTCCTAAGTGCAAGCCCAGAAATCTATTACACTCTGAGATTTTTTTTTGTTCCTTCTATCTTACAAAACATAAAAGAAGAAATTAAAGAAGAAAGTTTCCACTTAAATGGATTGCTAGATGAAGTGCTACATGAATAGGAGGTTAGTCACGACTGATGATTAGTGCCATTACTTTGGGAGGAAAAATGACAGGATGGTGTAATAATTATTTTAAAATTTAAAAATACATTTAAAAATATTAAGCAGTTGTGGTTCATTGGTCCTTGGGGTCAGACTGGGCTCTGTGATCCCTCCAAGGATTTCTGAATGATCAACCTATAGCAAGACACATTAAATGTTTATGCCTTGTTTAATTTTTGTTATACTTTTGAAAATCAAAATAAAAATCACTCCTTTGTGTGTTTTGTAATGGCAAAGATATCATGCCATTACAATCACAGTGTGTGAATGGATTGTAGTGAAGGTGTTGAATGACTGTTGAAATCCATGAACCGTTAAGGGTTCCCAATGAGAAGGAGACCAGTGAGCTATCTTTGTATTAATACTCTATTTGTTAACAAGTTTTGATGAAAGTCATAGATATCAGTTTGAAGGAACATGCTGTTACTGGGTTAGTCTTGTTTGTTCATTAACCTAATAATTCATCAGAGAACATTTAAAAGTGCCTGTAATATGTCACCTACTGTGAAGGGCTCTGAGGAACAAAAATATCAACCCATTGCAATTTGCTGCCTTTTATTAGAAATAATACCTGGGGCAACAATGGTGTATTTTCAAGAACTTAGAAACTGAGCTTTCCTCTGAGAACCACATTTTGATTCAGCATTAAATAGTTTTGGGTTGAAATGAGCAATTACCACAAAGACTAAGACTTCTGAGGGAGTCTGTCCCAGTCAAAGTGTTCACATACACAAGAGAGGCTGACAGTCAGCCTGTAAGGAGCTGAAAACTGAGACAGTCATGACTGCCACTCCCAGGAGTCCTGCCCTTTTCCAGCCACCTTGGAGCTCCCCAAACCCAGCAGCTGGCAGGGCAGGGGGCCTCCAGCCCTCCTGCAGGCATTCAGCTTGGCTAGAGCCCGTTTGAATGGGTCCTGAGAGACTTCCCTGGTGGTGCTAGTGGTAAAGAACCCACCTGCCAAGGCAGGAGACACAAGAGATGCGGGTTGGATCCCTGGCTTGGGAAGATTCCCCTGGAAGAGGAAATGGCAATGCATTCCAGTATTCTTGCCTGGAAAAACCCATGGACAGAGGAGCCTGGTGGGCTACAGTCCATAGGGTCGCAAAGAGTCAGACACAACTGAAGCCACTTAGCACACGCACACATTAGAGACTTGGAATAGCCTCCCTGAATAATCCAACCTATGAACAGTGGATCATTCGATCACTGATGGATCTTCAGATAGAACCAGAGTCCCAGAGTCACAGAGACCTAATGGAACAGTGCCTGGACTAGAAGGTGTCCCGCCGTGCCCCCATCACACACAAGAAGAGGCTTCAGACTTTGAATCCAATACGCAGTGTCCCTGTCCTGATTCATGCTCATTCCCTCTGTAAGTGCTGGCTGCTATGACAAAACAAGCCTCAACAAGACTCTTGTTTCTCACAGTTCTAGAGGCTAATAAGTCTGAGATCAAGGTGTGACTTGAAACCTGGTGGGGGTCTACTTCCTGATTTATAAGCTTCCATCTTTTACTGTGTCCCCATATGACAGAAGGTGCCAGAGAGCCCTCTGGGGTCTCCTTTAGAAGAGCACTAATCTCTTTCCTTACAGCTCCACCCTCATGCCCTAATCAACCCCCAGTACCCACCCCGCCAGTATCATCACATTAGGGGATGGATGTCAACCTATGAATTCTGAGAAGCACTCACCAGGCCTGGTGGGCAGACACCGGTATATGCTAGAACTGTCAGTTACAGTTGTGAGAACGAAGAACAGGCCTCCTGGGTTTATGGAATAATCTTTTGAGAGTCCTGGTAATGAGCAAATGCCCTCAAGCTAGGTCAACTGGGTGATGCTGACAAGTTAAGAGATTCTGGGCCTGGGCTGAGGGTGGCATCTCAGACTTGCAGATGCTGCCTGTTTCCCCTCCCCCATTCCCGGGAAGTTCTCACAGTAAGAGCCAATCAACCTTTCTGATCATCTCAGCCTGCTGACTGTGAACAAGAGACAGAGACCAGCATGGGGATGAAACCCGCAGAGCAGCTGGAACCAGGGTACAGGCAGGAAGGAGAACCAAGCTGTTGACCTCATTCTGTTTCTCTGCCACTAATAGTTTTGGGGAAAAAAAAAAATTCTACGCCAGCAGTCTCAACTTCCTTTTTTTATTCTATTGTCTGTTTTCACCATTCTACAGAAACTGCTTTCACTGAAGTCACAACCTGCCAAATTCAACTACCCCATTTCCACTTTCTTGTGATGTTCCTCTGCCTGTGATGTTGGCCTTGAGAGCAGGAATGGATGTTTCCACCCAGTGTCTATCACAGAGCACAGTGACTGATTCCCAGAAAGCATGCAATACATTATTTTTTGAAAGAATGAATAATTGTTATTGATGAAGGAAAGACAAGCGTCACCTCTTCTCTGGACTCCCATAGCATTTTGCTTAAGATCTTCTGTGGTCACTTATTACTCCTCATTTGTGTTCCCAAGGGGTGTACAGCATCCACTGGCTCGCAGCCTAGCACAGGGCTTGGCATATAATAGACTCTCAGGAAAAGTCTGCGGCATAAATGAAGCTGGGGACTGGTGTGACTCAGCAACGGTGCTCCAGTTACTCCAATGATTTGTAATAAATCACCCCAGGATGTAGTGACTTAAAACAATAATCACTTATTATTTTTCCTCATGATTTCTGCTTTGCCAAGAATCCAGGAAGGCTCGCTCACATGGCTGACAAGTCTGTGCTGCCTCTTGGCTGGGGTCCCTTGCTCCCCTCCTTGTAGGCCTCTCCATAGGGCTGCTTAAGCATCATTAGGATGTGACAGGTGGCCTCCCCTCAGGCAAGTGCTACAGGTCAGGGTGCAAGCCCCAGCGCCTCTTGTGACCTAGCCTCAGGAGTCCCATGCTGTCCTGTCCCCGTGTTTTACTGACCCCACATGGCCAGTCCTCATCTGGCATGGGAGGAGACTTTGCAAGGGCCTGAATATCAAGAAGTGAGGATCATCAAAACCATCTTGGAAACTGGGCAGAGTACACGATTAGCCATTGGAAAACAATGAGACAAAGCTACTCCCTAGGCATTCATCTGAAGGCGGTTGTGAGCTCTGAAGCCTGGAAGAAACTGTTGTGGCTCTCTGAAGAGACGGCCATCTGGATGGAGGGTACCTTGCCACCAACACCCAGGCCCAAGTTCTCTTCCGATGGAGTTGCAGACTTCCAATGGAGTCTAGGAGAAGTGACTCTTTAACCTCGCAAACAGCACAGCCATCTCCTGGGAGGCCAGTCTGCAGTCTGGGGTTGGTGAAGACTTGAAGACACTCGTCTTTGGGCAGAAGCGAGACTTGGTTCCTCTGCTGTACTGAGGCTGCCTTCAAGGCCTGGCCTAGACTGGATGCCTGCCTTCGGGTCTCCCTGTAGCCTCTCTACGTGTCCCTGGTCTCAGTGACAGCACCTCTGCTGGTTCTGCTGTGTCCTCCAGGGGCATCTGGGCTTTGAGAAGCCTGGAGGAGACCCACCCCTACAGCATGCCTCGGGGAGTCTTTTCATAAGGCGAACAGTAACTGTAAAAGAGAAGGGCAAAAACTCTGAGGAACCCACAAGAATCACACATTCCCCAGCTGTGCATTTAATAACAAGTGCCCTTTTGATCTGGTAGACAGTCCAGAATGTGTTTACATACCCATTTCTTACTGTCACTGTAGTGTTTTTAGGTGATCAGATAAATTTAAAGGGCTACAAACAAGAATTATATAAAATAATAACAAATACTTAATGGTAATAATTGAAAAAAGGAAATATGGGGGCTACATATCTATTTTTATTCACGGAAAATAAAAAATAACTTTAGAGGTGATAGGCAAAATTTCTTTTCCTTTTTTGATTGAGGTAAAAAAATTCCTATATTTAATAGCTTCTATGCCAATTTTCTTTAAAAATTTTTGAATGTTTTGTTTTCTTAAAGTGTAGCTAGAAAAGATCTTTTCATTTCTATTTTCAGTACAGTGTCTGAAATGAAAACCCAAAGTATAGGTTTAAAAGCTGCTGACTTGTTCAACTAAAGACTCCAATCACTGTTATTGAACAAATGTTATTACTTTTTAAATTTAAACATGACTCTATTTTTAGTCTACAGGCTGAATTTATTTGCATATTCATGCAAATGATGATTTACTACCAAATTCTTATCAGGTTAATTTCAACCTGCCTTCACTGATATCTTATTATACACTAATTAAACACTCATAAATTCTATAAACATTTACTTTTGCTTTATTAATAATTTTCCTGTGATTGAACAGAGGGCTTTAAGCTATGAAAATACTCAGTACATGATATGGATCTAGAGTCGGCCTTTGAATTGTAAACTGTTTCTTAGAAATAAATGAGTCCTTTAAAAATGTTAAACTTCTCTTTTAGCAAACCATCATAATGCATGAATTGTAGAATGTACAGCTCTTCACATCTAAATATCTCTAGAATAAGATGCATCATAGAATCCGTTGCTTCTTAGACTCCTTGAATATGTTGTGTTCATACTTTGGGATTTTAGCCAGCTGTATGCAGCGGCCTGAAAATGGCTGCAGAGGACACGTGATGGACACAGCCAGGGCAGCTGACTTCCCAGGTCTGCCAAGGATGTCAGTTACTTCTCCCTGCACTGTTACCCACCCAGGAATTGAACCCGGGTCTCCTGGATTGCAGGCAGATCCTTTACCGTCTGAGCCACCAGGGAAGATCTTTCCTCTTAAAACAACAAAACAAAAAGTGTCCCCTTGGAAATAATGGCAATGGAGTTGCTTTTGTTAAAAGAGAGTGATTTTTTTCTTTTTATAACATATATATATTTTTTCCTCCATGGGTCTTCAGTTCCCAAGAGCTACTGAGACATTAACTCCTGAGGTTAGATAACATGGCCTTTGGTCTGCCTTTTCCTTTTATTTGAAAAGCTCTTAAAGGAAATGTATAACAATAAACCTTCTCTATTAAAGTCCCTAAGACACAACTCACTATTAAAAAAAAAAATTATGGCACATATGTCTTGGATTCTAGTCAAAAAAGTTTAGATCCTGAAGTAGTGGGTTCCCCTGATCGTCGCCTCACCCTTCAAGGACATGGCTGAAACTGTGACAAGGTGGGAAACAGCTGCACTGGAACACGGCTATAGTATCTGCAGAGCTTAGGACAGCTTCTGGGTGCAGGGAGTCAGCCGTTACAGGCCATTATGACAGTACTTTCTCCTCAGTGCATGTATATTTATTTAATTACTGAACTCAATATTCTTTGAAGATTCACTGGGTGAATACTGATTAGAGTTAATATATGTCAATTAAAAATTAATATGTGCATGGCAACGAGTGTTGAATTTTTTCCTATGAAACAAAGACATGCTTCTTTGGTGTCAATGAAGGAATGTTAAATACTGTCAAAGTTAGGAGTAATGAAAAAATTTAGGTTTTCAGGTAGGGTAATTCTTGTGTACAGAACCTAAAAGATGAAAGACCTCCAGAATTAACTTTCTTAAACACATATATTGGACACAATGTGATCAAGCATTGCTTCCAAACTTAAAAATCACTACTTAAGGTTTTTGGCAATAGTTCATGTAAATTACATTCTTTAGAAAATACATTGCACAATGGCACAAAATCTATAGCCCCATAAAAACTGATACATTTGCCAAAAGGTGGTGGAAAAGGTAAAGACATAATTGCAGCAGTTATATATACAAATATGTACAGGCTTTTACAGATGTTTTTCATTGTGCCATCATTTGTATAACAGGCTACTGCAAAATTCAGTGACTTTAAATAGTTTTCCCTTTACTGTTTTTCCTATTTTGAGGGGCAGGAATTTGAGCAAGACTCTGCTGGGTGGTTCCTTTGTTGCACATGGCATCAGTGGAGGTCACTAAGAGGTCAGCGGGCAGATGGGCAAGTCTGGAGGAGCTAATAAAACCCAGAAGGATGCAGCAGGGGACCCTGGAAGGTAGGACCTCCAGCTGGCACTGGTGACCAGAAGACAGATAGGGTGGCCTTTCGGGTACAGTGGTCTCAAGGGAGGAGAACTTCTTAAATGTCAGTTCAGGGCTACACAAGAGTAGGTTCCCAAGGCCTCAGGGGAAGATGCAAGGTTCCTTTCACCCTAATCTTGTAAATTCCAGATTTTCTGGAAAATCCTCCATATTCTGTTTTTCAAAGCAAGCCACTGGAGTCAGCCTTAATTCAAAAGGTGGAGAGTTAGACTGTACCTCTCAATGGGAGGAGCGCAACGAACATGAGGCCAATTCTAACTTACACACCTCTAGACCATTTGCCGAAGCACCCGGGCGCAGCAACTGGCGCTACACTTTTTTTTCTAGGATGCCCACGGCTAGACGGACACCACTTACTTCTGAGCCACCTTCTGGCCCTCTGCCAGTGGAAGACGACGCCAAACTCCCAGATCCTAGGGCTGCCCATTTTTCCTTCACTAAGCCCTACGACCAACAAGTCTTTTTATGTCTGCGGTCTGTTTGTGTGTCTATTACTTTCAGGTCACTCATGGATCATAGTAAGTCAGGGCTACAAGGGATGCGGAAGAGAGACTCAGGTCTTATTTTATAGATGAGGAAATTTAGCTTTAAAGTAGCTGTGTGACCTGGCCAAGGTCAGAAACTGATTATGGGCGGAGCCGCAGTTGCAATGCTTGAAGAGAAGCCATCCTGAATGGGCATCCTGTCACCTCTTCTCGCCCTAGGAGCGGCCCATCATTCTTGATGCAGTCTCCTATTACATCACGAAACATTTAGAAAGAAACTGTTTATTTCAAGCACAGCAATTTAGTCTTATACATTGGACTTTTTCTTTTCAGTCCACGGTCAGCAGACAGGGTGGGTGTGCAGGCGTGGTCGCCTCTAGTCAGAAGGTCATGATACAAAGTTAACAGGAGCCACTCGTTCTATCAGATTGTGCTGTTTTACCTTTGAAAGTGAAAGAGAAAGCGGCTCAGTCGTGTCCGACTCTTTGAGACCCCATGGACTATTCATGGGATTCTCCAGGCCAGAATATTTCTGGCCTTTCCCTTCTCTCAACCGAGGGATCGAACCAAGGGGATCTTCCCAAGCCAGGGATCGAACCCAGGTCTCCCGCATTGCGGGCGGATTCTCTACCAGCTGAGCCACGAGGGAAGCCCGCTTTAATTACTTCTATGACACCCTTTCCCTGGCTGTCCCTCCCATTTCAAACAGACAAGGGGTCAAGGTTCCTGAGTTTTCATTCTATTTCGAGCACCGATGCAGAGTGGGTATTAGCGAAACCATGCACGGATGCGTGTGAGCGTCTGGTGGTTCTCGCTGCTTTTGCTGCCTGGATGAGGTGGCTACAGCTTTGACTTTCCGTGTCCGCGGCGCTGCGAGTGTCAGCCCAGACGCAGTCCCCGTAGCTCGGGTTTGCTGCCCGGTCCCCAGCAGCTGCGAATTCTTGCCGCGGCCAATCCATCTTTCCCTCCAGGACCGGCCGGGAGAGGAGGCGGAGTGCGGACGGGAATCGCCCGCAGACGGCGACACCTCCTCTGACCCCGGTCCAAGCCCAGGGAGGATCGGAAGCCGAGGGCAGAGGGCTTTCCGAGGGGCAGCGCGGCGGGAGCGGCGCGCGCCGGGCCGGGAGGCGGGAGCGATGGGCGGGCTCGGGCGCGGGCGGCGGCCCCGGGGCCGCGGGCTCCTCCCCGCCCTGCGCCCGCCGCTCGCCGCGCGCAGGCAGAGCGGGCCGGGCGCCGAGGTGCCGCCCAGCGCCCCGGCCGCGGCCCTGCCCGGGCCCTAGCGCCGCCGCCAGCCGGAGCCCGGAGCCGGCGCCCCGCAGCCCCGCCGCGCCCCGCGCCCGCCTCTCCGATGGGCAACCTGCTCGGCGGGGTCAGCGTGCGCGAGCCCACCACCGTGGAGGACTGCGACTCCACCTGGCAGACAGACTCGGAGCCCGAGCTCGAGGAGCCAGGGCCGGGCGGCGGCGAGGGCCCCGGGCGGGAGCCCGCGCAGCCCCCAGAGCCCGCGGAGCCCGAGGAGCCCCCGGAGCGAGCCGGCGGCCGGCTCCGCGCCGGCCCCGCGCCGGAGCCGGACCCCGAGGCGGCAGGCGCAGAGCAGGTAGGCGGCCGCCGGGGCTTCGGGCCGGGGTGGGGCGGGGGGCGGCCGCGGGCGACCCCAGCGCGCAGGGCCCGGGCGCGCGCGGGCGCGGCGGCTCGTCCTCCTGCGGCCGCCCCGGGACCCAGGCCCTGCGCGCTGGGGTCGCCCCGGGCCGCCCGCGGACGGCCTGGGGCCTGAGCGCGGGCACCGGCCGGAGGGTCCCCCCGCCACCCCGAGCAGAACCCAACTTGGCGGAGTGTCTTCTCAGCCTCCGCAGCGCAGCCGGGTGATGGAAGGCGGGGTGGGGGTAACCTGCCTGAGAATAGAGGATGGTGAAAACCTGTCTAGTGCGTGTTATTGGTTAAAAAAAAAAAAAAAAATCACCTAGAATGAGGTGGGGGCAGCGAACCCTCTCCCTGCAGCGGGGTCTCCAGCCTTTAGGAATCTCTGAAAGGTCCACATCCGACGTGAAAATGCCAGAGTTCCAAGTCAGGCCTTCTAACCCAGGAGTTCAGGGCATGCTCCAAACATCTTTTTTTTTCATCCAGAAGACTTGTTGATCCAGATATGCTGAAGTCATCTGCCTCCTTCAGTTCGGAGGAGAGGTTAGTAACCCTTCTAACCTCTGATGGACTGAAAAATCAGGAAATCAGGAAACTTTAGAAGGGAGGACTTGCATGGCCAAGCCTCTGAAGGGTGCCTGGCTCAGCTCTAACAGGCCGGGGTATTGGGTCAGGCCCTCCTCCTCGGCCTTGAGGGGAAGAGGGTGGGAAGTGGAGACCAAGGTGTCTCGGCTCTAGCAGAGGAATCAGCAGGTATATTTTACAGGAAGGCTGCCTCATCCCTCTTGACAGTCATCTGTTTGGGTCAGCAGCAAACTGTACAGGCTCTGTGCTATACACATGTTCTTTCCAGCTGCAATTTTTGGAGTGGAGTGTGGTGGCAGTTGCTCTTTTGAACTCCTGTTTTGGAGAAAACTGAGGCCTAGAAAGAGAAGTTTGCCCAGGATTATCCAGGGAAAGAGGTGCAGACCCAAGTCTGCCTGTCACCTGCGGCAGAACCGGAGACCTGATTGTCAATTTGGCCCTGCTGCTGGTTGTCTGGAGAAGGCAATGGCAACCCACTCCAATACTCTTGCATGGAAAATCCCATGGGCGGAGGAGCCTGGTAGGCTGCAGTCCGTGGGGTTGCGAAGAGTCGGACACGACTGAGCGACTTCACTTTCACTTTTCACTTTCACGCATTGGAGAAGGAAATGGCAACCCACTCCAGTGTTCTTGCCTGAAGAATCCCAGGGACAGAGGAGCCTGGTTGGCTTCCATCTATGGGGTCGCACAGAGTCGGACACGACTGAAGCGACTTAGCAGCAGCAGCAGCAGCTGGTTGTCTTGCCTTGTGAATTCATTGTTTTTCCCTTCCACTTGAAAAGCCTCTTGATGAAAGTGAAAGTGGAGAGTGAAAAGGTTGGCTTAAAGCTCAACATTCAGAAAACGAAGATCATGGCATCCGGTCCCATCACTTCATGGGAAATAGATGGGGAAACAGTGGAAACAGTGTCAGACTTTATTTTTCTGGGCTCCAAAATCACTGCAGATGGTGACTACAGTCATGAAATTAAAAGACGCTTACTCCTTGGAAGGAAAGTTATGACCAACCTAGATAGCATATTCAAAAGCAGAGACATTACTTTGCCAACAAAGGTCCGTCTAGTCAAGGCTATGGTTTTTCCACTGGTCATGTATGGATGTGAGAGTTGGACTGTGAAGAAGGCTGAACGCCGAAGAATTGATGCTTTTGAAGTGGTTTTGGAGAAGACTCTTGAGAGTCCCTTGGACTGCAAGGAGATCCAACCAGTCCATTCTGAAGGAGATGAGCCCTGGGATTTCTTTGGGAGGAATGATGCTAAAGCTGAAACTCCAGAACTTTGGCCACCTCATGTGAAGAGTTGACTCATTGGAAAAGACTGATGGTGGGAGGGATTGGGGGCAGGAGGAGAAGGGGACGCCAGAGGATGAGATGGCAGGATGGCATCACTGACTCGATGGACTTGAGTCTCAGTGAACTCCGGGAGTTGGTGATGGACAGGGAGGCCTGGCGTGCTGTGATTCATGGGGTCGAAAAGAGTTGGACACGACTGAGAGACTGATCTGATCTGATCTGATCTGTATCTCAATGAAGAAGTTTGGGATGTCAAAAAAACAAAACAAAACAAAAAAACATCTCAGATTCCGTCCAGCTAACCTGGTCCATCTATATGAAACAGTTTTATAATTCATGTTTCAATCAGTTAATCACAACCCCAGTAAATGGTAGATGGCTTCAATGTTTTCTTTTCCCCTTTAACGACTGATTTTTCTTGTCAGGATCACCATGTAATGTCTACTCTTTAATGCTGCTTTTGAATGTCCACCTTACCTGCTCCCTACTCCCCATGGTCATTTGCAAGAACTAATGGAGCTACCTTTAAAGTCTAACCCAGTCTACTTTTTAGACTGCTAAAAAGTAGAAAAACTGCTTTTCACCAGCTCTGTTGCTGTATTCCTAGTGCAAGTGAGTATTTGACAAATGACGGTGCCATTAACCAAGATGGGGAAGTCTAAGGTAGCAAGCAGCATCAGAGGTTAAATCAAGAATGCCCTTGAGTTTAGTATCCTATAAAATATCCAAGGGGAGTTGATGAGTAGTTCATTATGAGTGAAGCCTCAGTCCAGGACTGGAATCGTCAGCATGTAAGAATGGAGGTATTTAAATTCATGGGAAGATCTGGGGTCATCAAGGAGCATGAGAAATGTGAACGGGCTCTGGGCACTGCTCCATGGAGACCATGTGAGGGAGAGAAGTCAAAGATGAGGCTGCCCAGGGGGGACCAGTGAGATGGAGCAGAAGCAAACTGGGGCAGGTGTGGCGTGTGACAGTGTTTCAGAAGGAGAGATGTCAGTTGGCCCAGTGCTGCTGGGAAGTCACCTGGGTGGAGCACTGGGAAAGCTGCTCAGTGAGGTGGGAACGTGTTAGGTGATGTTCATAAAAGCCATTTTGATGGCGTGCAGAGGATGATAGCCTGATTGGGGAGGGTTGTGAGAGAAGGGGAGACAGGCAGGGACTATGGGCAACTCTCTGGGGATGTTTTGCTATAAACCAGAGCAAAGCTATGGATCTGTCTTGAGGGGAGTTTGGGTCAGTCCTAGTTGATACATGTTTAAGATTAGAGATGCTACAGCATGTTTGCTGAAGGCAATGACCCAGAAAACAGGGAAGTTTTGGGGACACAGGAATTAGTGATAAAATATTAAGGAACAAAATCTGTGGCTGAGCAGGTGAAAGGGAGTGGGGAGGAGAGCCTGGAGGAACAGGAAGGGGAGGGAGCATGGATGATGCTGGCAGGCCGGCGCATTTAGAGCCTGGAGGAGGCAGGCGTTCTCAGCATAACCCTGGGAAATATAGGTAGGGCGTGAGTCATTCTCATTTCGCTGATGATCAAATGAAGATGCAGTTAACATCCTCACACATCAGCAGCTGAGTTAAAGACTCAGCCCGAGTGTCCTGACTCCTAGTTTTGAACTGTTGATATTCTACCATGGTTTCTATGACAGTCCTTCGCATTGGGTGGAGCTGAAATTGATTCAGACCCAATTAGTCAGACTTGGAGCCTCCAGCCTGGAGTTTTCCATCTGGCCCTATTGCTGGGCTCTGGGCGATAGTTATTGAACTTTATTCCAAGCCTGGGTTCCCTTGTTTCTAAGATGGAAGCACTCCTGATGGCCTTCCAGGTGGGTTATAAGAATCAAATGAAATAATATATGTGCCTGGTAAGTGGAAAAGTGCTTTCCTTATGCTTCTGGGATGATGAGTCATGGGGTTGTAGCATAGGCTAAAGAGATCCAGAAACCTGCTAGGCAGAGCTATTTTGAAATGTGTGGTGAGGACCAGAATATAAGCTTTTCCTTGCTTATGTAAGGAGCAGCTATTGTTAAACATCAGCTAGTTTGGAGTTAAAGTAAGTCACTCTGTACTTGTAGTAATAGAATCATGCCGCTTCAGAAACTGCTTGGTGGATGCCGGTCTGTCAGCACCAACAGGGGCGGGGGCTGATGAGGAAAGGTGGGTGAACCTCTTAATGAATATTCAGACTTCAGCTTTGTCATCTGTTTCATCTTCCTCAGCAGTCTCTTTGCCCTTCTGCGTGACTCTGGACCCAAAGCACGTTCTTGTACACTATGATAGCACGTGGAGTTAAGAGCATGAGAACTGATTATACTGACTTCTATCTTATCCTTTAAAAATTGCCGTGGGGTTGGGAATTTTGTTTAGAATTTTAAAAGTGTAAGTAAACTACCACGTACAGGTTACTACAATGTGAAGTTCATTCCAACTGAGAGTTACACTACTTTGTGTGTATATGTTTGAAATCTGCTACCTTCGAAAAGAGAATGGCTACCCACCCCAGTATTCTTGCCTGGAAAATTCCATGGACAGAGGAGTCAAACAGGCTACAGTCTGAGGGATAGCAAAGAGTCGGACACGACTGAGTGACTAACACACACACACACACACACACCTTATATCACGTTGTATTATCACTGAATTAACACAAAGGTTATTCATGCCTTTGTGTGCCTGTTGTATACTGTAAAGGATGGAGTTTAGAAAGCTAGTTTGTTTTAAAAGCCCCCTTTCCCTTCACAAATATTACTTGACTTCCAAGTACAGCTAAACATTGCAAGATTGATGACAATCTTCTTTGTAGGATTGACTTATTATCTTAACACTTTTCATGTTATGTAAAATATTTAAAAATAAGTTTTGTCGTAAAATCACTTGTCTAACCTCTGGTCTTTAATTCATTGTAAGTTCTGTTTCTAATAGATACTGATCCATAATATTTGGCCTCTATAGGCTTTTGGTAAATAATAAAGTTTTTTATTTAGTAAAACACCTCAGAACAAATGTTACTGGCTTCAAGTCAGCAAATGAGAGAGCCAACAAATGTTGCTAGTAAGCATTATTAAAAGGACATTTAAAATATCTTCACTCAATGGATAGCTGGACACTGTTCAGCCTTTCTTTATGTGTGCTTGTTATTTCAAGTTTGTTCTGAAAATTCCTCGGCGAAAATGTCTTGCTTCAAAATGTAAATGGAATTTCCCCGTTTATTTTAGGGGACTGATTCCACTGAAGCACCTGCCAAGCCAAAGAGAAGTTTTTATGCTGCGAGGGATTTGTACAAATACCGACACCAGTACCCAGTAAGACTATAGAATGATTTTTTTCTAAACTGTAAAATATTTCCCTTCTGTTTCTGTTATTTTATGGTGCCAATGAGCAAATGTACAAGGAAGGTCCTTGTGCCTTCCTTATATGTCCATGTGCTGGAGATTGATTTATTTTTTCCTTTAGCAGAACTTCAAAGATATCCGATATCAAAATGACTTGAGCAATCTTCGTTTTTATAAGAATAAAATTCCATTTAAGCCCGATGGTGAGTAATCCGCTACTTTGGTAAAAAGCAAACTTTAAATAGTAGTAGTAGCAGTAGCTGTTCTTTGTTTATTCCCAGCTCGGTCCATTCTCAGTGTGTTGTTTCGTTGTCTGGCTTGGCTCTGCCCTGCAGTCTGTTGTGTCCCCAGAGTCTAGACCCTTGAGCTGTGAGCATCCACTCGGCAGATTCCGGAGGAGTAACCTGAGGATTATCAATTCCTTCCCACCACCTCTTTACAGTGAGGACTCCTGTCTGGAAGGTAGTGGGGGCCATTTTTGTGAGAGGAAAAAAGGAGATTTCTAGAACGCTAGGGTATCAGATTATTAAGAAACATTAGCAGAGGACAAATTCAGTTTCCTCAATTTAAAGATGAAGTCACTGGATCTTGAGGCTGGTATGACTGGTTGGTTGGTTCACTCCATCATAGACTTGGGTCTCAGTTCCAGAATTTAGTGTTCCTTTCACTGTGCCATAACCCAAAAGTCTGTAGAGCATGATTGAACTTGATGTTTCTGTTGGGATCATCTTTCCTGTTGGTTTTCAGATTCAAGGTCAGGAAGCTAGAGGAGCCTCACTTCAGCGTCTCAGTATCCTAGGGAGGGAGCTACGCACACTGCAGGTCTCCACACAGCTCTGTCAGATAAGCCTGCCCTCCACAGCTCTGCAGGTGCCTTCCCAGGGTCTTTTCTAAACTTACAGTGAGAGGGTGCAGTCCCCACGGTACCTATGCTTGACTGCCCCCAGCACCAGACTGTGCTTCGTGGTGGGCAGTCTCACTTTATCCAGGTCAAGCCGGAAAAATGGCTGCTTTCCATAGAGCCCTTGTCTCTGTGAGGTGACCAGATGGCCCTGGCTGCGGCTCTTTGCTCTCAGTGAAAACTGAGCCAAATTCACAGCAGGGTGAATCAGGGAATGAGGGTCATGGGTTGCAAAGCAGAACCAAGTTAGTTCTTGATGAACTAACTGCCTGAAGAAATGCCTAAGGAGTTCCCTACATTGTGCACTGGCAGACAAACCAGTTGGGAAGGAGGGTGTATTGCTGACATGGCCCGATCCACTTGACTTTAGTTATTTTCTGGTGTCCCAGAAGTCTGCTCTGATTTGGAAGGAACCCTCTAGGTGAAAATGCTCTGTTTTATTTACTAATGGTGGAAACTGCTTTATATACTAATTGAAATAAGATTAATTAATTGGTTTTTTAGGACCTGGGGTAAGAAAAACTTTTGAAGAAATGCAGTGGTAGATTGTTAATTTGACTCTGATGTGACTTTGATAAAATTTACCCAAAGGAATGCCTTCAAATACTGAACACATTGAGGATAGAGACAATGACAATGTTTAACTTAATTTTTTTTTTTTTAATTTCTAACAGTGAATTTATTTTTGAGATAGTAATTTAGAGAAATAACTTAAAGCAATTAATTTTTGGGGGGTAATCTTTATCATAAATATTTATTTGGAAATCTTATAAGACTAGTGGGGGTCAGAAGTTTTAGGTATGGTCACATAAAATGTTATTCTAGTTTATTATATAAATTACATCTGTTCACACTTTCCTCCCCAGTATGTCTGAACACACACACACACCACCCTTGTTAGTAAGCATAAGCCTTCAATGACGTGTATTGGGTTGACTAAAAATTTGTTAGGTTTTAAGTACAAATAAAAGGACTATTTTTAATTTTCATGAAGAACTTTATTGAAAAACATATTCACTAACTGACCAAACTTTTTGGCCAGCCCAATATTTTACTTATTAAGTAGGAGGAAGGGTAGATGGAAGGGGAAACAAATAGGAAATTATAGGGGTAAATGTTTTCAATAGGCTGAGGATTAAATAGCAACGTTTTACCGAAAACCTTGAGCGTGAGATTCTCTGATACAAACCGGTGACCTCTGGAGGATACAGTAGTGAGATGAGCTATGTTTAGAATGGTATTATGTTGTCGTGTCTTGGTCTGTAAAATTGACTAAGTGGCTACAGTTAATTGTGAGGACCTAGACAGATTTGGGAAGCAGAATTTTGCCCGAATAAGTTCTTCTAGGAGAAGGACAGGACATGGTGAAGAAGAGGGTTTACGTTTCAGGACCATAAAGACCTGTGTTCCGCTCCTGGTTTTGCTGGTGTGCGACTGAGCAGATCTCACTGTTTTCTCAGTAGTCAAGCAGGAGGAGCAATGCTCCAGAAATGCTGGGTTGAGACGGTGCTGGGCAGATTCAGCGGGCTGGCTGCACTGCAGGCTGGTCCTGCCGCTAGGAAGCACTCAACACCTTTGCCTTTACTTTTCCTTTCCTCCCTTTCCTTCCCCTTTTCCGACTTCTCTCTGCATTCTCTCCCTCCCACCTTTGTCCCCTTCCTTCCTTTTTGCCTGGGATACATTTCATTTTTATTTGCTCTAGTATTTAAAGAACTCAGTGGCTTTCAAGAACTCAGGGGCTGGCCAACTTTCTTGGTACAGGGCCATTGAGTAAATATCCTCAGCTCTGTGGGCCATACCATATCTGTTGCAACTACTCAGCTCCACGGTTTAAATACATAATACATGAATGGATATGCATGGCTGTGTTCCAAAAAAGCTTTATTTATAAAACAGATGGCAGGACACAGTTTGCCAGCTTCTACTTTGGAGTAACTGTCCAATAGAGTTTTCTGCGATTTGAGGTGCCATGATTTTTCTTTTCAATTAGGCTTATTTCACCACTGAGTCTGTGGCATAGGGTTTTCATCTTATAAAGGCATTGCATTGCTCTTGTGTGCTGTTATTACGTTTTAAAAAGTTTTAACACAAAGCTTAAGTGATTCAGTCTCAAAATGCCTTCAACAATGTTCTAACACCTGGTTCATGTTCTGAATCTTTCCTCTTCAGGTGTTTACATTGAAGAAGTTCTCAATAAGTGGAAAGGGGACTACGAGAAGCTGGAACACAATCACACCTACATCCAATGGTCAGTCGCCTGCTCTCTCTCGAACCGTGACCTGTTTAATCACGTGTGCTTCCCAGAGATCACTAATATACAAATGTTATTTCTCTAAAACATAGGCTTTTCCCTCTGAGAGAACAAGGCTTGAACTTCTATGCTAAAGAACTAACTACCTATGAAATTGAGGTGAGGCAAGCTGATTTCATTTCATGCGAGTTAGCCAAATTAATGTTGCCGTTTGATGGCCCTGGTAACTCTGAGTCATTCCGCTGAATTTTTCTTTTTTTCATTAGGAATTCAAGAAAACAAAGGAAGCAATAAGAAGATTCCTCCTGGCTTATAAAATGATGTTAGAGTTTTTTGGAATAAAGCTGATAGATAAAACTGGAAACGTTGCCCGGGCTGTTAACTGGCAGGAAAGGTTTCAGCATCTGAATGAGTAAGTAGAGCCCCTGCATTGAGTCCCCAAGGCACGGGGTTTTCTCTGGGTTGGATTTCTCTATGGCACATAGAGCCACAAGCAGGTGGATCCATGGATTTGAATTCAAAAGCTCATCTGAAATGCACTTTATTCCCCATTCTATATTCTAAAGCAAAACTAAATAACAATAACAATAGCAAAAAAAAAAAAGGAATGAGATTCCAGGTAGAAATACGGCTGCTTGACATCCCTAGTGGCTCGATGGTAAAGCGTCTGTCTACGATGTGGGAGACCGGAGTTTGATCCCTGGGTTGGGAAGATCTCTTGGAGAAGGAAATGGCAATCCACTCCAGTACTATTGCCTGGAAAATCCCGTGGACAGAGGAGCCTGGTAGGCTACAGTCCATGGGGTCGCAAAGAGTTGGACACGACTGAGCGACTTCACGTTCACGTTGGTTTCGGAACTGTTTATTCGTGCAGCCACTCTACTGCCCACAGTCAAGTGTAGCCTCACTCCCTGTTTATACGGTGTTTCTCAGCATTTGTGGTGGTTGTTTGTATAGGCTTTTCTAGACCCCTCTCCTGGGTTGTATGCTTCTGGTAGCTCGGGCTGCTTCTCAGGCACTGTGCCTTCTTAGATCAAATCCATAATTAAGCCTATGACATATACTGTAAGTCCCCTACTTATGAACCTTCAAGCTGTGAACTTTCAAAGGTGCAAACGTATGTTCACGTGTCCCATGTTGTAAGTTAGCTCACGGGTCTGGTGTGCGTTGTTGCCTGTGTGCATTCTCTACGATTGGCGGTGCTTTTGTGTACTTTACTGAACAGTACTGTGTAGAGTACAGCAGGGCAGTATCTTTATTTCCAGCCCAGGATATCTGGAAGCAAGCATAAAAGCGACAGTGGTGTAGGTGGTATTTTTCAAGGTACTGTACTGTAATTAAAAATGTTTTCTTTATTTTTTTGTGTATTTTTATGTATTACTTGTGTGAAAAGTATTATAACCCTATTACAGTTCAGTACTAAATTTCCAATTAAGTTAGTTGGATATCTAGGCTAACTTTGTTGGGCTTCTGAGCAAAATGGACCTAGAACATGCTCTTGGAGCGAACTCATTTGTATGTAGGGGACTTACTGTAAAAACCACTTTATAAGACTGAGAGGTACTCATATGTTTTAGAAAGAGAGAAAATTAGAATAATCACCTTATAGGTCAAAATCAGAAGCCCAGTTTTTGTTAGTAAATCGAAACACCTGTGAAGAAAATTTTAGCAGTTTATCTGGAACTGATTTTCTGTGTTCTTTTGCTTAGATATTTATAACTTTCATTAATACTTATATCCCAATTTAAAAAAATATTTTCTTTGCATGCAAACTGGCCTTTTCTTTTTTCTTCTTAATTATAGGGTGACTTATGAGCACTGGACTATAAAACCAACAACTTTAAAACATTTTTAGCACATTATAATTAGCTGAATGGGGCAAATACCAAGAGAAGAAAAATTAAAACTAACCTAAGAAATATGTCTTTGCACCAAACAGCATTTTTGTACATTGATAAACTAATTTTTTGTGGGTATTTTTCTATAACTTTGATCTTGCTTTGGTAAAGTGAGTAGAAGCATTACTGTTTGAGCCTTCTATTTATTATTTATAATCAACATTATTAAAATGGTGACTTGTAGTAAAACACTCAAGATGTGGGCATAAAACTTTACGATCTTGACTAGAAGACCTGTTAACTCATAACTCAAGTTAAATTTGATTTATAGAGAGCACTTTGGAGAAGGACATGGCAACCCACTCCAGTATTCTTGCCTGGAGAATTCCATGGATGCAGGAGCCTGGTGGGCTACAGTCCATGGAGTCGCAAAGAGTCTGGCACGATTTAGCGACTAAGTGACGACAGAGCACTTATACTGAAGCGATGCAGAGAGCTCTCCCCCAGCTCTCTGTGCACAGTTTCTAAGCACTGTGGATTACCCTCAAAGACAGCTGTGTGCAGGTAGTCTGTTGACATGAAGGATGCCAAGAGTCAACCTCAGAAGAGGATCTGATGATGTCTCATCTTCTGTGTGCTCACGAATGTCATTTGAGAGAACTTCCATTTCCAACTTGTTTTTTTTTTTTTTTTCTTGGTTGGAATAGCACTCTTGTTTAGTAAATATTTGTTGAACGAATAAGTGGTGAACAAACCAGGTTTGTCTGCCTAAATCCTCCTTGGGGTTTAATCGTCTCCACCACTCTTAATTGGTGGTTGGAAGCAGAAGGCTTTCGTTAAATGACTTTCTGGCTTGGGACTCGGAGGGGAGCCTGACTGTTACCTGACCCTTCCCGCCCTGTCATCTTTCCTTCCTTCCACCACCAGTTTTCCTTTCCATGGGTACAGCTTTTTTGTGTGTTTTAATCTGCATAGTATCTTGAGTCTTTTAGAGTAAGCAGGGAATTCAGTGTGTTTATAGTAGTCCAGTACTCTTGTCTGGAAAATCCCATGGACAGAGGAGCCTGGTAGGCTGCAGTCCATGGGGTCGCTGAGGGTCGGACATGACTGAGCGACTTCACTTTCACTTTTCACTTCACTTTCATGCATTGGAGAAGGAAATGGTGGCCCACTCCAGTGTTCTTGCCTGGAGAATCCCAGGGACGGGGGAGCCTGGTGGGCTGCCATCTATGGGGTCACACAGAGTCGGACATGACTGAAGTGACTTAGCAGCAGCAGCAGCATAGTAGTCCAGCAGAGAAAAATATTAAAAGAAAGTGAAGTGAAATAAAGTATAGTGAACAAGGACCATGACTCAAAGAGGGAACATATCTCAGCCTTTCCCATTGGCCTCACCTCTGTCTGCAAGCCCAGCTTCTGTCTTTGATCTGCTAAGCCACCCGAGTCTACTCACAACATTAGGAGAGTGGGGGCGTTTTGTATTTCTTGGTGACATTTGTTTCAAATCATACTGAAACACCCAGTTTCTTTCTTGTGTAATTCTGTTCCATAGTCCTGATCTTTATTCACTTTAACCCAAGTGTTTGTTCTTTTCCACTCTTATGTAAACTTTTAAATTGGAGAATGTGTTGATAGAGAAAATTTTATCTTGGTCATTCATCTTGGATTGGATATGTGAAATTGAGCTACTTGCAAATTTTTTGTTGTGTCATATAACTCCTCTTTGATTTTTTAAAGGAAAATATTATTCCATTTTACCATGCCTCTCTTTCTCATAGACTTAGGAAGCAGACGTTGGGATTTCACTACCAAGTTATTAGACTATGTAGCGAAAGTGAAACTGCTAGTCGCTTAGTTGTGTCTGACTCTTTGCAACCCCATGGACTGTAGCCTGCCAGGCTCTTCTGTCCATGGAATTCTTCAGGCAAGAATACTGGAATGTGCAGTCATGTCCTTCTACAGGGGATCTTCCAGACCCAGGGATCGAACCTGGATCTCCCTCATTGTAGGCAGATTCTTTACTGTCTGAGCCACCAGAAATGCCAGACCATGTAGATGCTACCCTAACCTAACTACTAGGTTGGTCCTGCTGATAATGGCACCTTGTCTTTAACTTCACTCAATTGGTATTGTCTCAAAAGACTGGTACTTGATTCATAAAACTGAAGCATTATCTGTGCTATGTTTTATCCTTTGGCCTTCAAAGACTATTAAGAGAACACTATTGACTATTAAGAGAACACTACTTTGGTAAACACCCAGAAAGATGGAAACATTGAAAACTGTTGTACTTGTCTTTTCCAATGTTTGGTGAGCCTGAATCATTCAGGGTTTATTTAGTTTGGTCCAAACTAAGTCTCAAACTATAAGGTCCTGGAACCAGGTCCTTCCACTCCTCAAATATTCAGCATCCTCCACTTTTCCCAAATAAGTTGCTAGTTATTCCTAAGTGAATACCAAGCATTTGTGGACGCCAAGCAAGTATATGTGACGGTTGTAGAAAGTTCAATGCCTGAGGTGTAAAGAGGTTTAGGGAGGTTAGGAATAAGTAGTGGTTGTGGGGCAGTATTGGGTGAATCGGAGAAGGCAATGGCACCCCACTCCAGTACTTTTGCCTAGAAAATCCCATGGACGGAGGAGCCTGGTAGGCTGCAGTCCATGGGGTCGCTAAGAGTCGGACACGACTGAGCAACTTCACTTTCACTTTTTACTTTCATGCATTGGAGAAGGAAATGGCAACCCACTCCAGTGTCCTTGCCTGGAGAATTCCAGGGACGGGGGAGCCTGGTGGGCTGCCGTCTATAGGGTCGCACAGAGTCAGACACGACTGAAGCGACTTAGCAGCAGCAGCAGCAGCAGCAGCATTGGGTGAATAACTCACCTGGGCTATTGATGACACGTGTGATTAATACATGAAAATTAATCATGTATTAATGATTCCTTTTGGACACAGCCAGGTATTTGTAATAAAGCAACTCTTGGGCTGAGTGAGGTCAGGGAGGTGAGATTATGAATTGTGACAGAATAGGTTTGGAAGGCTTTCATCTGATAATGGCCTTAGTTTTCAGACAAAGATGATACTAGTGCAATCTGGGGAAATAAGCATCTTTGGAATCAATGGCATTAAAGGCAAAATTGTCAATTCTGTGATAGGGAAAGATGAGGCAAGAGAGGTCACAGATGGAAAAGAGTTGGGGTGATTATGTTATGATAGGTACAAGCGTGGTGCTCCTTAGTGTACCAGTATCAACATTTATATGGTTAAATAGTGTCTAATATTTAAGTTTCACATTCTTAGCTTATGGGTCAGCTTGTTTGACTCTTACAAACTCAGGGAGGTGTGGGCCCTTTTCCCCATCTGCAGACTGGGATGCTGAGCCTTCAAGGTGCCATCATTTCATGCAGCTGCAGGTGCTGAGTCAGGATGTGAGTTCAGTTCTGACTCCAAAGCCCACGCTCCCTGCTGTGCTAAATAAGTCAGTTTTGCATCCTTTGTCGGAATTGTTCTAGCCAGGTAGAATGGCTTTTTCTGCTTCCCTTCTGAGTTGGTTCTTATGGTGGATTCTGCTGACCAGCTGACCCTGGAAATTGTACATTCGGCTGGTAGCTAATGCCCAGCACTGGTTACCTGTTACAGGAATGATACCTTTGTGTAGTCGATATTCATCCTCACTGTATCTTATAAATAATAATTCAACATCCGTGGGGATACATATTGAATCTAAATGTTTTTCAAATGTGAAGAACTAACAAGCCAGGGAGAATTTATTTTATATACTTGAGTTTTATGTAGATTGGCATTACACTGAGGCACAGAGGTTTAATACCTTCTGTTTTACGCTTCTTCATGGAGTCTAATGCTCCTTTTAGCAAAGTCATTACAAGGCATATTTTCATGGTTTACACTTCCATCAAAAGTACTTTCCCAGTAGTTTTCATTCCCAGGCTTCTTACCCCACCTAATTTTCTTCCTTCATTTTATTCAACCTGCTTCCAGGTCTCAGCACAACTATTTGAGGATCACTCGTATTCTGAAAAGCCTCGGCGAGCTTGGATATGAAAGTTTTAAATCTCCTCTTGTAAAATTTATCCTTCATGAGGCTCTGGTGGAAAATACTATTCCCAATATTAAACAGAGCGCGCTGGAGTATTTCGTGTACACAATCAGAGACAGAAGGGAGAGGAGAAAGCTCCTACGGTTTGCCCAGAAACATTACACGCCCTCAGAGAATTTTATCTGGGGACCCCCGAGGAAGGCACAGCCCGAGGGCAGCAAAGCCCAGAAGCCCCCCGGGCCGCCCACCGCGGGGCAGCACGGCCCGATGTCTATGCACAAAAAACCCAAAGACTCCAAAAACGCCTCTTCAGCCGCGCATGGGATCAGTAAAGCAGCTGAAGACAAAAAAGTGGCCTCTAAGGAGTCAGAAGAGACGGACAAGCCCAGTGAGGAGCCAGGCAGCGAGGCCGCCCAGCCCGGAGACCCAGGGCAGGATGAGGTTGCAAACAATTCCAGTCCTCGGGCAGAAAAGACAGTTACTCATCCCGAGGAGCAAAAGGAGAGTGCATCTCCCTCGGAGAAGGATGAGGCGAGTGACACCCGGAACCAAGACGGTGGAAGTCCAGGCGATGCGGGTTCCCATGATGACGCCGCGTTGCCGTGAATTATCAGAAGGCCCCCACGCCTGTGTATCCCCGGGAGGGGAGGCTGTGACGTGTCCTGAGCAGTAGAGGCCGCGTTTCTCAGCGCAGCCGGCGGTTGGTGATTTTTCTGTGGTCAGCATTTAGTTGTCACCTGGTTTTTAGTCTGTGTGGCTGTGAATTTAATATTTAAAAAGAAGTCTGAAGACGAGACCCAGTGAGTAAGTGTATCCTGTAACACTCTGGGGATGTGAATTTTTGCATCCTGTACACAATTCCTTTTAAATTATTTTCAGTGTATCTGGAAGTAATCATGGAGTGTTTGATATAGCTGAGATAGGAATCAGTTCTTGGAGTGGACTGTACTATACCTGGAGGAAATTGAGAGGATAATTTCATTATGTGGCCACACCTTTGCCAGATTTAAAGGTTCCTATGTTTAAGGTGCAAGAAAAAAATGTGGTCTTCTTTGAGGTATTCAGAAAGGAATTTGGATTTTTTTTTTTTTTTAACAGCACCTCAGCGTGTTTACTTGCAGGTTCTGGTAAGGAGGATGGATGTTCTTGGGGACTTGGAATCACCCTCCCCTGCTTGTCAGTCTCTTTCCCGGTCCTCTCTCCCCACCCTTGGCCTCATTCTCATCAGCCACCTGTGTCGGCCGGTACCTGCGTTTCTAGTGTTGTCATCTAGACATTCAGATGGTCTCCTACAGTGACATTTGCACGGGACGGAAGAGAATGTCAACTGTACGATTTCAAGAATTTGCTTTGTTTAAAACAATAAACATGTTTTTCTGTATTAACGTGCTTAAAAACAAATTTTGATGCAAAAGTACAAGAAAAAAATCTTGCCTTTTATGGCTGTTCTGTATAAATTCGGTGCTTGTGTCTGAATGCAAATGACTAAAGAATTAAAAAATAAGAGGAGAAATTATTCATTTTTAAAATGCATGCATTTTGTACTGGCAACAAGGCAGTAGTCCCTGAAACCATGAATATCTCAGTGTTACGTGGACTATGAAGTTCATACTGCTTAGCCCACAGGGTATCTTTAAAAAAATACAATTTGCTGCATCTCAGTTGTCAGACCTTGAAATTGAGAGTAGATTTGATATCCCATGTATTCAGTTTTAGTAAGCACAGAATGTGTCAAAATTGGGTAAGAGCAAATAGCTTTATTTCCTATAATATTGTTACTGATTATTATTACA
Source organism: Bos mutus (assembly GCF_027580195.1). Taxonomy (NCBI): domain Eukaryota; kingdom Metazoa; phylum Chordata; class Mammalia; order Artiodactyla; family Bovidae; genus Bos; species Bos mutus. The sequence continues at coordinate 10,493,339 of NC_091625.1, forward strand.
CATTAGAAAACAATTAAACACTGTGGTGAGAACTTCAGCATACCTACAAATATAATGAAAGTAATTAATAGACCTTTTTTAAAAACTTAATTTCATTTAGAAAGAAATTGCCTTTGTGTGTTTCTTAGGCTTTTAAGGGAAGATCTACTCACTTTAACCCCCAAAGAATTTTTACTGTTTTTACTATGTCCTGTTTTTTAATCACATCATATCATCTTCTGTTACTTTTATTGATCTGAGGATTTTTAGCAAAGGATTTCTAGAAACTAAACACACCAACAGTATGCTTTTAGAAGGATTTTATTGCCTTGAAATTTACATAAAACATCACTGTTTCTCAAATCTGACTTATTTAGTCAGAATGTTAATAACGTGTGTTATATATGTATTCCAATAAATATAGAATATTTTCTCATTATAATTTCTCATAATACAGCAGTTTTATGTTTCTTCTGTTTTTCTGAAGTGAGCATTAGGATTTGGGAAACAATTCTGCTTTTGGATTTCAGTTTCTTTTTTTACTTTAATGTAAAAAAAGATTTCTTTCATGGCCCCATTCTTTCTTTAATGGCCTCATCAAACTCAATAAGCAATTTTGCAGGGTTAGGGCATGAGAGTAGGTTGTCACATTGGGCTGAATTGTAGAAATATAATACATTGGAAATATCTTACCAATTTTGCATACATGATAAAGTGTTCACACCACTTTCTAAGTACATAATGTTAAAATTTTGTGACCAGATATTAAAATATTAATAAGCAGCAGACTGATACTAAAATGGGTATAATCTGAATTACTTAGAAGCTAGTAGTATATCAGAGCCCTTAAAAGTAAAAATGTTTCATTCAATAATTTAACTTTTAGAATATTCCTAATTAGGGATTTGATTAGATTGTACCATTTAATTTGAGAATATTTAGTCTCAAGGGAAAAACTGCCTGGCTTTCATTTAAAATAGGGGCCTTTTTCTATCATGCTGGTTTTGAAAGGTATATTCACATGTAACAGTATCAGTTCTACATTTAATCTATAAATAACTTATGAGAGAATTGTTCAGTGGAAAGAAGTAAGAGAGTGCCATTCATTTTGCAGATAAAAATTACAAACACCTAAATTTTTTTTCTATTAAGAATATTTTGTACATTCAGTAGTTTTAAAATAAGATCTATAGGTGTGTCTTTATGTGTGTGCTAGACATGAAACAGCCCTCTGGGTTTGACTCTGATGTGTTGTATTTTAAAAACCTACTATGTGCTTGCAGAAACTTACTGAGAAGCTATTATAAAAATGCGGTGGAGCATGGCCAAATAGCTAGAAACTATCGAATTTTTGCAATTCTATAGACTTTATCATTGTACCATGGACTGTGAGGATACTCAGTATTGGCTATTGATAAAATACTAATTTGCGTTTCATGGCAAATAGATGTTATACTGCTTGGTTAGTCTAGTCTATTTCTAATATTTTGTGCATTCATATCCCAAAGGAGATAATATACGTGAAAATATTTTGAAATACTATAAAGTGATATATAATGAATGATAAGATATATTTCTGTAAGTAGAGAAAAAGTTTATAACATTAAGAATATTATACCATTATACATTCTCATGCTCAATCTTACAAGAAACGGAAAAGAATAATGATAACTGAAAATATGTCTGCTTTCTCTGAGTCAGGTCCAGTTCTCAGTTCAAAATTATATGATACAGCTTTATTTTGAATTTTAATTGTGATAAAAAGCTTTTTTCAGCTTCAAGGAGAAAACAGAACTTATAACTCAGGAGTTAGCAGAGAAGTTCCAAGATTTTTTTTTTTTTGCCAAGTCTTAAAAACATAAATGTTATGTTTATATAATTATCTACTTTGTTTCTAGTTTTTATACTTTAATCTGACAGAAGGAATGATCTGGTGAAAAAGGAAAACAATACAGTGTTACATCTGAGTCACTCTTTAAAAAATCATTTTAGTAAGTAAACATCCGTATCAAAGTGGTCAAAAATTGATTGACCCGATGGAGAGAGACTATTTGGTTAATTGTTTAAAGTTAAATTTCCCTAGTTTATAGTATAGTTATGGTTGATTTTTAATCTACTGAGCAACTAAATCAACCCTTTTATTTTGTCTTTCTATAATTGAGACTCTTATAAAAGCTTTATTTTCTAACCTGAGGAAAGGACAGTCTTGATCTTGTTTGGTTCTGATTGCATCTGTGGGCTCTCAAGTTTATTTGGGGTGAGCGGGGATTCTTTGTTATAGGAATAATTTTGAAGATTTCTATTTTGTTTCCCACTTTAAAAATATCCATTCTGTTTTCTCCTGGGGTATTTCTGTTAAATGTAAGGTAAGCTGGAGTTAGACACACTGGAAATCATTTCAAATGTAGGTGTAGTTGTAGAGAAAGATGGCACGGGTTAGTAGAATATAGAAAGTTAGGGGTGCACATGTATTGATGTCTTTCACCTCTGAATTCTGTTTGTTCCACGAGCAGATCTGTGTGGGTATCTCTAGGGTAACAGTGAGTATGCCCTGCCTCCTCCCGTGTTCCAGCCCACCCAGCAGAGTGTGCTGGGGGACAGACTGTATTTTAGAAATTCCTAATTACTGAAGTTGATGATAATATAGTTATAAATAAATGAATGCCTGGGGGTGTCCAGATGTGCCTTAACTAATGTGATCAGGCTTTCATTCAGAAGTTTAAATTTTTACTCCATTATAAAATCTTGCCATAAGAAACATTCCAAACCACGAAGATCAGTTATTTTAGTGAAATTTACTTTGGTTGGTGCTTTTGCATTTTGGGGACATTTCCATTTGTATCAGTAACATCAGTTCAAAAGTGAGTATACTTAGCCACCGTGTTCAAACATGTGTTACATTTGACAAAAGGCCTTTACAGTAAGAAAGATTAGCTACATGGTTACATTATTTATGCTTCTCCTTAATTTTGCTACATGCTGTAATTTTCACTGTAAACATGTCTCAGTTTCTACAAGTAATATTTATCTGTCTTTTGTTTTTAGATGCAGATGGATGTAGAAAATGGAATTAGAGAAATGATTTAGAACTTTAATTCCAATAGATGTTTGGGGGAATCTGAAATTAATTTGGACTTTTATGCTGTAGTTTTATTAGAAACATTTAAACAGTACTGTTCTTGCTTTTTACCTTAGGTTGGAGAAAATATTTTTTTGTCATCTGCTTTTTTTCTTCTTTTGTTGAGAAGTTTACTGTTTTAGTTATTTGTGGGAAATGGCTTCTTAATATTTTTGTTTCCTTGAATTAACATGTCTATGTGGAGGATACAGTTAACTGCTTTGTTTTATGGTCCAAACTCTGCCTGGAGGTTGAGTTCAGAGAAGGGGAGTTGGCTGAGAACCATCTGGGTGAAGGGGAGCCGACCCTGGGTGCAGGCCCTCCAGTGGAGGAAGGGTCCCCAGAACCTCCTCTGAGTGACCAGGGTCTCGCTCTGCAATTACTGATTTCTGAGGCGTGAGGGCCACCTGGGACTCCATAACTCCATACACTGTTTCAGTGGGTGTCAGTTTTCATAAAAATACCTGGTGTAGTTCATTTGCCACCATTTTGTAGTTGCTTAAAAAATTGTGAGCAATTTGACATCTGCTGTGTAGATTACTGCTAAATGTATCTCAGGAAACATTGAAATACCAGTTCTGCCTGCCCCTTCCCCCACCAGTTCAAAACTTCTGATCTCCAATCAAATATTGCTTGGGTTGTTCTTTCACAGGCCTCTGTATAAAAGTCTTCATAAAATGGTTCAAAGTAAAGATGAAATGAAAGGGAAAAGGCACCAGTGCTGTCTTGTTATGCTGAAAGACCTTTATGTATATATAAAAAAAATCAGAAACCTTATATATTTTAATATGTAAAATATATGGAAGTTATAAAGTTTATCCTATTTTCATTTTTAAATTATAATGGAGTTTGTGGAACAGTTAACATTAACTAGAGAGATTAGTTGTGTAATAAGCTCTGGTCCTAAGAAACATCCAAGTTCTGCACTCACTGCTCAGATGAACACTTTTGTCAGTTCTGCTGGGTTCAGTGTCAGGTGGAGGAGAGGAAAACACGATTGAAACACAAAATTAGAAGACAGAGACTCCCTGCTGAAACGAAGATGTAACCGATTGTAGGTCTGTGCACTGCCAGAGTGGCTGCAGTGAGGACGAGATGAGGCAGGCTCTGCAGAGCTTTCCAGCGGGGACGTGCCCTGAGTTACACGTGCCGAGGGAATCAGTACCTATTTGGAAACAGTCCCATTCCTGCTCTCCTTTGAAGCCTGAATTCCGCTTACTCCACGGTAGACTGAGACCTTGCACGACGGAGAGAAATAATCACGTGATCCGGAACCAGGTCTAATTCCTCTGCTGGTGCTTTTAACTGGGTTAAGTGGAGGGGCTGGCTGTAGACCCAAGGAGGAGAGGCAGTGATAGGTTGCATATGGCAAAGTAACCGTGTCTCCCGAACCATCACAACGAAGAGCAACAAACTGGACCAAGCGTTAGGTCCTTTTACAAGCCTTTTGTTTTCCTCTTTGTACAAAGTTGGTTTGCTTGTCTCCTCAGTGAGCTGTCCACTCTTCCTTTGTGCAAACTGATAAGACAGATGGCCAAAGGGGTCCAGTCACCATTTCAGTTGGGAAACTTCAGTGCCCTTTGTATTTTGAGTATTCAGGAGGATGGGTATGATTCTCAGAAAGATGGGTGCTTTCCTTCCGGTGTGAGCGCTGTCTCTTCCGCAGCGGCGGGCCTTCCGCCATGTGCCATCGTCTGCAGGATGAATTACAGAATGCTGCGCGTGTCTGTGCGCACCAATACCATGTGTATGTGGTAGGAGCTGTAACCAGTTTCTGGATATGTCTGGTACTATGAAACACTTATTTTATAATCCTGTAACTGTATGGCAGTGTTATGCCAAAAATGTATAAAGAGCAATAGTTTCTCTTGTTTACTGCTGTGTTTAAAAAGATCGTTTCTGAAACTATATGTTTAGAGTCCCTTCAATTATTTTTAATAACTAGTGCCAAATATATGTCCTGTAAAATGACTAAAAGCCACTTCATCTTGGTTAACATTTTGGCCTTATGTTAGAGTACATTATGTTGATTTTGCATGATTAAACTATTTTTAAAGAGCTGGAACAAATGACTTTGCTGTTTTTCTATGATTAGACTTTCTTATGGTTATTGTATGAGATCAACATTATTCCCTTTTTATCCTCTAAAATAAATGTTGTTTTGCAGGGTGAAATCTTATTTACACAGGCAGTTATTTTTGTCAGGGATGATTGGAGGGCAGCTCACATGTGTTATATGTGAGCTGGCTGTTTATGGCTCTCTTTCACTTTTCTCTAATGCAAAGATTTAAAAGTATTTTTAATATAAATGAGTGCAACATGAATAACGGATGGAACAGATGTTTTTCACTTTAGTAGGGCTACTCTTTTAACAACTTTTTTTTTTTTTTTTATTAAGAAAAATGCAGCTGTGAGGTGCAAGTGAGGAGGCTGCTTAAGATGCCACAGGACAGTGGGGTTGAAGGTGAGGAAAAGCATTACCTTGCAGTGTGGCTGTGCAGATCTGCAGAGGCAGGTGAAGAGTGGATGACAGAACAAAGAATAAACTGTGGTTAAGATTGAAATTAGGGCTTCCAGGGTGGCTCAGACCGTAAAGAATCTGCCTGCAATGCAGGAGACCCAGGTTCAATCCCTGAGTCGAGACGGTCCCCTGGAGAAGGGAACGGCAACCCACTCCAGTATTCTTGCCTGGAGGACTCCATGGACAGAGGAGACTGCTGAGCTACAGTCTACGGGGTCTCAGAGTCAGACACGACTGAGTGACTAACACTTTCAAGAATGAAATTGTAATGAAATCATATTGTGCATAAATGAGAAACGCAGCGAGAGGAAAGGAACAGATCACAGCTGCAATGGTGAATGAGCAGGATTGTAACTGCCTGACCTTGAGATGAATTGTTTAGGGAGAGAGCAAGGCGCACAAGCAATTATCATCCTAAGGGAGGAAGGGACATGTTCTGGTGACAGAAAATAGAGAGGTTTGCTTTTCCCCAAAGGTCAAAGTCAGAGGGCAGGCAGTCTTATGAGATTAGAGAGTCTCAGTAGAGTGAAAGCGTCAGGATGGAGTCTTCATTTCCTCAAGATGCAAAATCTAGTCTGGGAGAGAGTTCACAGAAGAGATTTACAATAAAACACATTCCTTATTTTAAGCCTCACATGCTCACAGAGCTGGCGAACTTGGTGTCCGGGGACAGAAGGAAACCTCAGCCAGGGGAAAAGTCATGACAGGCAGGGTGGCCTCTCTTGGTTGAGTTTCAGTTCAGTTCAGTCACTCAGTTGTGTTCGACTCTTTGCGACCCCATGAATTGCAGCACGCCAGGCCTCCCTGTCCATCACCAACTCCCGGAGTTCACCTAATTTCATGTCCATCGAGTCGGTGATGCCATCCAGCCATCTCATCCTCTGTCGTCCCCTTCTCCTCCTGCCCCCAATCCCTCCCAGCATCACAGTCTTTTCCAATAACTCAAACTTCGCATGAGGTGGCCAAAGTATTGGAGTTTCAGCTTTAGCATCAGTCCTTCCAAAGAACACCCAGGGCTGATTTCCTTTAGAATGGACTGCTTGGATCTCCTTGCAGTCCAAGGGACTCTCAAGAATCTTCTCCAACACCACAGTTCAAAAGCATCAATTCTTCGGTTCTCAGCTTTCTTCATAGTCCAACTCTCACATCCATACATGACCACTGGAAAAACCATAGCCTTGACTAGACGGACCTTTGTTGGCAAAGTAATGTCTCTGCTTTTGAATATGCTATCTAGGTTGGTCATAACTTTCCTTCCAGGGAGTAAGCGTCTTTTAATTTCATGGCTGCAATCACCATCTGCAGTGATTTTGGAGCCCCCAAAAATAAAGTCTGACACTGTTTCACTGTTTCCCCATCTATTTCCCATGAAGTGATGGAACCAGATGCCATGATCTTCATTTTCTGAATGTTGAGCTTTAAGCCAACTTTTTCACTCTCCTCTTTCACTTTCATCAAGAGGCTTTTTAGTTCCTCTTCACTTTCTGCCATAAGGGTGAGTTTAGGCCCCTGGATTGTGACTCACTGAAGAGTCAGGCTGATTACACTGAGCAAAGAAGGATGATCCTCTCCTTGGGATTATCCCCATGAATATTTGGGATTAATTGGAAGAGCATTTTTAAAATAGGTTACCCATGGGAGAGATTAGAGAGCCAGTATGGACCTGACTACACACAGGAAGGCTTCGTTTATTAATTCTGCTCTAATAGTTCAGTCACTCAGTCCTGTCCGACTCTTTGCAACCCCATGAATCGCAGCATGCCAGGCCTCCCTGTCCATCACCATCTCCTGGAGTTCACTCAAACTCACGTCCATCGAGTCAGTGATGCCATCCAGCCATCTCCTCCTCTGTCATCCCCTTCTCCTCCTGCCCCCAATCCCTCCCACCATCAGTCTTTTCCAATGAGTCAACTCTTCACATGAGGTAGCCAAAGTACTGGAGTTTCAGCTTCAGCATCATTCCTTCCAAAGAAATCCCAGGGCTGATCTCCTTCAGAATGGACTGGTTGGATCTCTTTGTAGTCCAGGGGATTCTCAAGAGTCTTCTCCAACACCACAGTTCAAAAGCATCAATTCTTTGGTGCTCAGCTTTCTTGATGGTCCAACTCTCACATCCATACATGACCACAGGAAAAACCATAGCCTTGACTAGACGGACCTTTGTTGGCAAAGTAATGTCTCTGCTTTTGAATATGCTATCTAGGTTGGTCATAACTTCCCTTCCAAGGAGTAAGCGTCTTTTAATTTCATGGCTGCAATCACCATCTGCGGTGATGTTGGAGCTCTAATCGTTAGCATCCCACTATTTTTATAACCTTAGTGTATATTCAGCACTACCAAGGAATATACAAATATGTTCTTCTCAAATGGTGTAAAACGAATTTTATTGGGATTCAAATAGCTTGCTTTTTCTACTCTCAGCTTGAGAAAAGGAAGAGGTTAGAGGGAGAAGGAATAAACAGCGAAGTGGTGGATGATGTGACCCAAATAAGGCCTGACAATTCACCTTAGGACCCTGAGGGTGTCTGAGATCCCTGAGTGGATGATTTCACTCTTGTTGGGAAGGGAAATTTAAGGAAAAGCCCCAAAGGAGGAAAATGTAAAGGTAAGGAGGTATTTTGCTTACTGGGGAGAGCTGGCTTGGAGGCCAGATGGACTTGGGTCCCTATGGCAACATTGTCAAATTTGGCTGTGTGGCTTTGCATGGGTCATGTGAATCCTCGGGGTCTCTGGTCTCTGTTGGTAACAGTGTCTACTTTGTGAGTTTCTTGGGAGGATTAGAGTGTAGCTGAAATGCCAGGGACATAGTCAAGACACCTCTGTATATTAACTGCTAGCATTCTAGAAAAAAATCTAAATGCGTGGTCACTGCAGACATTGTACAGCTTTTCTCTCAATGGAGATCATCTGACCTTATCTACATTTCCCAAGCTCATAGATCAAAATAAACATGGTAAGCTTTGCTTATTATTTTATTGTAAATCTTACTATAAAAGCTACCAAGTATGGAATGGATGATTTTATATTAGACATACTGATATTGATAGGATAGAAAAATTCCCTTATTGTGAATATAATAAATGTACAAAATAGCCCTTTATTACTTACTGAATAACTTTCAGCTGGTTTCCCTTCTCTGCCAAGAAAGAGCTGGCATTTGGGGCAGAGCTGAAGCCTTTTGGTCAGGATTAGGAGATGATCTGAATTTATTTTAGGACACTATCAGCACTGATGAGAATGGCATTGAAACATGTAAAATATCATGTATGAAACGAGATGCCAGTCCAGGTTCAATGCACAATACTGGATGCTTGGGGCTAGTGCACTGGGACGACCCAGAGGGATGGTATGGGGAGGGAGGAGGGAAGAGGGTTCAGGATGGGGAGCACATGTATACCTGTGATGGATTCATTTTGATATTTGGCAAAACTAATTACAATTATGTAAAGTTTAAAAATAAAATTAAAAAAAAAAAATCCTTCAAATAGACATTTGCTTCATATCTCAGTAGATGGCCGTTTAACAGTTAACACTATTTAAAAATGTGTATGTAATAAATGCTATGAACTTGGTGGCCTTCTTGCCATTGTTTTCTGACAACCAGAATTAGGAGGGTGAATCTTCTGCTAAATAAATACTCATCTTTCAAAATTCTAACCTGTAGGTACCTTTACACTGTGAAGTTAAAATGGGGTCACTGGAGTTACAGGGCTGCCGTCTTGTTCAACCAGTAATCCTTTCAGAATGCACCCCACAGACACACACTATAAATAAGATAGGAAATGAGTTCTCATTGACATCATAGAAGTTGGACATTTCCTTTTATGCTTTAGCATTCACTTCAACCGATTACCCCTCATGTTATCTGTTTCCACGTCCAGAAATGAGAAGGGGTATTTCAGATTCTTGTAATCCACAGTGAGTGTGGCTGCTAATGTCATAGGCAGTGTAGAAGGGACAAGACTGTCTTCCTTCAGATGCTGCAGGGGAAAGAGTTCAGGGGGAGCCCAAGCCCCAGGCGCTCAGTTCCGTGTATTTGCCCTTGAACCTCTGAGTGCCCTTTGGGAGTCAGAGGGATGCAAATGTGTCAGCCTGGACAGCGGGGCCAGTGTGTGCAGTGCTGTCATCCAAGGCTAGGGTCCTGTCTGAGAAGGAGGCTTTCTCACCACCCCGGGCACTTGCTCTGAAGCTGGGTCAAAGGCTTCCCTTTGGGAAGAACCCCCAGTGCAGTCTGACTGTGGTTGTCTCCACATGTGCCTCTCTGCACAAGCTGCCCCTTGGAACTCATGCTGGGGTGATGCAGACCTGGGTAGCCTTTATGCTCCCTGATATTCCTAATCTCATTGAATGGCATCAGCTGATCCCCTCAACAAACTGGAAACCAGGAGCTGTGTCAGAATATTCATTCATCCCATTATCTGGTTTGACAGTGGGCTTCCCTGGTAGCTCAGCGGTAAAGAATCTGTCTGCAATACAGGAGACATAGGAGATGTGGGTTCGATCCTTGGGTCGGAAAGATCCCCTGGAGGAGGAAATGGCAACTCACTCCAGCATTCCTGCTGGCAAATCCCATAGAGGAGCTTGGTCAGCTACAGTCTCTAGGGGCTGCAAATATTCGGACACAACTGAGTCACAGCACACACACACCGGTTTGACAAAAAATTCTGTTGATTCTCCTTCTGGAACTTGTCTCCCACCCACCCCTTTGTCTGCACCCTTGTTTCCTCTATAGGCTTTTATCCTGAGATAATGCAGGCTTCCCAAGATGCCACAGTGTATAAACACTCAATGAATGGCCACTGAATAAAAAGACATTTAGCAGTGACACCTTGGAACAAGATGCATAAACTAAGGTATAGCTATTACTGGATCCATTTCTGAAATAAGATGTCTTCCACAAGACAAACAGCTTTCAAAATAAATCACTTGTATGACAGTACAAAGATTAATATTGAAACGTTTCCTAAGTATTTAATGCTTTGTTTGACAAGCCTAGCTCATAATTTTTTTCTTCCTGGTTTCTTGGGTCACTTAGTAACAAATGTCATTAACTGGTTTTAAACTGATTTAACAGAAGTTCCAAATCGGAGGTTTAAAAAAAGAAAGGGAAGTACGTGGCCCTACTTGTCCTGCTTGGTTTGAACTTTGAGATAAGATGGAGTCATTTAAAAATCACATTTGGTGGATTAGCAGACTACCTGTTTCCGTGCCTGGCTGAGTTGGATGTGTGGAAATAAGTGCAAGTGAGACATGGAAGTATTCCTGTAAGAAAAGCATCTGGAGCATTTGGCAGAATAAAGGCAATTCCTTGGCAGTTCACAGCAGAGCTCACTTTTTCTCTCTATTTTACATTTCAGACCAAAATTCTAATTGACATAAAAGGCTACACTTTAAGAAATGGCTTTTCCCCTTAATGTTTAATTTTATGATTGTATTGCTTCTGTGATGTGAGTTTTTCTTTTTCCTTCATGTTAACAACCAAACTGAAACTAAGAACTCACTTATCTAAAGATTTCATTAAATGAAAATGTTATGGAACTCCTCAGGGGTGGAGTAAGTTGTCACCCAAATTCCTTTAACCTTCAGAACATGTGTTTACAAGCCTAAGAAAGGCTTGAGTATGTAATATACTCAGAAAAGCATCTGAGCTGAACTTGACTTTGCGAAGAGGGTGGTTCCTTGCTTTGTTTGTCCTTTTTAAGCTAATTATGGAGAAGGCAATGGCACCCCACTCCAGTACTCTTGCCTTGAAAATCCCATGGACTGAGGAGCCTGGTAGGCTGCAGTCTATGGGGTCGCTAGGAGTCAGACACGAATGAGCGACTTCACTTTCACTTTTCACTTTCATGCATTGGAGAAGGAAATGGCAACCCACTCCAGTGTTCTTGCCTGGAGAATCCCAAGGACGGGGGAGCCTGGTGGGCTGCCGTCTGTGGGGTTGCACAGAGTCAGACATGACTGAAGTGACTTAGCAGCAGCAGCTTTTTATAATGAAACTCGAATTCTGAAATTGTTATGAAGTCACAAAATCATTCGCAGTACAATCAGATGTGTAGAGAAGATGGAGCATTGATTTCTTCCTAGCTTATCTGAACTTCTTCATGAGTCCCACCTCACTGATTGATGGGGGTGTGGTAGGCTTGCCAACTGGAGCTATCTTTGTCACTGTTGTTCACATTTCTGTGTGTTCTGCCAAGTCACTTCAGTTGTGTCCGACTCTTTGCAACCCTATGGATTGTACTTTTGGTTTAAACATTCCAACTCTTCAAAATCTGGATCGTAGACGGAGTGACAGCCTCTTTGGAATGACCCTATTTGTTTTGGTTAAGCACTAGTCATTTGTTTTTTATACCCCCCTCTCTTTTCTTGCTCAAGAAAGCTATGGGGGATCTTGAGGTGGTCTCACTGGAAATTTTTGACAGCAGAGAACAGGTGAGAAGATGCCTGGGGTATCCTCTGGGTGCCCCTGTGGAGTGGCAGGCTAGGCTGCTACTGAGTTGGTAACCACTGGTGTTCATGGTCTCAGCTGGGGATTTGAACTTAGGTCAGGGGTGCTGGTGATGGAGGTGATAGGCTTCAGTGTGGAGCAGCAGCCACACCATTTAGGTTCCAAACCTCCTCGGGCTGTGGATATGTCCTCTCCCCTGGGCTCTCCTGGTCAACAGGAAACCAGAAGTACTGATGGGGGCCGCTTTCCTGCCCACCTTCTGTGGTCATCTCAGCCTCGGTGGAAGCAGCCGCTGGGAGCATCTCCTGGAGGCTCAGCCCACAGAGGTCACCCAGGAAAGAGGGGAACCTGCCTGGACTCCAGCTTCTTTATACGTCTCTGATGTTTCCAAAAACTCTGATATGAGTTGAAAATATTACTCATGTAAGACTCAAAAGAGGAAAGAATATTACCCCTGTAATTAATTATAGGCACATTTTTTGGGGGTAAAATCTAGAGTTGGAATAGACTTTATAAGCATGAAGTCCAGTATCTGCATTTACTTATAAAAAACAGGTGTTTTTTTTTTTTTAAGAAAAAAGAAAGAAAGGAACAGGTTTAAAGATTTTCCTTTGATTTTGTGACAATCTGATTTGGTAACTCCCAGCCGCAGTTCTGTGCACTTTCGTGACGCACGGCTGCCTTTTCTGTATGTGTGGGTTCCTAAATAGATGCAGGTTGGAAGACTTGTGAAACTACATGCTGCTGTTGCTAAGTCACTTCAGTCGTGTCCAACTCTGTGCGACCCCATAGATGGCAGCCCACCAGGCTCCCCCGTCCCTGGGATTCTCCAGGCTAGAGTCTCCCTTTTTATTCACCCTATGGTTGAATTCAGTTCAGTCACTCAGTCATGTCCGACTCTTTGCTACCCCATGAACTGCAGAGCACCAGGCTTCCCTGTCCATCACCAACTCCCGGAGCTTGCTCAAATCCATCAAGTCGGTGATGCCATCCAACCGCCTCATCCTCTGTCATTCCCTTCTCGTCTTGCCTTCGATCTTTCCCAGCATCAGGGTCTTTTCAGATGAGTCAGTTGCTTCCATCAGGTGGCCAAAGTATTGGAGTTTCAGCTTCAGCATCAGTCCTTCCAATGAATAGTCAGGACTGATTTCCTTCAGGATGGACTGGTTTAAGCCTTTTGCAGCCCAAGTGACTCTCATGAGGATTCTCCAACACCACAGTTCAAAAGCATCAATTCTTCAGTGCTCAGCTTTCTTTATAGTCTAACTCTCACATCCCATGACTATTGGAAAAGCCATAGCTTTGACTGGATGGACTTTGTCAGCAAAGTAATGTCTCTGCTTTTTAATGTGCTGTCTAGGTTGGTCATAACTTTGCTTCCAAGGAGCAAGCGTCTTTTAATTTCATGGCTGCACTCACCATCTGCAGTGATTTTGGATCCCCCAAAATAAAGTCTCTCACTGTTTCCATTGCTTCCCCATCTATTTGCCATGAAGTGATGGGACTGGATGCCATGATCTTCATTTTTTTAAAAAAAATTAATTACTTTTTTTTTTTTACTTTACAATATTGTATTGGTTTTGCCGTACATCAACATGCATCCGCCATGGGTGGACACATGTTCCCCATCCTGAACCCCCCTCCCACGTCCCTCCATTTTTTTAATGTTGAGTTTTAAACCAACTTTTTCACTTGGTTGAGTTAATTAAATATTTTGCATTTAGAGGCAGCTATGTGTGAGAGAGCGTGATTTGAGTCCCGTTTCCACAGTTGGCCATGTGACCTTGGGCATGCCACTAGGCTCCATGAGCTCCAGTTTCTTTGTAAGATGGGGACAGTAATATTGACCTTGGAGAAGTATGAAGTTATAGAATTGCAATGTTTATTCCTGAAACAGAGCAGTTAATATAATTGTTGTTGGTATTTCTTAAATATTTGTGGCTTCTGGGTTTTTCTTTGAAAGCCCAAAATTTAAAAGAGAGAAAGAAGGAAGGAAAGAAGAAAGGGAAGGAAAAAAAAGAAAACCACATAACCAGGTCTCTGTATAACATTTCAGATTGCTCTCTGCATTGTCTGTTGGGTTGGTTTCATGATTTGATAATAACACCTAATCCTTCTTTATCTAATTTGATAGTTGAGGAAATCATTGATATTACAGAAGAAGCACTGTGTAAGTTAATGTGATATTGTTATATTTGTAATATAATTCTTTCAAGAATCTTGAATAATCTACTTTTTAAATGAAGGAAAATCTATAAATTTCCCATCAGGGAATTTGGTGAGAGGAATAATACAATATCTGATGGTTCCTCTTTATCATTGTTTCCTCTTTATCATCAGTATTTTTCTGTGGAAAGCAAAAAGATGAGTGAGGTGGTTACATTTCCTGAAAGTGTTTTCAAGGGAATTTTGTGCATTGAGGTAAAGTTCTGCTGATAAACATTTCTCTTCATCTTTAGTCTTCTACAAGTGTTCTTTAATTGCACAAATGCCATCACCAATTCAAACTGAAATATGGAAATTTTGCAAAAAGAAATATCTAGCCTAGGAAAAAAAAGTTCCAAGTGTCCAAATCAGATAATTTTTTTAGTGGTAACTCCCATTAGATCTGTAGCCTGGGTAATCCATAAAAGAGCTGCTTTCAGCTTTAAAGACCTAATTACTTTAGCAAGTAGCTTCAATATTGACATCTACACTTGCTCACATGTGCAGTCTCCCTTGATGTGTGTGTATTGACCTTCTGATAAGTGGGTGGAGTGAGCTTTCACCCAGAGATCTCTTTTTCTCATACAGGCAGGGAATTATCTTGTAACAGAAAAATGCTTCCCATGGGAATGACCTTTCCCCCAGTACCACCCCTCCTCCACTACCATCAATTTGGAGAAATTGTTATTCTGGGCATTAAGCTAATGAAATTAATAAGTAATGGAAGCTTGCCTTCTCCAGTAGACAACTTCTAAGGCAGGCTGTTTGAAATATTGGGGGATAAATTTAACAAAACATGTGTAAAATACATACATTGAAAACTGTAAAAGATTTAGAGAATAAAAAAAAAAAAGGATATTCTTGAACTAGAAAACTCATATTGTTAAGATGTCATTTCTCCCCAAACTGATCTCTAGATACAATGGAAGCCCCAGGACTCTTTGTAGAATCACCTGAAAGTGATTCTAATGGATATATGGAAATACATTTGTCCTAGAATTGACAAAATAATGCTTAAAAAGAAAAATAAATTTGGAGGGCTTCCATTTCCTGATTTTAAAGCATTACATCAGAGCTAAATAATCAAGATTGTGACCTTGGTATAAGGATAAACAAATAGGTTGGTGGAATGAAAAAGGGAGTTAGGACAGGAAATAGGCCAACATTTACAGAATCCATTGATCTTTGACAAAAGTGTCAAGGTAATTTGATGAGGAAATAACAGAACTGTCATTAGGTAGTGCTGGGACACCTGGATATTGAAATAGAGGGAAAAAAAGAATCTTGGACACTACTCAGACTGTACACAAAAATAAACTCAAAGTGGGTCAGTGGCCTAGAGTAAAATCTAAACTTGTAAAACTTCTAGAAGAAAATGTAGGGATTTTTCGAGATTTGAGGGCAGGCCAAAATTTTGTAGAGAGACCATAACCCCATCCATAAAAACTTATAAATTGGAATTTGTTAAAATCAAAACTTTCTGAACTTACAAAGGAACCACTAAGAAAATGAAAATACAAGACACATATCAGGAGAAAATATCTCCAACACATACACCCAAAAAAGGACATATCCAGAATTTGCAGAGAGCTGAAGAACTCTTGCAACTTAAAAATAAGACAAATGGCAATAAAATGTGGGCAAGATTTGAATATACACTTCACACACACACACACACACACACACCATGTTGTTGTTCAGTCACTCAGTTGTGTCCAAATCTTTGCGAGCCCATGGACTGCAGCACACCAGGCTTCCCTGTCCTTCACTATTTTCTGGAGTTTGTTCAAACTCATGTCCATTGAGTCAATGATGCCATCCAAGCATCTCATCCTCTGTCATCCACTTCTCCTCCTACCCTCAATCTTTCCCAGCACCCGGGTCTTTTCCAAAGAGTTGACTCTTCAGATCAGGTGGCCAAAGTATTGGAGCTTCAGCTTCAGCATCAGTCCTTCCAATGAATATTCAGGATTTCCTTTAGCATTGACTGGTTTCATCTCCTTGCAGTCCAAGGGACTCTCAAAAGTCTTCAACATCATAGTTTGAAAGCATCACTTCTTCGGTGCTCAGCCTTCTTTATGGTCCAACTCTCAGATCCATACATGACTACTGGAAAAACCATAGTCTTTTGGTTTTTGACTTTGACTATATGGACCTTTGATGGCAAAATAATGTCTCTGCTTTTTAATATGCTATCTACGTTTGTCATAATTTTTCTTCCAAGGAGCAAGTGTCTTTTAATTTCATGGTTGCAGTCACTGTCCACAGTGATTCTGGAGCCCAAGAAAATAAAGTCTATGACCGTGTCCATTTTTTCCCCATCTATTTGCCATGAAGTGATGGGACCAGATGCCATGATCTTAGTTTTTTGAATATACACTATATATGTATATGTGTGTGTGTATATATATATATATGTATATACACACATGTATATATAGTGAGGACAGGAAGATAAAGACATGAACATATCATTAATTATTAGTAAAATGCAAATTAAAGCTGCAGTGAAACACTACTACAAACCTGAGTGTGTATTAGTCACTCAGTCACGTCTGACTCTTTGCGACCCCATGGATTGGAGGCTGCTAGGCTTCTCTGTCCATGGAATTCTCCAGGCAAGAATACTGGAGTGGGTTGCCACTCCTTTCTCCAGGGGATCTTCCTGACACAGGAAGTGAACCCAGGTCTACCAGAATGTTAATATTGGAAAAGATTGACAATATCAAGTGTTGGAAAGGGTGCAAAGCAACTGGAACTCTCTCACACTGCTGCTGGAATGTTAAATACTACAACAACTTTGGAAAACAGTTTTTCATTTTCCTGTAAATGTAAACATAAATTTCCATATAAGTCAGGCTTAGGTGTTTACTCAAGAGAAGTGAAAATCTATGCCCACAAAGAGTCTGTAAACTATGTTCAAACAGCTTTATTTGTAATAGCACCAAGATGGAAAAAACCAAGCATCCACTTACGTACAGATGAATGGACAAACAACATGTGGAATATTCAGAGATCATATTCAGTAATTTAAAAAGAAAAAAAACTATATATGCAACAACAATGATGAATCTCAAAAACATTCTGAGCAAAAGAAACCAGGCAGAAAAGGATATATGAGTATGATTGCATTTCCATGAAGTTTTACAACAGGTGAAACTAAACCCATAATGTCAGGGGTCCAGTCAGCAGCCGCTTGAGTAGAGATTGGAGTTGACTGCAGAGTTAGGAGGGACTTTGGGGCAAGATGGTGACAGGAATAGTCTGTATCTTAATTTTGGTGATGACTGTACAGATGTATAATTTGCATTTATTAAATTTACTAAATTTGTGTGTATTAAATTTACCAAACTTAAAATTGGTGCATCTTATTATATGCAAAAAGTAGTTTGATAAGGTAAAATAAATAAATGAAATAGACTACCTTCCCAGCCTAGAAGCCCCTCTAACCTATTTTAAGTTTGAAGGACTGAAAAAAAAAGTCAGAAACGGAAGTGTTAGTCACTCAGTCATGTCCAATTCTTTGTGACCCCATGGACTGTAGCCTGTCAGGCTCCTTTGGAATTCT
This sequence comes from Bos mutus, assembly GCF_027580195.1. Classification (NCBI taxonomy): domain Eukaryota; kingdom Metazoa; phylum Chordata; class Mammalia; order Artiodactyla; family Bovidae; genus Bos; species Bos mutus. Next base: position 10,511,178 of record NC_091625.1, read on the forward strand.
CCAGGAAAGAATCCTAGGGTTAGTCTCCAAAATATACAAGCAGCTCATGTACTCAATACCAGAAAAACAAACAACCCAATCAAAAAGTTGGCTGAAGACCTAAATAGAAATTTCTCCAAAGAAGACACAGAGATGGCTAACACATGAAAAGATGCTCAACATCACTCATTATTAGAGAAATGCAAATCAAAACTACAAGGAGGTGTCACCTCACACTGTTCAGAAGGGCCGCCATCAACATATCTACAAATAATAAATGATGGAGAGGGAGGGAACTCTGCACTGTTGGTGGGAATGTAAATTGATACAGCCACTATGCAAGACGGTGTGGAGATTCCTTAAACTAGGAAGAAGACCACCATATGACCCAACAATCACATACTGTGCCTGAGAAAACCATAATTGAAAGAGACATATGTACCCCAGTGTTCATTGCAACACTGTTTATAATAATTAGGACATGGAAGGTGCTCCTCTGGTGTTTCAGTGTTTAAGAATCTGCTTGCAATGCAAGAGCCACAGGAGACACAGGTTTGATCCTTGGGTCAGGAGGATCCCCTGGAGGAGGACATGGCAACTCACTCCAGTATTCTTTCCTTGAGGATTTCATGGACAGAAAATCATGGGGTGCCACAGTTCATAGGGCTGCAGAGAGTCAGACATGACTGGAACCATTTAGCATGCACACATGCAAGACGTGGATGCAACCTAGATGTCCACTGACAGATGAATCGATAAAGAAGCTGTGGTACATAGATACAATGGAATTTTACTTAGCCATAAGAAGGAATTCATTTGCGTCAGTTCTAGTGGGATGGATGAACCTGGAGCCTATTATAGAGACTGAAGTAAGTCAGAAAGAAAAAAACAAATACATGGATTAATGTGCAAATATGGAATCTAGAAAGATGGTACTGATGAACCTATTTGCAGGGTAGCAGTGGAGACGTTGACATAGAGAACAGACTTGTGAACACAATGGGCGAAGGAGAGGGTAGGATGAATGGAGAGAGTAGCGTGGGAATATATACACTACCATATGTAAAATAGATAGCCAGTGGAAATTCGCTGTCTGACTCCAGGGAGTCAAAACTGGTGCTCTGTGACAACCTAGAGGGGTGGGAAAGGGTGGGAGGTGGGAGGGAGTCTTAAGAGGGAGGGATCATATGTATAATCTATGGCTGGTTCTTGCTGATGTATGGCAGAAACCAACACAATATTGTAAAGCAATTATCCTTAATTAAGGAGTGGTGAGTGCATGCTAAGTCACTTCAGTCAAGTCCAACTCCTTGCCATCCCATGGACCTCAGCCCTCCAGGCTCCTCTTTCCCAGGTATTCTCCAGGCAAGAATATTGAAGTGAGTTGCCGTACCTTCCTCCAGGGGATCTTCCAACCCAAGGATCGAATCGAGTCTCCTATGGCTCCTGCATTGCAGACAGATTCTTTGCCATCTGATCCATCAAGGAAGTGAAGGGGATAGTAATTTTCTCTCCATCAGTATCCTCTTCATATCCGGGACACTTCTGCACCCTTCCCAGGGTTTCAGATTTACTGCCTGTCGTAGCTTACAAAATAGTTAAACATCTTTAAAAACATCAAATCAAATGGCTAAAATTCAAATGTATTTCTTGTTATTTTCAATTTCAAATGTTTTTTGTTCTGTCTTCGAAAGTGTTACATTTTTGGCTTCATCATTTTTTAATGGCATTTTCAATATAAATGACTGGATCATGTTCAACATAAGGCAAAGAATTTCTTGAATTTGCTTTTTGATCATTTCTTTCATGTCTGTCTTGTCCTAGCTTCCTAACTAGTTTCTAACTAGTATTCCTACCCCCACAAACTGGAGAACAATTATACCAAAGAAGTTCTTGCACTTTTGCAAAAGTTCTAGGGCCCATAACAGATTTCCCAACCTGGGAATCAGCAAAGGGACTGAGAGCCATTAGGGAATTTGACTTTGAAGGCTGCTGCTGCTGCTGCGTCGCTTCAGTCATGTCCGACCCTTTGCGACCCCGTAGACGGCAGCCCACCAGGCTCCCCTGTCCCTGGGATTCTCAAGGCAAGAACACTGGAGTGGGTTGCCATTTCCTTCTCCAATGCATGAAAGTGAAAAGTGAAAGTGAAAGTGAAGTCGCTCAGTCGTGTCCGACTCTTCGCGACCCCATGGACTGCAGCCTACCAGGCTCCTCTGTCCATGGGATTTTCCAGGCAAGAGTACTGGAGTGGGGTGCCAATGCCTTCTCCATTTTGAAGGCTAGTGGGATTTAACCTTCTCCTGCAAGAACTCCAGAATTACAACTTGCTACTGAACAACTATCAACAGAAGAATGCTGGAGCCCACCAAAAAAAGATACCCCACATCCAAGGGCAAAGTAGAAGCCCCAGCAAGATGGTAGGAGGGGCAAAATCGTGTTTAGAATTAAACCCCATACCTGCTAGAGACGCTTGGAGGGCTCAAACAAAAACTGTGCACCAGGACCCAGAGACCCCACTACTGAGCCAGACCTATTTGAGTCTCCTGTGGAGGTATGGGTCAGCAGTGGCCAGCTATAGGGACAGGGGCTCTGGGTGAAGTTACCTGAGTCATGGAGCCTGTGGCATAAGCCCTCTTGGAGGAGGTTGCCATTAAGCCCTCCATAGAGCCACCGAGCAGACAGCCCACAGACTGCAGAACAATTATACCAAAGAAATTCTCGCACTGTTAAGAAAGTTCTAGGACCCACAACAGATTTTCCAACCTGGGGATCTGGCAAAGGAACTGAGAACTCCCAGGGAATTTGACTTTGGAGGCCAGTGGGATTTGATTACAGAACTAACTTACACAGGGAAACGGATTCTTGAGGGGCACAAACAAAACCTTGTGCACACCAGGACTCAGGAGAAAGGAGCAGTGACCCCACAAGAGACTGAGCCAGACTTGCCTGTGAGTGCCCAGGAGTCTCTGTGGAGGCGTGGGTCTGCAGTGGCCTGCTGCAGGGTCGGGGGTACTGAGTGCTGGAATGACTGCACAGGACCTTTTGAAGGAGGTCCCTGTTATCTTCATTACCTCCACCACAGTTTGGTCTCAGGTCAAACAATGGAGGGAACACAGCCCCACCCATCAACAGAAAATTGGATTAAAGATTTACTGAGCATGGCCCAGTTTCCCCCACAGTCAGTCTGTCAAGAAGCTTCCATCAGCCTTTTATCCTTATCTGTCAGAGGGCTGACAGAATGAAAACCACAATCACAGAAAACTAGTCAAACTGATCACATGGACCATAGCCTTGTCTAACTCAATGAAACTATGAGCCATGCTGTGTAGGACCACCCAAGATGGATGAGTCATGGTGGAGAATTCTGACAAAATGTGTTCCACTGGAGAAGGGAATGGCAAACCACTTCACTATTCTTTCCTTGAGAATCCTATGAACAGTATGAAAAGGCAAAAAGATATGACGCTGAAAGATGAACTGCCCGTCAGTAGGTGCCCAATATGCTACTGGAGGAGAGTGGAGAAATAACTCCAGAAAGAATGAAGAGACAGAGCCAAAGGGAAAACACCCAGTTGTGGATGTGACTGGTGATGGAAGTAAAGTCTGATGCTACATAGAGAAATACTGCATAAGAACTTGGAATGTTAGGTCCATGAATCAAGATAAGTTAGAAATGGTCAAACAGGGGATGGCAAGAGTGAACATCGACATTATAGGAATCAGTGAACTGAAATGGACTGGAATGGGTGAATTTAATTCAGATGACCATTATATCTACGACTGTGGGCAAGAATCCTTTAAAAGAACTGGAATAATCCATTTGCAGTCAACAAAAGAATCTAAATGCAGTACTTGGATGCAAGCTCAAAATGACAGAATGATCTCTGTTCATTTCCAAGGCAAACCATTCAATATCACAGTAATCCAAGTCTATGCCCCAACCAGTAATGCTCAAGAAGCTGAAGTTGAATGGTTCTATGAGACCTACAAGACCTTCTAGAACTAGCACCAAAAAAAGATACCCTTTCCATCATAGGACCTGGAATGCAAAAGTAGGAAGGAAGTCAAGAGATAACCGAAGTAACAGGCAAATTTGGTCTTGGAGTACAAAATGAAGCAGGGCAAAGGCTAACAGAGTTTTGCCAGGAGACTACACTGGTCACAGAAAACACCCTATTCCAACAAGACAAGAGAAGACCCAACACATGGACATCACCAGATGGTCAATGCTGAAATCAGATTGATTATGTTCTTTGCAGCCAAAGATGGAGAAGCTCTACACAGTCAGCAAAAACAAGACCCGGAGCTGACTGTGGCTCAGATCATGAACTCCTTATTGCCAAATTCAGACTTAAATGGAAGAAAAATAGGGAAAACCATGAGACCATTCAGGTATAACCTGAATCATATCCCTTATGATTGTACAGCAGGCCTGAAGAACTGTGGATGGAGGTTCATAACATTGTACAGTAGGCAGTGATTAAAACCATCCCCAAGAAAAAAGAGATGCAAAATGGTTGTCTGAGGGGGCCTTACAAATAGCTGAGAAAAGAAGAGAAGCTAAAGGCAAAGGAGAAAAGGAAAGATATACCCATCTGAATGTAGAGTTCCAAAGAATAGCAAGGAGAGATAAGAAAGCCTTCCTCAGTGATCAATGCAAAGAAATAGAGGAAAAGAATAGAATGGGAAAGACTAGAGATCTCTTCAAGAAAATTTGAGATACCAAGGGAACATTTCATGCAAAGATGAGCTCAATAAAGGACAGAAATGGTATGGACCTAACAGAAGCAGAGGAAAAGGTGGGAAGAATACACAGGAGATTGAAGGCAGGAGAAGAAGGGGACGACAGAGGATGAGCTGGTTGGATGGCATCATCGACTCAATGGACATGAGTTTGTGGAAGTTCTGAGTGTTGGTGATGGACAGGGAAGCCTGGCGTGCTGTAGTCCAGGGTTTTGCAAAGAGACAGACACAACTGAGAGACTGAACTGAACTGAACTGAAACCTACCCCAACTCCAGTCTACAAACCACCATGTGACTAATCCTTCTGAAGTCTTTCCTTGATCAGATCACCACTGCCTCACTTCTCAGAGGCCTTCGCTTTGCTCCCTGGGTAACACCAGAGTCATTTGTTCTCTAGTCTGGGTCCTGGCTATCTTGCGTAACTGACCATGCACTGCTCCCCTGTGATGGCATATTCTAGCTGAATCCGACCCTGAGTCATTCCTTTTCATCTCCTTCGCTGCCTCCGTCTTTTGCACTTGGGACACTTCCCCTCTGAGCTGGCCTTCCACACCAGCTTGGAGGTCCCCCCTCCACCACTGCACATGTGGGATGTGGCTCCACCTCCCAGAGCATGTTCCTTCCTCCTGCAGCTGCTCCTCTGTTTGCCCATAAACTCCTAGAAGCTCAGGCTCTGTCTCCAGCATCTTTATTTTTCCCACAGCACTGGCTTTGTGTCTAGTAGGAAGAATACACCAACTGAATGAATCTGTGGAATCATGTGGGTTCTGGTGGTTGAGAAATAGCAGAGTGAGGACCAGTCTTCTCTCCCCCATTCCTTGCTCCATTACCTTTTCCACCAGGGTGCTGGGCAATTCTCCCACAGGACTTTTTACTGCCTCCAAGAGAAGGACAAGGAGAGCACACAGCCCCAGACACTCAGAATTGAGTCCAAGAAGGTAGTGGAACTTGCTAGGAGAGCCATCCTGGCAAAAGATGAGCTTAGATGCATTTTCTACTTCTAATCTCATAAGGTGGTAGAGCAAATGGACCATAAAGTCCCCTATGGGTCCTGTGACTCTTCGCTAGATCTTTTTATATACACTTATTTTTCCTTTCTAAATGGAGCTCGTCTGGAGCCTTACAGAATATTTTGCATGTGATCAGTATTTTTAAAATGGGTCTCAAACTCTTCTGTGTTTAGGGAATGCTTTCACAAAACAGAATTTTGGATGACACAATTTCCCACCTGTGGACTCACTGGCACACTCCTGATGTCACCCTCCCACATCATGATGCTGTTTGGGAAGAAGTGTGCTCATCTTGATCAACCTGCTCACGCCCTTGCGTGTTCCGGTATGAATTCGGTCTGTCTCAGCTTTGGCACGACTTTCTCTGCAGCTCCTCAACCTCGCACCAGATTGCACCTTGTCAATGTTCTTTCTGACAAATTTTACTAGAAAGTTGGCTTGGAGGCAGCAAAAATACATTTCTTGGGTGGATCATTTGCCTATGACGTGACACACATGAGGACAGATGCTACTTTTAAAAGATTAAAGTTAAGACAAGGGGACCAAACAGGCACTGCGGGTGATGAAGGCTGTCGCCTGTCCTCCGGAATGCATTCTCCCTTGTTCCCTGAGAAGAAGCTGTAGCTGAACCCACGGTTCAGTCAGTCTCAAGTCCCCGACGCCTTACCACCCCATGAGTCTAGCAGGGCGAGAGGCGAGGTACGTGGCCTTGTGCACTCGGGTCTGCGCTCTCTGCCTTTCCTGAGCTGGAACTTCCAAAGGCCCACCACCCTGCTTCCAGCACACACTGAGGTCCACACCTCAGAGCAGAGGTGGCAAGCTTTTGCTAGAAAGGGCCGACTGGTATATAGTTCCAGCTTTGCCACCAGACAGTCTTTGGCTCATGTTGTGAAAGCACCCAAAGAAGATACGTAAACAGATAGGCATGACTGGATTCAAATAAAATGTTCTTTACAAAAGCAGGTGGCAAGCCGGATCAAGCTCACAGGCCTGAAGTTTTCCAACTCCTACCTTACAGTGGAGACTGTGGATAGAAAGAGGTGCCCAGATGAGGGCCTGGGGCTTCCTACAGACCAGACCCCTCTCCTCTGGGGCCTGTTTCGCCACCCAGCACATGAGCGGACTTACTACCTCTTTTCAGGCTCAGTTCACAAGGAGACTTCAGCTGAGCTCTGGCCTCTGGAGATGGACTGACTCACCACCACCTCTTACTTCTCCCAAAGTGAAACTGAAAAGTCACTCAGTCGTGTCTGACTCTTTGCGACCCCATACAGTCCATGGAGTTCTCCAGGCCAGAATACTGGAGTGGGTAGCCTTTCCCTTCTCCCAACCCAGGGATCAAACCCAGGGGATCTTCCCTGCCCAGGATCAAACCCAAGTCTCCTGCATTGCAGGCAGAACCAGCTGAGCCACCAGAGAAGCCCAAGGAGGTTTGCCCAAGGAGGTTCTCCCTAGGAGATTCTTACTTCTCCCAAGGAGGTTCTAAGTGACTCCTTCCTCTCTATTTCATTTAAGGAAGAGAGACTAGTGTTCTCAAATGCCACCTGTCCCTCTGGCCTTTTGTCTTATACTTTCCTGAAACTAAGACATGGGTTCCAGTGGCTGCTCTGATGTCTCTCCAGCTTCCTGGGGAGCAGAGTCACATCTAGATATAACATGTGAAGGAGGTAAAATCTTGGGAGGGGGGGTGGGATTTTTCGGTCCCTCCTCTATCCAAAGGCCTCTGTCCCCTCCTATGATGTCTCTTCTATATTCTAGCCTTGGATCAGTGCCTTTTCCCAGCTTTAAGTTAAAGGGATAGCTCATAAAACATTTTCCCCATTTGATTTGTTTTTGTTTTGCTTTTTCCAATCATAAACTCTATGAACTTTAGGGAAAATCTGGAAAATAGAAAGTTGAAAAGTTATGCATGGTGCAACTCCCACACATAATCATAGTTAGCAATTCTGGTGTATTTTTTATTTGTTTTTGGTTTGTTTCATTCTGTGTTTTCAGTGGCTAAGTCAAGTCTGACTCTTTGGCAACCCCATGGACTATAGCCTGCCAGGCTCCTCTGTCCATGGAATTTCCCAGGCAGGAATACTGGAGTGGGTTGCCATTCCTTCTCCAGAGGATCTTCCTGACCCAGAGATTGAAACTGCATCTCCTACACTGCAGGTGGATTCTTTACCACTGAGCCACCAGAGAAGCCCTTTGGGTTTGTTTTTAAGCATAATTTAAGAAAACTATTTAAAATCAAAAGGATGAGAGTCAATTATTAAAGAAGTTGGAATTGGTGAATAACACACAGCCGTGTCAGATATTTCTACCTGAGGGCTTGACAGAAAGGGTAACATTTCAGTTTGGTCTTAGATTTTAGAAAGCATCATGAAGAAACGAGAATAAGGAAAAAATCCTATGATAAAAGAAAAAAGCATAGAAGCATTAAAGTATACACACATATGAATAATTTAATGGCCAACTGTGGTCTTCAGAAATCTATTAAATTTTGTGCTTCAGTTTGTTTATGCATTGGGGATAGTCATATTTGCCTTTTTACCATCCTAGAAAATGGAATGTGTTAAGATAATCCATTTTCAAGTACTTCAAACACTTCAAAGGAAAGGCATCTAAAAATCAGCATAGTTGAGGTATCAGATTTTTATGATTCTTACTATTATGATTTTATTCACTGTAATAATATAACATAATCCTCCTGGTCATTGCTATGAAAAATTTGCAATAAAAGGGTATTGCAAATTTTTAATAAATACTTGTTTTATTATCCAGGCTTTTATTCATAAGGAAAATCTATTAGAAAACCATACCTACTCTAGGTTAAATGAGAATAATATTACAATTTTTTTTTCTGGATGTTTCTGACTGTGATTGTAGTGTCTCACAATAACATTTAAAGTTAATTTTCAATTTTAATCATGATTAATTTGGGTCTCTCAAAATCAGGCTGTGTATTATTCAAGTAACACTTTTCAGTGTCATGAAAACAGGAGCACAGCTGTGTGTTCAAAAATAAACATTTCAGTTGCAGACACTTGCAAATAGTTCAGGGTATGTGTTAATATGACAGTAGTAATATTTCAGGTATTTCTGCTTACCTTGTGAAAAAAATAGCATCTAAAATGCAAGGTAACAAAGAGAAAAAAATGACAAGTAATCTTAAATGCTCACATGAATACTTGGAAATGTCAGATATTTAATCATTATAATCTTGAATTCCCCATGTTTTATGTGAGGAGCATTATAGCTTACATAAAATGCCATATAAAATTATACAGGATTATATCCAAACTTTATATTTTATTCTAATGTTCACATGGGTTAAATAAAAATCTACTTGTTTAGACCCACATGGGAGTAATCTCACTTTTATTTTGCAGTTTCAATTTTATAGTTTCATCAATCAAAAATAGATTTATTTTGAAAAGGAACTATATATAGTTCAGGTGTGACAGGTGTGGAAATAAACTCAAGCATACAGGAAACATCCCAGTTCTTACGGCATTTAAATCAAATTGAAAAGACTGACTCCAATATTTTCAGACTTCCAGGAACACTGTGGAGGCCCCAGATTCCCTTTGGGTCCTTCTCCTGAAGAGAGCTTTCTGGGCCCTGCTCCACAGCAAGTGAGGTGGCAGCCAGCACCTAGAACTCCTCCTGGTGACCAGTGACCGCAGATCGTCCTGAGTCTCATCGCATCTCCCAGGGTCGCTGGGTCATGGTGTGCTCCATGTCCATCTGCACAGAGGGCTGGATGGACCACAGGGATTGAAGGCTGTATGCTCATGGGCCCTGATTGGCACAGGCTGGGCAGAGGCCTCATCTACACGGAAGCCTGTTGCTTTTGGTCTGCATCTGGTGGAGGGGGACATGCCTCTTTCCGTTTGAACAAAAGCTTCTCCTGTGGACTAGCAGGGCTTCTTTCTCCAGCACTTCCTCCTCCCTGCACTTCTTCCTTCCGCCATGTCCTCCTCCTGAGCTTCCTCCTCTGGTGCTTCCTCCTTCCCACATTTCTTTCTCTTGCACTTCCTCTCCTGCATGTCTTCATTTGGCCTTTCCTCTTCCTCTCCAGCACTTCCTCCTTCAGCTCTTCCTCTTCCCCACACTTCCTCTCTCACGCTTCCTCTCCAGCACTTCCTCTTCCACACTTCCTCCTTTGGCCCTTCTTCCTCCCCACAATTGCTCCCCCCAACACTTCTTCCTTCAGCCCTTCCTCCACCCCACACTTCCTCTCCAGCACTTTCTCCTATGTACTTCCTCTTCCCCACACTTCCTCCTTTGGCCCTTCCTCCTCCCCACAATTCCTCCCCCCAGCAGTTCTCCCTTCAGCCCTTTCTCTAACCCCCTACTCCCCCTCCAGCACTTCCTCTCCCACACTTCCTCTCCAGCACTTCCTCCTATGCACTTCCTGTCCAGCACTTCCTCCTATGAACTTCCCCTTCCCCATTCTTCCTCCTTTGGCCCTTTCTCCTCCCCACACTTCCCCTCCAGCACTTCCTCCTATGCACTTCCTCTCCTGGTACTTCCTCCTCCCTGCCTTCTTCCTTCCCACATGGCCAGGGAGCCCAGACCCAGGGGCTGCCCTTCACAGCCCTCTGTCAGGTCCTCTCCCCCTACACAGAAAGGCAGTCTCTTCTCTAAGCGGCCATTTTTCACAAGCAGTGTTCCTCTCATTCTCCTCAGGGACCCCCAGCACAATCTCTTTTTGAGGATCTAGGACTTTGCAAAAGAGTGAGAAGGCCTTTGGATACTGGCTTGGGCTCTCTGCCCATCTAAGCATGGAAGCCCTCATGGAAAGGGGTTGCCAGGCCTGACTGCCAGCATGGGACAGGGAACAGGGGTAAATTAAGATGGTGTCATGTCAAATTCCCACCACACAGGTATCATGGGGCAATGCCCAGGGATAATGGTCATGATCTGCCATTCCTATCGCTTTAAAGGAGGAGGAACTGGGTTTTTGTCAGACCGTTCATCTTGAACGTGAGATGCTGTTCAGGGTAAGAAGGATGGCGCTGCTGCTGCTGCTGCTGCTAAGTCACTTCAGTTGTGTCCGATTCTGTGCGACCCCATAGATGGCAGCCCACCAGGCTCCCCCATCCCTGGGATTCTCCAGGGAAGAACACTGGAGTGGGTTGCCATTTCCTTCTCCAATGCATGAAAGTGAAAAGTGAAAGTGAAGTCACTCAGTCGTGCCCGATTCTTAGCGACCCCATGGACTGCAGCATACCAGGCTCCTCCGTCCATGGGATTTTCCAGGCAAGAGTACTGTAGTGGGTTGCCATTGCCTTCTCCAAAGGATGGGGAGAGAGCCCCAAAGTCATAAAGGCTAGAAGAAAGTCAGGAAGAGTCCAGTGACGAGGACAGCAGAGGAGGAGTCCTGAGGAAGAAGGGGAGGCTGGCCTGATGATGGGGTTGGGAGAGGCTGCCCCGAGTGTCCTGCAGGACGTCCTGCTGTGCAGTGTGTGTCCTGGTTCTTTATCTCCTCCTTGAGAGATTTTCCAGGCTTTGGGGTGAGATTTGTTATTTGTAGGTCATATTACTGGAGAAGGTAATGGCACCCCACTCCAGTACTCTTGCCTGGAAAACCCCATGGACAGAGGAGCCTGGTAGGCTGCAGTCCATGGGGTCGCTAAGAGTTGAACATGACTGAGTGACTTCACTTTCACTTTTCACCTTCATGCATTGGAGAAGGAAATGGCAACCCAGTCCAGTGTTCTTGCCTGGAGAATCCCAGGGATGGGGGAGCCTGGTGGGCTGCCGTCTATGGGGTCGCAGAGTTGGACACGACTGAAGCGACATAGCAGCAGCAGGTCATATTACTGTGTTGAGACTGTCCTCCAGAGTGATTCTGTACTGTTGCCAAGCAGTGTGCTATACCTCACAGCCACAGGAAAGGCTAGGTTAGAGAGTAAGTCAGAGATGAGCTAAAATCCCCTTATGAGAATGGCTGCAATTAAAAAATGGAAAGTACCAAGTGTTGGTTGAGTTGTGGAGGAACTGGAATGCCTCTTCACTAACAACAGGATGTAAGTTGGTGTAACCACTTTGGAAAGCCCATTGTCAGTAGCTGTAAAAGGGAACACATGTATACCCTGTGGCCCCACACTGAATTCTTAGGTGGATGCCCAATGGAAGTGCACATATGTGCACTGAAGGACACAGACTATTCATAACAGCCTCAGACTGCCCATCAAACTGCCACTAAAAGTCATAAGTAAGTGGTAGTGTGTTTATAAAATGGGATTCTATATAGTAATGATCAGGAACCATTTATAATTACACATAGCAATAGAGCTGATTCTCACAAGCAGAATATTAAACGAAATAAGTCAGATATGAAAGATTATATCCTCTGTGACTCTATCCTATAGAGAAATACAGGCAAAACCATGTCAGTGGGGTTGCAAGTTGGGGTGGTGGTTATCATTGTGGAGGGGATGGTGACAGGAAGGAAGTACAAAATGTTGCCCATGTTCCATTTCTTTATCTGGGTGCTGTTTGGAGTTTGTGAAAATATAGCAATCCGTATAGTTATTATGTGTGCATTTTTCCTTATGTTTCTCATACTTCAATAAAAAGGTAAAACCAAAAAAATGAATTTAAACTTTGCTGCATTTTAGATACTGACTTTTTATCAAGACTGTAGTTCTGATAAAAATACTGAATAGGAATAGAATTGAATATGAAATCATTTTGTATCCACCAGCCCCTCATACAAAGAACTGAAAAATATCATTAGTGGAGGAACTTGGGGAGTGGAATTATCTATTCTCAAAGAGAGTCAGCATCAGAAATTGGCTGACATTTTTGTTTCTCCCACAGCAGTGCAAAGATAAAGACAAAAATTAAATGAGATCATGTTGTAGATGACAAACAAAGCCTCGCATGCAGTGTGCATGCTAAGTCACTTCAGTCATGTTCGACTCTTTGTGACCCCATGGACTGTAGCCCACCAGGCTCCTCTGTCCATGGGATTCTCCAGGCAAGAGTACTGAAGTGGGTTGCCATTTCCTCCTCCAGGGTTGTACACAGTAGCACTGAGAAAGTGGAGCTGTCTCTGTTTCTAAGGGCTTTAACTGTGTGGTCTAAGCAGAGAGGCACACATTGATCAAGATAACATCTCCCAGGTAGGCTTATTGATGTTGCCCACCTTGGACCTGTCTCTAGTTTGAGTGTGTCTTGGGGCCCCAGTGTGGTCTGTTGCAAAGAGTTTGTTCTTAAGGACTCTAGACGAGCATCTAGTATTGGTCCACACTTATGGAGTGTTTTGTGCCGGCTGTTGGTCAGAGCAGAGCTGATTGGAAGGAGGGGAAGCTTGTACAAATCACTAGGAGCTAGTGGTCTGGAAAGGTGGCCTAGGGTGTGTGGATGTTATAAATGCAAGTCTTAGATACATATTTTAAGTTGGATGACCCTGTTGATGGGGTCTTTGTTTGTTTGGGTTCCCAACCTTAGGTAGTATTGTATTTCACAGAGGAGAAAAAGTCATAGAAAGGTTAAGTAATCTGCTTATTGTCACAGGGGTAATCAGGGGCTTAGCCAGGATCTGAACCAAGGGTCTAAGACGTTAGCAATGAAACCATGCTGTTGAGTAATGGTTCATGTTTATATCACCGAGTCCAGACAGAACAGAATGGCTCAGCCACAATTCAGAGACAGAAGGGTCCAGATGTTAGAGATTAATCCAGACAGTAGACGATGTCTAGCTCGAGGAGTCTTGGAAATCTCTTAAATATTTTGCTGGAAGGTTTTGTAACAAATTAATAAAGAGGAATCTCAATTAATTAGAGTGGGGAGACCAGCAGGGGGAGCTCTCACACCCTGTGATGATCACATAGCACACCAGGTAGGAGAAAGACTCCTCTTTCCTAGAGGGGACTCATTGCTTAAGCTCTCATACCTTCCTTTTCTCTCTATTAAAGGTTTCATCTTCCCTTACTGGGAATTAGAGGAGGGGCCTTCATGCTGCTCATCATAGTTTCAGACCTTGAATTGCAGTTCTCTGCTGATCCTGATTAAACCCATGTTCACTGGAGAAATACCTGGCAGTCTATTTGTTTCAGGTCAAGAGTTTCCTCCCCTGGAGTAGGAAATGGCAACCTACTCCAGTATTCTAGCTGGGAAAATTCCATGGATAGAGGAGCCTGGCAGGCTATGGTCCATAGGGTTGCAAAAGAGTCAGACACTACTGACTGCACACACATATACACACGCAAGTTTCAAACATAACTGAAGTTTATTTAAAAGTCTAAAACAGTTTCTTACAAACAAGAAAAGGCTCCAACATAATCAACTGGATACATGTTAATAGCAAATGGTCATTTAAGCTCTTCTATATTATTAGAACAGTTTTAAATCAATATTCTGAGATAATACACTTAAGTTGCCAAAAAATTTCTTTTTGCATTTCTTAGTAAAGTATTATTTTTTCTGTCAAGCAACATTTAAAATGCATTTCTTTCCTATTAGTGGAATTTCATGAGCCTGTTAAGTACCACGTGGAAGTAATCAAGTCCCATTATGAACCCAACACCAATTTCAAAGCAGCTTAACCCACTTGTACCAGCAGCTGTGCACTTTTTAACTCACAGTTGAACTTTTTAAATCCCTTTGTTTTCATTTCGAGTCTGCTTCTTTGATGTACGTTAATTGCTTTGGCAGGATTTGGGTCCTGCTGGGGTTTGCACAACTGGGACCAGCACTCACTCCACTGGGGGCTGGCAGTAGATAGTGTGCATGGTGCCTGGGAGTGAAGCTTAGTGTTCCCTGGCAGACAACCAGCGCTCTCTTTGCTTCTGGGGCTCCTGTGGGCTTTTATAGATCACTCAGGCTTGGGTGGGGAGTTAGTTCAGTGACTGAGAGCATGGCTGCAGGCCCTCACCGGCCTCATTCTCTGGCGGAGTCCTAGCCAAGAGGCACGGTTCCTTGACCATGAGTGCTGAAGTTGGGCCTCATGGAAATCTCCAGTTTAGACTTTTCTCCTGATCCTGACCCTGAATCCAGGTCAAGGGACCCTGGTGGCTGGCAAAGGCAGCACTAATGAAGGGAAACCAGAAGCCTGTCCAGGGCTCCCCCAGTGAGCCCACGAGGATCTGAGTAATGACCCTGAGAAAGTCTGGACTCACCTGCCGTAGCATCGCCTAATATCCTTAGTTGAGTGTCACTTGAAGAATTGATAGAAACAATTTCAACATGGGACATCGCAGCCCAGACAAGGCCAAACTACCTTCTGAAGAAGGGCTCGGTCACTCCCTGTTGTTTTTGGAGGAGCTGACTTGCTTGCCTTGCGTGGGGGAAGAACTGCCTGCCCAGAACTGGCCTGCAGCCCATCCTGCTGACTCAGGTGCCTTCCTGCTTCATTCTGAGTTTGAAGAACGCTGCCCTCATTTACAAAATCCTATATCTGCATCGTCAGCAGAAGGCTCTTCCCCTTGTCCATGGCTCTCAGTCTGGAAGCCAGCTCCTTGTCTGTGGACATCTGGTCTCTGTGACTGTGCCCCTCTGGCCACCCGCCCTGATGCTGTCCACCCCAGCCAGCCGACATTCTGCGCACTCTGCGTGGACTCTGGGCACACTAAACTGTGTCCTGCTCCTATTACTGTATTGTAGAAACTAGGTCTCATTTTGAAATCCAAACATTGCATAAGAGAACAATAGAGAAAGGAATTTTCCGAAGACTTAGTTTTAGGACAGATGAATATTTTTAAAGGCACAACATGGCTTCATCAGAGAAAAACTAGCTTCCTTTGTTCCCATTATAAAAGCAATTCAAGATCTCTGAAGAAGACTCCAGGAAATGCTGGGTGCTAAGATACTGTGCTAAGCACTGCACATGGTCACTCCCTCACTCCCTCATTCTTTGATTCAGCACAGGGAGGAGAGTGGAAAACAAATGGACAACAGCTCTGCTCCCACGGGTCTTGTATTCCAATGCAGTAAATAGGCAACAAAGAAACAGGGTTGTAGACAGTTCAGTCAGCTCACAAAATTATATATCATTAAGAAATTAATAAAGGGCTTCCGAGGTGGTGTTAGTGGTAAAGAACCCACCTGTCAATACAGAAGACACAGGGGCCACGGGTTTGATCCCTGTGTCTGGAAGATCCCTGGAGGAGAAATGGCAACCCAGTCCAATGTTTTTGCCTAGAGAATCCCATGGACAGAGGAGCCTGGTGGGCTACAGTCCACAGGATCCCGAAGAGTTGGACACGACTGAGGCAACTTAGCACACAAGGAATAAAGAGTGATGGTGTGGGGTCTAGTAAGGAGAGGCGGTGAGCCTGAGGAGGCAACATTTAACGAGACCTAGCGCTGGAGGCGGAGGAGAGAGGCATGCAGGGTATGTGGCGGGGGCACACGCTCGTGGGAACTGTGATGGGCTGGATGTGGGGTGAGGGAAAGGTGTGGACAGTGAAACTCAGGGTGAGCAGTTAGGTGAATAACATTAAGGTTTCCTGAGATGAGAAAAGCCTCATGTGTTCCTCACAGCGGTCCTCTGAGGTGGGTTCTATTATGCTTCCTAATCCTATCCCTGTGTTCGTCGCTCAACTGTGTCCGACTCTTTGTGACCCCATGGACTGTAGTCAGCCAGGCTCTTCTGTCCATGGGATTCTCCAGGCAAGAATACTGGCATGGCCACCCACTCCAGTATACTTGCTGCTGCTGCTGCTAAGTCGCTTCAGTCGTGTCTGACTCTGTGCGACCCCGTAGACGGCAGCCTACCAGGCTCCTGTGTCCATGGGATTCTCCAGGCAAGAGTACTGGAGTGGGTTGCCATTGCCTTCTCCAAAGCATTAAAATGAAAAGTGAAAGTGAAGTTGCTCAGTCGTGTCCGACTCTTAGCGACCCCACGGACTGCACCCTACCAGGCTCCTGCGTCCGTGGGATTCTCCAGGCAAGAGTACTGGAGTGGGGTGCCATTGCCAGTATACTTATCCCACCCTAAACCTCCGTGTACCTTTACACTGAAACTGTATCTCTCCTAAACTATTCCTATAGCTATTACAGCACACAGGAAGACTAAACCCAATGGCTGGAAGGTAACTTGGCTCAGGACCTGCGATTAGGAAGCAGTGAGCCAGGGTTTGAGCCTGTTCTGACTGGATCCAGGGTCCACACCTTTCTCCACTCTAAGATTACTCTTCACTTACCAACCACCAACCACCATTGTCAGCATCTTTATTTCCTTTTGGCCTTAACATGTATTTCTGTCTTTTTTAAAACAGACCTGTGACATATAACCTTATGAACTATCCCATAAACCATTATAATATTAGAGCATTATTAAACACACTTTATAACATCTTCCATGCAAACTATCATCTTTCAAATGTTTCTTTTCAAGAGAATAAGGCTTTGGGCAACAGTTTTGGGGGGAAAAACAGGTAAATGGCCTGAGAAAGTTTTCTCAAGGGCAGGAGATGGGGAGTGAAGAACAAATAAATGTTGTTTTCCTTATTAAATGTTTGTTTCTCTAAGATTCTCACCTGGATGTGAAATGTTGTTGCTTTAGTTGCTAAGTTGTGTCTGTTTCTTTCGCCACCTCATGGACTATATCCCACCAGGCTCCCCTGTCCATGAGATTTCCCAGGCAAGAATATTGGACTGGGTTGCCATTTTCTTCTCCAGGGGATCTTCCTGACTCAGGGATTGAAGCTGCATCTCCTGTATTGGCAGGCGGATTTTTTTTTTTTACCACTGAACCACTTGGGAAACCCAATATATAAACATACATTTGAAAAATCATCACATTATATAAAGCATCTTACTGTACATTATGTATTAGTAAACTGATTTAAGAATTATTTACTTTTATTCTTCAAAATTACCTTCAAACTTCAAAATAAATCTTTAGGTCTGAGCTCTGAGCCAGAGTAATTTGCCTATTTCTTGGTCACCTATTTCTTGGTATCTAATTTGAAATTACAGCATGTACTCTGCCTCATTGTTTGATTCTGGCTCCTGTGGTTTCAAGTAGTGGAGACCCAATCAAGCTAGTTCAAGTAACAATAGTGGTTACCTTAGATTGAGTTAGCTGCAGAGATTGAAAGTGAAAATCTATCAGTCATGTCCGACTCTGTGATGCTATGGACTGTAGCCTGCCAAGCTCCTCTGTCCTTGGAATTCTCCAGGCCAGAATACTGGAGTGGGTAGCTCTTCCCTTCTCCAGGGGATCTTCCCAACCCAGGAATCAAATCGGGTTCTCCTGCATTGCAGGTGGATTAGCTTGCCTGGTAAAGAATCTGCCTGCAATGCAGGAGAACCCGGTTTGATTCCTGGGTTGGGAACATCCACTGGAGAAGGGATAAGCTACTGACTCCAGTATTCTTGGGCTTCCCTGATGGCTCATATACTGAAGCAAGCAGGAATTTTAACACCGGAAGTTGACTTGGGAGGAGCAAGTCCAGGGGTGTCAGAGTCTTGGGAAGAAGGAAGCTCTGCAGAAAATGATGTATGATGGGTTGTGATACACCGCACCACGGCTTCTGCTCTGTGGGAGCCTGATGGACACAACAGGTCTTCTAGGGAACCTCCCCCACCCACTGACAGGTCCGAAGGATAAGTTGTCCTTTGAGGGTCCAGGATGAAGGAAGGAGGGGTTTGTCTGCCTGGCTCCCGCTCATCCTATCCCCCTGATAAGAGTTTGTCCCGGGGGTTTTGACTCCCTCTCACTTGCAGGTTGTCAGGAGGCACGTGCAGTGACTGGTTGGGAAGTTTGGTGCAGCGCCTGGGATGGCAAGTTGGGGAGCGGGCCCTGCTCATCCTGCAATGTGGGCTGTTGGGAGGTGGACGTTGGGAGGCTCTGACGTGGTGCCGAAGACTTGTGACTGACACATCTGAATAGCACTGGGCTGAGTACTATGCCTGGATGATCCTGTTGAAACCTCATCAAAACCCTCTGCGGTATCTAATTTGCACTTGACTTATAGTTAGAAAAATGTAAAGGGTAAGTGGTGGAACTGGAATTTTCATGTAGGAAGGCGGACCTGAGAGTTCCTGAGAGTTCACCTTAACCATTGAGCTGCCCTTCTGAAAGCTCTGGAACAGCACCGAGGGGCCTGTTAAACAGTGATATTCCAGAGGAATAGACAGTGGGTGCTCTTGGGAATTGGACCCCCGTGGGAGCCAGGCCATCTCAGAGGTTTCAGAGTCAGGAGCCTTCCTGGTACACCTGCTCCTGTCTGTGATCCTGTCCTTTTACTGATTCCTCGAGTCATCTTCCTCTGCCCCTCCTTGTCTCCAGTTTTGCATCACAGCCACCTTCCCCCTCACTTCGGAGCCTTCTCCAGGCCCCGAGTCCTGGCATCCTCTCAGACTCTCCCCTTGGGGTATACTGTTTCTATGTCTTGGTTTTCCATTTCTGTGTTTCTCCAGGAAGCATTGGCCTGACATAGTTGTTAGAGTGTGTTGACTGTGAGCAACAGATTATTAAGTTCCATTTAAAATGAATTCTTTAGAAACTTCCCTGGTGGCTCAGATGGTAAAGAATCTGCCCGCAATATGGGAGACCCAGGTTCTACCCTTGGGTTGGAAAGATCCCCTGGAGAAGAGAATGGCTACCCACTCCAGTGTCTCTTGGCTAGAGAATCCCATGTCCAGAGGCACCTGGCAGGCTACACTCCTTGGTTAGCAAAGAGTCAGAAATGACTGAGCTGCTAACACTTTTGCTTCACTTCACAGGTAGATCACAGCAGTGCTGTTTGGAACTTACAGGACCTACGGATCTCTAGAGGGTCTCAGAAGGCGGCTCTGAAGGACACTCCTTGTATGTGCCGTCTTTGGAATGTTCTTTTTCCTTTCAGCCTTTGTACGGCATGGCTTGAAATTCGAAGTTCTCACGAAGAGGATCTGATTGGCCAAGTGTCCGTGATGTACCAGCCCTCAGCTGTGCCAGGAAGTTTTACCAGGAAGTTAGATGAAAGAGCTTCCGGTGATTCCTGGATTCGCGCTCCCCGCAGGATTGCAGGTGATGAGGGAGGGTGATTTCCCAAGACGGTGTTAGGATGCTGTAAGGGAAGCAGGGGATGAAAGTCAGGTAGACAAAGTATGACAAGGGTTTCCCGTGCCCGGCTCACCCTTTCTCTCATTGCAGCACACGCCCCTCCTCTGCTGGCTGGTCTGCAGTGGGTGGTGGTGTAAAGTTGTGGCCAGCCTCAGTATGTTTCAGAGTAAAATGTAAATGACTCTTCAAACCCGAGTCTTCTTTACTAGTGAGCCACTACGGAAGCCCTGGTTGGGCTATATATAAATATAAACTAAATCACTTTGCTGTGTGCTTGAAGCTAACACAACATGGAAAATTAAGTATAATTCAATTAAAAAATAAACTAATCTTGAAAGAGTATATTTGATCTGGGAGAAAGAGAAATTTGTAATGTGGCAACTAGATGATCTATGTCCAGATTAATTAATCTAAAGTATAATTTTTGCCATGGATTCTTTCCAGAAGCTAGGGCAGAGACTGGTGTATGATTGCCTCTTCTACTGTGTGCTGGGCACAGGTGTCACCCCAGGTCTCTACCTGGGCCACAGCCTCCTCTGAACCTTGCAGGGGTGGCCGCAGACTGGCCATTTGTAAACAGAACATGCCTGGCCGCCTGTCTCCTGCTCTCCTTCCACTGCTAATGTCACAAAGTGCCTCTGGCAGGATACATAACTTTATTACTAAGCTGTGAAGTAGAGCAAGTTATTAATATTGTATGATTTGTATTCTATTCCATTTTTTCCCTCTAATGGATAGATCTCACTGTATTCTGAAAAACATGTCTTTAAAACTGCTGACTAGCATGTCTTGCATGAACTGAACTAGGGAGTCCCTTTGCTGTTGGAATTTTGATTGGAAGTTTGTTTTAATAAGTCCATGTTTACTTCTTAGATGCTCATTTTCTTTTGGAATTCAATTGATTATGGCAGCCTAACTCT
This sequence comes from Bos mutus, assembly GCF_027580195.1. Classification (NCBI taxonomy): domain Eukaryota; kingdom Metazoa; phylum Chordata; class Mammalia; order Artiodactyla; family Bovidae; genus Bos; species Bos mutus. The sequence continues at coordinate 10,531,830 of NC_091625.1, forward strand.
CAGCGGTAACTACAAGAAATTAGATTTTGCTGTGAAGCATAAACAGGCCCACGACTGATGATCCGATGCTCTGAGCATTATCAGGAGGCCGGTAGAGGCTTTGTTGTTGGAGGTAATTGACGCTGAAAGCTTTTGAAAATTGAAGTTTACAGGAGCAGACCCAAGTTGGTGATGTTTGTTTCATCTGAGGTTTTTGAATAAGACATGTTCTAGTATCATGTTATAAAGCACAGGTTTAGCTAAGATACTAAACTCAACATTCAAAAAGCTAAGATCATGGCAACCGGTCCCATCACTTCATGGCAATAGGTGGGGAAACAGTGGAAACAGTGACAGATTTTATTATCATGGGCTCCCAAATCACTGCAGACAGTGACTGCAGCCATGAAATTAAAAGGCATTCACTCTTTGGAAGGAAAACTATAACATACCTAGACAGTGTATTAAAAAGCAGAGACATTACTTTGCCAGCAAAGGTCCATCTGGTCAAAGCTATGGTTTTTCCAGTAGTCATGTACAGATGTGAGAGTTGGACCTTAAAGAAGGTTGAGCACTGAAGAATTGATGCTTTCAAACTGTGGTGCTGGAGAAGACTCTTGAGAGTCCCTTGGACTACAAGCAGATCAAACCAGTTAATCCAAAATGGAATCAACCCTGAATATTCATTGGAAGGACTGACATTGAAGCTGAAGCTCCAATACTTTGGCTGCCTCTTTGATGCAAAGAGCCATCTCATTGGAAAGGACCCTGATTCTGGGAAAGATTGAAGGCAGGAGAAGGGGGCAACAGAGGATGGGATGGTTGGATGGCATCATCGACTCAATGGACATGAGTTTGAGCAAACTGTGGGAGATAGTGAAGGACAGGAAAGTCTGGCGTGCTGTAGTTCATGGGGTTGCAAAGAGTTGGACACAAATGAGTGACTGAACAACAACAACAACTAACCTCCTTAGCAACAGCAGAAATTAAGTTAGGAAGAAGAAAAGTAAAATTCCCTCCAGAGCAGAGTGATTACTCTTTGAGGAACAGAGCCAGAACGGGGTCTGCTCATACCGCAGACTGAGCTAGGTTTCATATGGGTGTATTGCCCTTAGGCCATTCATAACTAGGAATGTAATTTTTTCCTTTTATTGATGTTCAAAAATCAAGAGTCTGTCTTATCTTTTTTATTAGTTGATTAAAAGATGAAACTCTCTGAAAAGACTCAGGAGATTGGTGTTAATCCTGGTTTTCCACCAGCTCAGGTGACTATCAGCCTTTGCGTCCCCAGCAACAGAAACACCTGGCATGTGACCTTGACATGCACACTCCTGCCCCAGGGGGTGCCCAGGATGGGGCTATTCCTGGTTCACCTCCTGGGAACAGGCTGACACCCTTCTCCCCCGCTGACCAAACCTCACTACTGTCTTAGTGGTGACACACGATGGTGACACAGCTCCAACTGATGGGAATCAATCCATCAGGTACCTTCACCTGGCAGGGATCTACTCCTCTGGGTGGCCTGTTGTTGTTCAGTTGCTAAGTGGTGTTTGACTTTTTGTGACACCAAGGACTGCAGCACTGCAGGCTTCCCTGTCCTTCACTGTCTCCCGGAGTTTGCTCAAACTCATGTCCACTGAGCCATTGATGGCGGTCTAGCAAGCCAAACGAGGCCTCTGTGTATTTATATCAGGCTGACATAAGGAGTCACCACGATGATTAAGTCTCTGAGGTTCCTCCCACACCAGACTCTGAATTTGACAGTGGCCCTGAAATCTGATGCGGAGCCTGTAGTCATTCTGTCTGGTATTCAACTCTAGGGGTATGGCAGTTCCCTTGAAAATGTTCTAATTTTCCGTAGTGTCCATGTTGATTCTACCAGTAGTTAATACGTAATGAACCCAACTGTAATATGATGTAAACATTAGCATGGGTTAAATAAAAAGGTACAGTTACAGTGCGTGCCAGCTATTCAGGCACTAGCCTACCAGTTCCACGAGAGCCTGGCCTTTGTTCACACCCTCATGGCCTGGCTCAGAGGAGAAGTCCAGAAGTATGTGTTGAGTCAGCTAGCAACTCCTACAGTAATGATAATATATAAAGTGATGGTGTCTTTCATTTTTTGTACTATCGTGGGGGGGTTCGGGAAACCTGCCTTGAGTGAACTTAATCAGAAGAAAAGATGCTGTCCCGGATGGAGGGTAGGGTCTGGCCTTAGGATAAACTCTCAAGGACCCAAATCAACAGGCTTTGTGTGTCCATCTCTCAGCCCTGGTTTGTTCAGTGTGCTCCACGAGTGACTCAGGGCCGCAGGCAACACCTCGAATCATGTTTCAGGTTTACTGTCAGGGAGGGACCACCTCCTTAGTTTTAACCCTGCCTCAGATTTTACCCAAACTCGCAGCGGCAGGGAAGAGTTCAGTGGAAGACCTTTTATCAAGAATTTGTTAGTCCATGTTTAAAAACAGGTTAAAGAACAGAAAACTTGAGCGTATATTTCTTAAACATTTTACACTAACTTGAGTTAAGTTGCCAATCTTTCAATGTAAAGCCAAGACTTTTTTTTCCCAGTCTGGAAATATTGTTTGGATATCCATCCTGTTCTTGAAAACAATCAGACCTTCATGCATTATCCTTTCCAACTGTAAGATGAAACAAAGACTCAGAGATACTTGCTGTCAGTCTGAGTACAGAATCCCTCCAGATGTTTGAGTCCCCTCAGCTGTGGACAGTGGTATTTCTCATTATTTATTTGACAGATCTGTGTGTGTGTGTGTGTGTGGTGTGTGTGTGTGAGATTCACTGTCATCTGTTTTTCCCAAAACTCTCAGGATATATTTCACAAGAATAAAAATTTCATTTCTGAGGCACTCATTTTATATTTGCTCAGTATTTAATGACATTGCATACTTACCAGAACTGTAAAACTGGTGGGCATAAACGAACCTGGCTCTTGGTTAGTACACACCTTAAAAGGGACAAGTGTGTAAACACTCTGAATGACAGCAACCAACCACCTTGCTCGGCAAGCCCTGGGCACCGGCAGGTCTGAGGAGCAGGATTAAACACTGTTGAGCTTAACAAAAGTCACATCACACTGCCTCTGGGTCCCCACAGTGAATGGAGGGACAGACGGGAGCATATGAAACATGGAACATGGGCTGTGTGTAACAGCATCTTAATGAAGAACAAAGAGGAGGCCGTCGCTATTTCTGCCTCAGGGCTGGAGGTCAGCAGACCTGCATTTTAAGAATGGCAGAGGAAGAAGGGAATGTTGAGAACCATACCAGGGTTAGGGTTAGGGGTGTAATGAAAGGAGAGTGGAGAGCTTGTGGCCGAGTCCAGCTGTCGAAGGTCCTGGATCATTGAAAACTGAAGAAATACCGAAACAAATTTGTGAAAATTCTCATCTATTTTGAATGTTGACATTTAGCAACTGAAGACCAATAACTTACACTGTTGCTGCTGCTGCTAAGTTGCTTCAGTCGTGTCCGACTCTGTGTGACCCCATAGACGGCAGCCCACCAGGCTCCCCCGTCCTTGGGATTCTCCAGGCAAGAACACTGGAGTGGGTTGCCATTGCCTTCTCCAATGCATGAAAGTGAAAAGTGAAAGTGAAGTCGCTGAGTCTTGTCTGACTCTTAGCGACCCCATGGACTGTGGCCCACCAGGCTCCTCCATCCATGGGATTTTCCAGGCAACAGTACTGGAGTGGGGTGCCACTGCCTTCTCCGAATAACTTACACAGAAGGTGCTATTCACAAGAGATCACAGGACTGATTTTTAAAAGCCGCCCAGGCACAATGGGCCAGCAGTGGGGCAGGTTTAAAATTGCATGACCGAGTTGAATCATGAGCATACTGTTGGTGTATTTATGTGACTCTAGGTGTGTAGTGTTGTTTGGAGATAATTCCCAAAGCCCAGCTTTGATTCGGTTATGGATGTTCCACCACAGTTCATGGGGCTCCCCCAGGCATGCCTCTGTACTCACTCACACCCAGAGCATGGCACTTGAAGGTGACTGCAGACTGAAAATGACTGGCTAGATGATGAGATGCAGAGCATGTTATTGTTTATTGGCTGTGCTGGGTCTTTGTTGCTGCACACTGTCTTTCTAATTGTGCTGAGTGGGGACTAATTGTGCTGAGTTGAGGAGCATGGCTTCTTATTGCGGTGGCCCCTCTGATGCTGGAAAAGATTGCAGGCAGGAGGAGAAGGGGATGACAGAGGACGAGATGATTGGATGGCATCACCGACTCCATGGACATGAGTTTGAGCAAGCTCTGGGAGATGGTGAAGGACAGGGAGGCCTGGCGTGCTGCAGTCCATGGGGCCACAAAGAATTGGACACAACTGAGCAAGTGAACAACAACTCTTGTGCCAGAGAACAGACTCTAGGGGCAGGCTCAGTAGTTGTGCTGCATGGGTTTAGTTGCCCCACGGCATGTGGAATCTTCCCAGACCAGGAATCAAGCCCATGTCCCCTGCTTTGGCAGGTGGCTTCTTAGCCATGGACTACAAGGGAAGTCCCAGGGTATGTTTTAACTAAGCAACAATGGGAGATAAGAGACAAATCATGAAAAGACCTTGTGGCTGTGCTCAAAAATTTGAAACAAATAAAGTCGACAGAGAACCCAATAGTTGCCCTCTCTGAAAAAACTCTTGGCAGTCACAAGCCAATCCTTGCATCTTTCCATTCTTTATATCATTTTCTTTGTAAGACTGTGATCCTCTCCTAAACAAACCAAGTGAGTTCAGAATTAAATACTGAATCATTGTTGTGAGAGCAAAACAGTGAAAAATACCCTTCATTGAGTCACTTGGTTTGTGAAATGATCTGGCCTTAAAGATAAAATTCTGGCTTAGATCAAATATAAAAAATGTTCAGGAAAACACTTGGCACTGGAGCTTTGCACAGATTCTGACCTTGATAAAGCATCCTAGAGTCTCCCAGTTTCCACTGTTCTCCAGGACTCCCCAGACATTCCTCACGCTGACATAACCTACCAGGGATCTGACTGGTGATGCTCCCCCTGCAGGGCTGTGTCTTTACCCTAACAGGTACATGGTGATAGATGTCATAAACACAGACAGCAGTGACGTCAAAAGGTTGTGGTGTCTCAAAGAAAAAAATAAAGGGCTGAGTGGTGCGACCTGTCAAATAATGTGATGATCAAGTCTATTTCCTCGTTCTTGTTGAGAAGTCTGCACTTTTGAAAAAGAGCAGCACCCGTTTGGAAACATCACCAGGGAGAATAACCTTTAATTGAAGGCAGAATATCTGACAGTAAGTTGTGGGTGGATTTTTAAGAGGGATGGACGCTCTTATAATGAGCAGCCGTACACTGGAAGGAATCACGAGGTACTTGACAGCCTTTCATGCATTAGAACTTTCCTCTTAGCCCCAAGTCACAGAGTTGGCTTCTTTCAGGCCTGACCAGGCACTGACAGCACTAACACGCTGACTCTCAACACGACTGACTCAGTGGATTAAGGAAGACTTAAAAATAGACTGGGCATTTCTAGGAGTCATGCAAATGTAAAAGTATTTGGAATTTTGATGATTTTTACTCATCTTGATGATTTTTTTTCCCATAGGAATGAAAAGATCTAATAGAAATGATTCAGTTTTTCATGTCAATGATTGATCAATAAAATGATAGAAATTTTTAAAAGTCAGGCAAAATGGTAGATGTGGTAGAGGCGGTGACATGTGAAGGTCAAACTTTGAGATCTTTGCGTCAGTGATGGACTCGGATGTCTGAATGGGCCCTGAGGTGACACTGGATTTGGGTAAGAGATGCAGTTGTGAGCTGGAACCTGGGTGACCTGCCTGCATTTACTATTTGTCTGTTTTGAACTTAGGGTGTCCACCTCTGCCCAGTTTCAAAGGAGAGGATGTGTCTGTTTCATTAGACTCCTGATAAATGGATTGTGAATGAAATGATGTCAGTGGAATTATAAATAAAATCTTGCTATACATGTTTTTCCTTTGTTTCTACCTTTTCTAAATTGTTTCGATGGAGGTAAGGTTTACATTGTATCATGGGTTGCTACTGTCACTTACCAAACTGGTCTTATAGATATTAATCTATTTTTAGATGAAGGGGGTAGTTCAGCAAGGGCCATAGCTTTTATTCTGATCCACATTAAAAAATGTATTATGTGTGTGTGTGTGCTCAGTCATGTCTGACTCTTTGCAACCCCATGGACCGCTGGGCTCCTCTGTCTGTGGAATTTTCCAGGCAAGAATACTGGAGTGGGTTTCCATTTCCTCCTCCAGGGGAACTTCCTGACCCAGGGATTGAACCTGTGCCTCCTGCTTCGGCAGGCTGATTGTGTACCATTGTGCCACCTAAAAAGCCCAGTGTATTATATGAAAAGTGAAAGTGAAAGTCACTCAGTCCTGTCCGACTCTGCGACCCCACGGACTATTCAGTCCTTGGAATTCTCTAGGTCAGAATACTGCAGTGGGTAGTCTTTCCCTTCTCCAGGGGATCTTTCCAACCCAAGGATCGAACCCAAGTCTCCTGCATTGCAGGTGGTTTCTTTACCAGCTGAGCTACAAGGGAAGCCCAATGTATTATATACCTATATATAAATACAAATTTATAACAAACATTCATATGACATGTCTGCATATTGTATAAACATTTATATTATGTAAGTTAAATATAAATTATATAAGCATACATATGAAACAGAAGTCTCATAAAATGAACTTCTTTCTTACCACTAGAGATGCTCTCTGACAGGACTGATAGCGTGTGTGGGGCTCCCGCATCAGTGTGTCAGCCCCGCCCTGGCACCTACAATTCCACAAAAGAAATGCTGTGCCAGCAGGCAAGGGTGTCCCACAGCAGGCCACCTACCATAACGGGGTCCAACCACAGGGCTCCTGGGTTATCAGTAGGCAGGATTCTTGGGGGCATCTGGTCAACCTTAGGTGGGGTGGCGTGCTGTAGAATGGACCTTGCCAAAGGGCTGGGGGGCTGGGCCCCTGTTGTGTATAGCAGCCCTCGCTGTGATGACTACAGGCTCTGTGAGGAAGCCCCTCCAATGTGTGTGGGGAAGGGCTGAGAGTGTTGCCCTCAGATCTATTCTATTATTTCACAGTTTTAAAAAATGTCTCTAGATGGACAGTTTCTAACTTTTGTGTGCCTTTCTGTCTTTCCATCTGATGTCCTGAGAGAAGAGCTTGAATGAAGTGCCTGTGCCTGTACCAATCAGCTGTGGATAAGCACTAGCCTCCTGTGGGCCAGACGTGGCCATTTTCCATCACAAACTGCCTGCAGCTCGGGGGCTGGTCTGGGCATCCTGTGAGCCAGACAGTCATGCCAGGCGGCATCCTTAAGCAATACTAATATCCTTGGGGTTTTAGAGCCTGATCCTAAGCTTCGCAAGGGCTCTCCCGGGGTTACTGACAAGCAGGAAGTATTCTCTGATTTTAATGGAGGAGAAACAGAAAAAAAGGGTGAGTGACTTTCTCAAGGTATCGTGGAGAGTCCGTGCAAGGGACAAGGATAGAACCGTGGTTCCACATTGCCTGTTCAACATGATGGATCCAGAAACCTTACTGGTATTAAAACTTCTTTCTTTATATCATCTTTAAAAAAAATCCCTACATAATTGTAGTTAGCATGATGTTCTCCAAAAAGTTATGTTCACTGTTTAGTTCAGTCGCTCAGTCATGTCTGACTCTTTGTGACCCCATGAATTGCAGCACGCCAGGCCTCCCTGTCCATCACCATCTCCCGGAGTTCACTCAAACTCACGTCCATTGAGTCAGTGATGCCATCCAGCCATCTCATCCTCTGTCGTCCCCTTCTCCTCCTGCCCCCAATCCCTCCCAGCCTCACAGTCTTTCCAATGAGTTAACTCTTCGCATGAGGTGGCCAAAGTACTGGAGTTTCAGCTTTATCATCATTCCTTCCAAAGAAATCCAAAGGGCTGATCTCCTTCAGAATGGACTGGTTGGATCTCCTTGTAGTCCAAGGGGACTCTCAAGAGTCTTCTCCAACATCACAGTTCAAAAGCATCAATTCTTCGGTTCTTAGCTTTCTTTACAGTCCAACTCTCACATCCATACGTGACCACTGGAAAAGCCATAGCCTTAACTAGCCGGACCTTTGTTGGCAAAGTAATGTCTCTGCTTTTGAATATGCTATCTAGGTTGGTCATAACTTTCCTTCCAAGGAATAAGCATCTTTTAATTTCATGGCTGCAGTCACCATCTGCAATGATTTTGGAGCCCCCCAAAATAAAGTCTGACACTGTTTCCACTGGTTCCCCATCTATTTCCCATAAAGTGATGGGACTACAGTATTATAATGGCTTGTTTGATCATTTGCTCTGGTATGCATATATGTCCAGCAGCCCCTAACTTCCTGTGATAGAAATACTACTTCCCTTCTTTCATCTTCAGAGATTTTTTGTGTGTGTGTGTGTGTATGTGTGTGTGTGTGTGTGCATGCCCTTTATAATTCTTAAGAAAGCCAGCATGGTTGCTCTGTAGTGACAGCAGTATAGCAAATTGTGATCCTTCAAAAAGATACAGTGCAAGTAAAAATTATGACTCTGTGTTAAGAGAGTCACATATGACAACTAACAGATTTTACTATGATCCTCATATCCATCACTTGGGCTTTTCCAGAATTATGTTTATAAAAGTATATTTTTAAGATGTGCAATAGACATTGGTCAAACTTGAAGAAAAGACTTTTATGCCTTAAAAAAATTAGTCAGTGGGGTTATGTCCCTGGGCATTTGCGGAGCATTAACTGCTACTGGTTGAGAACATTGGCAGCTTCAAGCTGCAAATTCTATAACCCTTACTGTCAGAGTCCTTGTTTCTTAGTGAATAGAGTTCTTAGTAAATAGATAAAAATCAAGACAAGAGCCCTCACTTGGTCTAAATCATGATAGCTGTCTTACACTTACTGTGTACCCCATTAGATCTCTACAGTGAAGAGTATTGCTTTAAATGTGTGTGTGTGTATTTCAGAACACACGTCATTCAGAATGCAGGTAACTGCTTTTTTTAGGTAAAGAAGTTCTGCTGCAGAAAGATCTATGAGTCAGGAACTCAGTCAGTGGTCAGGAAGGAACTTTGCGGGAGGTGACAACTCTGTTTTGTCAGAAGTTCGTTTCTGGTTGTTACCATCACAGAGAAATCTTGTCTCTGCTTCAAAAGCCTGAGCACAGTTTTTCACCCTCCTCTGTTGTTTATTCTCACTACCCGTCTCTCCAAAGAAAGGGTTTCAAATGATTTAATATTTTCTAAAACTTACTGGATTTAATTCTGCCCTTGGTAGCTGAAAAGACAGCAGCCTACATATCTGTTGCCTTCCCTAACCCCCAACAAAATCTCTTTTAGTTTTCCAAAGATGAACTTGAGATGCTTCCTAAAGCAATCATTTAATACTACCAGGGACTGAGACACTGGGAGTGCTGAGCAAGAATTTTTCCACTGTTATAGGAGGCAGATAGGGCTTCCCTGGTGACTCCGTGGGAAAGAATCCACCGGCAGTGCAGCAAATGTGGGCTCAATCCTTGGGTCAGGAAGATCCCCTGGAGAAGGAAAGGGCAACCCACTCCAGTATTCCTGCCTGGAAAATTCCATGGACAAGAGAATCCCTGGCGGGCTATAGTTCATGGGGTCACAAAAGAGTCAGACATAACTTAGCAATTAAATAACAACTGGAACCAGATACACTCACAGGACCTTTCAGGCAGAGAAAGAGAGAGAGTTCTGTGTGTGTCCTTGAGTCTTTACTGTTTCTGGGTCTACTTTTCCTCCAGAGGAACTTGCTTTTCCCTGGAAGGGCCTGCCTGGTCCAGCCTGAAAGTGGATTGAAGGGCTGGTCTGTGGATCTGTTGGCTAGTTCTCTCCACAGAAATCTTTTTCACATTTAAATTGACCCTGAAAACAAGATCCACCTGCTAAGGGGAGAATTTACAGTGCAAGGCTGGAGTTGGTGATGGCAGAGCACAGATGTCTGGCAGTGTCTAGATAAATTATCCCAACTCTCCATAAATATTCCACGGATGCGTGCATGCTCAGGCACTCAGTTGTATCTGACTCTGTGACCCCATGGACTGTGGCCCACCAGGCTCCTCTGTCCATGTAATTCTCCAGGCAAGAATACTGGAGTGGGTTGCCATTTTTTCCTCCAGGGAAGGAAGACCCCTTCTCCCTGCCCCAGGGGTTGAGCCCACATCTCTTGTTTCTTCTGTGTTGGCAGGTGGATTCTTTATCCCTGTGCAACTTGGGAAGCTCGTAAATATTCCACTGGATTCGGGGGTGGTTGTTACTTTCTGAGAATAGTTTCCTGTAAAGGGCAAGCCATGAGGCATTGGCTTTTCACTGTCATATTTTATGGTCCCCCAGGTGGGAAAGGAATGTCTCCCTTAGGAAGACATTATGTCCAGGTTGAGCTATCAACAAACCATTCCCTGTCTTTGGTCTAATTAAACAGTACACATTTTGGGGGGTATAAAATAGAGATGCTGACAATGACAACATTTATGCTGCTGACACAAAGGTTCTGAGTGCCGTTGATGTAAGCGGTGCTGACATAAACCTTCTCCTTGAGAATAGCTGCTGGAGGTACTTTTCCACAATCTTCCAGTGGATTGACTTGAAGCATCATCTGGAATGAGAGTTGAAGCATCCACTGTAAAATTTGGTCCCCTGATATGAAAAAAAAATAACCCCTTGATTATTCAATGACTTACTTCTTTTATGGAATAGCCCCTTAAATTAAAGCGTGACTTTTTCAAGTTCAGCATCAGATGAAGAAGGCAGTACTGATGTTCTTTGTATGAAAGGCTTAATTTTCAGGGATCTAAAAATGACTAAAATTCCTTTAGCTTGGGATGGAAAGTGGAGGCATGGTTGTCATTGTATAAAATAATATAATATAAATTTCATGTTAACTATTGAATTCACTGACAATTAGTTTCCAGTGTAGATAATTCTGTACATGAATGTGATGAAACCTATTGGTCTTCAGGGAGAAGTAGACACACACTCAAAATAATACACACGTACTTAAGGGCCTCCTGAAGTCACCTGTACAGCCCAGGTCAAGGCCTCCCTCTTCCTTCACTGGTTCCATTACATGATCAGAGATGGCACTTGCCACCTACCTTTGGGGTGCATTATACCAGATGAAGCTTTTAGAATATGCAGTCCTCATTAATAGTAACATTCTTTATTGTTGATAATCAAGGATCCTGTGACTTCTCAGGATCTACTGGCTACTGGAGGTATATTAGTTCAAGTGTTCCAAGAAGCTAATGCCAAGACAGGGTTAGATGCTCAAATCCACTGGAAGGAGCACCTGTGAAGCAAAAAGGAGGAGGAGGCAGGTGAGCCTTCAGACGTGGGAGCAGATCTGATGCTGTGAGAGCAGAGAGGGAAGGAAGGCTTGGGCAGGAAGAGGCTAGACTGAATACTTTATTGAGAGCTTTAGCCAGACAACCGGAGTCCTGGTGCCAAGACTGTTTGTTAGAGGAGGTCCTCGCTGAGCAGGCTGGCTGACCTCCCTGACCCCGCCTGCCCCCACTTCGCCTGGATACAGGCAGCCACGAGAGCTGGAGCAGAGTCCTCTGTACTGGAGGCTGTTGGTCAAACATATTCCCTTGGTGGGATTTCTCCACAGCCACCACCCTGGGGTAAGAGGGTTTTTGTAGGAGCAAAAGTGGATGTCCTTTTTTCTCCCACTTCCTTACATTTTGAGAGCAGCTACTCTTTGGCCAGTGTGATTTTGCCTGCCAATGCATCACGCAGGGACAGGTAATAGGATCTTGTGAATTTGTGGCTTAGTTTCCTGTCTCCCTATGACACCGTAGTCACTTTAATTGTTCCATAAGGGGACTGAGCAGAGTGAACATTATCCGCAGAGGTTAAATACATGGATTTTCCCCCACACCTTTACTTTTTGTCTTAGAGCAATTGACATCATCATCAGCCAAATGACAGCTTGCTGTTTAAGTGTAGAGCCCAGAAAACTCAGCAACAGAAGCCAGGCTAATTAATATACCCAGTGTCTCTCTTAGCTTGCCGTCTCAGTGGAATTATTCCTAAGACTGGTGTCCAGCTTTATTTATTTTTTGAAATCTCCTTCCCCACCTCATCTGAGACCATGTGGGCTCTTGGCTCCTTTCTCTTACTTCAACAAAAGACAGATGGAGGATTCTCTTCCCTAAACCACAGAGCAAAAGAAGGACCACTCCCCACCCAGGACTCTGTTCTCTAGGGAGTGAGATGCTTCAGATGTGTTCTGCCTGGGAAGAGACAGGGTTCTCAGAGGGGAAAGTTGTGGGTTATGGTGAGGGATGATAAAGAGGGCTCCTCTGTGATAGGAAAATGAAATACTCCCAGAACTCGGGAGTTTTAGATCATTCATTTACACATGCAACAGTCATGGGCAGTACGTATATGCTAGACCCCGTTCTGGGTGCAGGGCACCCATCAGTGAACAAAATGAATATTCCTGCCCTTTGGTAGCTTATATTCTACTGGGAGACACTAACATGTACATTAGCAATGTTCATGGGAAACTCCATGGACAGAGGAGTCTGGTGGGCTACAGTCTATGAAGTTGCAAAAAGTCAGACACACAAATCCATCAGTAAATTGCTGTACCAACAAACCCATCAGTAAATTATATATCTAAATAAATATGTTACATATAAAATACAGCTTTCTTAAAATTGACTTTTAGCAGAAATTGCCCCATCTGCTCCAAGCAGAAGCAAAGTTTCTTCTCTCTGTTTTCCTGTCCCTTTTAGGGTCTTTCATCTTGGCTGCCTGTTACTTTCCCTAGAAAGGAAATGCTTCCTTTGTAAACATTTATTTAGTGAAATTCCCAGGAAGTCACTGACAGACTGAGATGACCCTCAATATATTATTTAGTTAATATCTTTGATTTTTGAAAAGACTGTTTTTTAACTAGGTTTCAGTAAGTTTCCCAAAATCAGTTCAAAAAATGTATTGACTAAACCCAAATGTAATTGGGTTAATTACATTTGGCTAAACCCAAATTCCCAGGAGGAGGAAATGGTAACCCACTCCAGTATTCTTGCCTGGAAAATTCCATGGACAGAGGAGCCTGGTAGGCTACAGTCCACGGGGTCGCAAAGGGTCAGACATGACTGAGCACACACACACACACTCACACACACATTATAACATCCAGGTCTTTGTTCCAAATTCACGGGAATATATCTACCAGGATGTGCATGGCACTGGATACAGACAGCCACCCGTCTTGCTGATGATGACCTAAAATCCATCTAAACCTGTGATCTCTATAATAACCAGGAGTCGAGACAATAAAAAGTCAGAGCTGTAAGGAAGGCAGACATTTCAATTCTCCCTGTGGTACATTAAATAATACAGCCTGCAATACAGAACGACAGGAGGAGAGAGCCAAGCAAGAAATGATGGTTTCAAGTGTGTGGACTCACAGCTCAACCCTGACCCCACTGCAGGGTCCAGTTCCAGAGCAGCTGAGTGGACACCCACTGGCTGGATTGAACGGAAGCCTCTTTTCTTTCTTTCTCTCTCTTCCTTCCTTTCTTCCTCCTGCCCTCCCTCCTTTTCTTTCTCTCTCTTTCTTCTTTTGTTCGCTTCCTTCTTTCCTTTCTTTCTCTCTTTGCTTCTTTCTTTCTTGATTCTTTATATTCTTGGGTTCATCTTTTTATTAATAGCAACCCCCCCCAAACTATCAGTAGCTTCTTTTAGAATTAAATGATATATTTTATTTTATAGTGGGTCTTTGTTGGCTATCTATTTTAAATATAGCTGTGTGTACATGATATACCTTTTTAATTTTTATTTTTCAAGTATTTATTGAATTTGTTACAATATTGCTTCTGTTCTAGGTTTTGGCTTTTTGGCCATTAGCCTGTGGGATCTTAACTCCCTGGACAGGAATTGAACCTGTACCCCTTGCAATGGAAGGTGAAATCTTAACCACCGGGTTGTCAGGGAAGTCCTTACATGACGTAGTTTAAAAGAGAGTATAAATAAAGCATCAGACTATTTTTTCACCCTAACTTCAGGCCTATACACAGACTCTATTTTTACTTTCTTCAATTAAAAATGCAAAAATTATCTTAGTAGCTGTGGGCAGTTGAAACTTTAATGAAACTTGATTAAGTCAATATTCAATTAAAGGAAAAAGGAGGTCACAATTAGAAATATTTACAGAATGAATGGAAATATCCTGCATCCTTGTTATGATTAATACTTTTAAGGGCAGGTCACACTCCATGTTGTCACTCCCTCCCTTCACTGGCTTCATCGACATCCCGTCTGGTGAGGATGTTGTCTCTGGGGTTACCATGACTATGACTCCATCGACATCCCATCTGGTGAGGATATTGTCTCTGGGGTTACCATGAGTGGCTCCATCAGTCCTCCAGCTCTTCTTTAACACCCTGTACCCTTGGCCTCCTACTCTCTTAGAGTTGCTCTCCTTCCTTGGTTCCTGTGACACTGTGTTTTCTTGTGTGGCTTCACCTGGTTCTCATCAGATTCCTTTATCCCCTTCTCTTTCTTAGAGACAAACTCCCAAATCCAGTCACTGGTCCTTTTCTCTTTATCCAATCCATCCATCATTTCCACTGCTGTGCTTTTAAGCCCTGAATTTTTCAAAAGCATCAGCATTGAATGCACAATTATCTTCAAAGCATCTACCAATGGATGCCCCCTAAGGTATCAAGTCAAGTGTCTGAAAGAGAATTCACCTCTACCCTATTCCTACTCTCCCTGTGTTTTCAAGCAATATCTTTTTTGTGTTCTATCAGTCTCTTGGACCATAAAACTTGGTCAATTCACCTTCAGGTCCTTATCTGTCATTCACTACAGTCAATCACCCATCTCATCATCTCCTCTCATCTCTTTATAATGTTCAATTTCCATTACCAATGCCACTTCTATAGTCAGGCTCGCTTGAGATTTTCACTGGATCCCTATCATAAAGGCCTTTGACTAGAATTCCTCTATCTCTTTCCTTTGGCTTCAAAAATGTCTCTTGGTGTTTGAAAACTTCTGTCATTATTTATGACACAGAACCAAATTAAGCCTATCTTAGAGTAGGGAACATCTTTAATTTGGGGAAATTTTTATTTTATCACTTGATTTTTTAATTGAAAAGTGAAAGTTAGTTGCACAGCTGTGTCTGACTCTTTGTGGTCCCATGGACTGTAGCCCTCCAGGGCTCCTCTGTCCTTGGCATTCTCCAGGCAAGAGTACTGGAGTGGGTTGCCATTTCCTTCTCCAGGTTTTTAATTGAAGTGTAGTTGATTCACAACATGTAACTTCCAGGTGTACAGCACAGTGATTTAGTTATACATATATGTTCTTTTTCAGTTCTTTTCAGTTGTAGATATTGAACATAGTTTTTTGTACTATATATATTTGCTGTTTATCTATTTTATACATAGTATATGTATACACAGTGTGTATATGTTAATCCCAAACTCTTAATTTATCCTTCCTTCCCTTTTCTCCTTGGTAATGGTAAATTTGTTCTCTATGTCTGTGAATATGTATTGTAAGGGTATATGTTTATCATATTTTAGATTCCATGTATAAATGATATCATGTGATATTTGTATTTCCCAGTCTGGCTTACTTCACTTAGTATAATAATCTCTAAATCCAAAACAGGTTTTCACTATGCCTCCCAGAAGATTGTGCTGACGGATTCATCGATGATCTCCATTCTTCCTGTCTTTCTGCTGTTTATGCTGCATCCTTCTTTCTGATTTTGCTGTTAGAAAAGCTATCTCCCACATCTGTGCGACAAACACTCCAGGGTACATCTTGTTGCCTATGGAATAGAGTCAGACCTGGCTGTGTGGCTGACCCCTACCTGCAGCCTAATCCCCATCTTCACCCAACAACAGATAACATTTCCAGGAATAACTCTCCAATATGTGGGTGCTATGTGATTTGTGTCTCATTCAGAGATTCACCACATAATCAAAAACTGTTATGCCCAACAATCCATGAGAGAGCCTGTGGATTGATTTCTGAAGGTCCTTGAACCTCCTGAAACAGGCACACCTGAGTGAATTTTTCAGGGGGATATGCCCCACACCTCCTGTAAGATTGTCAAGTGGGTCCTGACACCCCAAGAGTTTCAGAACCATGGTAAATCTGTTGAGAGCTTGGGCATTAGTTAATTAAACTTGATGTAACAATAAGATAAGAAATAAGAATGGGTGTTTAGTACCCAACAATGGATGTAAAGTACCCAACAAAATAAGAATGGAAGACAGTGTTTTAGTCAGATCATAAAACAGATCTGGGGGTGATGATGGCTTGCCTGGGGTCACTTACACACTAAACAACACATTTTAGATTTAATTGTGCCTTTCTTCTCTGTTGTTTGCTGTTTCGCATGTTAATTTTACTTTTTAAAAATTAAAATAGAATGGAAGCAACTTGAAATCAGGGATCTTTCCTTGAAATGACATGACAATGAGGATGATGAAGGATGATGATGATGAAGATACCTCTGCAGGAAACTGATGAAGTGACACAACTAAAGCTAATTGTTAGTGGATATAGGACCAAGACACAGGAAACAGCTACATAGGGCTGCTTCTTACGCACTGAAAACACTCAGTAGGCCTCTTAAAATGCCTGGATAACCAGAATTTACTAATTTCAGTCAAGTGTGTTTAATAGATCATGCAATTGCCAAATAAACGTAAAAGGAGAGACTCGTTGATTTGCAGATCTACTTTTCATGTTATGCAGTTTATTTACAGATAAATTAAAGGAAGAGATGGCCGTTTATCTGAATTCTCTTTCACAGGCTATGTGGAGCAGAGGAGCTTGCTTCGAGTTCTGCTTAACCTTTACCAGATAGTTCAAATCTCTCCATTGTCTGCTTTACTGATTTATATAAGGTTTTAGGAATAGTTTTATTTTGTTAGAGAACTAAAGTACCCTCTACTGTTCCTTTTCTGTCATTACAGTCTGTTAAGACCCTTGATTTAATAGAAAAATTTAAGAAATAAAAACAAAAAATTGATTTCTGATAAAGCTAAATTGACATTGTGAGTTATAAAAAAGAAACTATCCTTGACTAAGCATTTCTGAAGCATTTATATATTTTATAACTTGATTAGTAAATAAAATCCCAGTTATTTGACTTAATCATATTTTTGTTGCTTAAATTTTGTCTTAGAGAAATGCAAATGCCATTTATAAAGAGCACTTTCAACTTTTCATATTGGTTTCAATTCATTTTATGTAACCGAAATGTTTTTGTTTGGTTGAGTAATATCTTTTTAAAAAGATGAACCCAGTAGATCTTTCCAATTTAAATATGCAGAAGCATAAAGATAATTAAGAAGAGCTAGTCATGATTATATTAATGTAATTAATTAAACTTGCTACTGAGGAAGAAAATCTCCATCTTGTTGAGATGTCATGTGATTAATATTCTGAATAACTTAAAAATAGAATTATCTTACAAGTTTATATTTTTGCTTGTTGCAGACTCAAATTTTGACTAATAACTATGCATATCTCCTTACAGAAATTTTCAAGTCAAGTCAAATTCATTCAACCACTATTCCTAATCACATCATTAAAACATTATGTAATCTCCATGTCTTAGCATTTTGTTTATCTGCATGCTGAGAGGTTTAGGATCTGTAGAGAACACTCCTTTACAATTTCATAAATCTAATCATTTAAAAACATCTTTCTCTTTCTCATTCTCTTTTCCATAGGAGTCTTTCATCATTGGCAAGGTTTTAAAAATTTTCTAGCTGTTGGTAGCTATTCAGTTCCTGCACAAAGGCACAAATCCTGGCTGCTGGCCTTTTGGCATCTGCTAATATTTTCATAGACCTCATTTGAACTTTCAGTTTGTTCATGAAACTTCAGAGGCTGAGAAAGAACCAGCTTCTATTTGTCTTTTTCACCCTTCACTTTTAATCCTTTCCATAAGACATTTGAAAGGACTGTACAAGGCAGTTCAGGGATAAAAAGGGAAAAGAAGAAAATCTACATTTCCTTCACAACGTTTTGAGTCTCTGTTTTCTTTTCATCCAGAGAAAATCACATTAAGCAAACATCAAAACTGGGGACAACAGGGTGCCTTTAACTGAGATCGGCATTGGATGAGCCTCAGACTTAGAACAGCCATTTGAGCTCCCCTGTGTGCCAGAATCAATCAGCAAAATGAGCCATAAAAGCACATACAAAAAAGTGGAGCAGAAGCAAGAGGGGCTTGCCCAGGAGTGGTGAGCTCACACTTAACCAAACCGCAGCACCCCGAGTTTGCAGAAAGACTCAGGTCCTTCTGGGGCCCGTCAGGCCCTCTGGCCTTTTGGAAAGCCCTGGAAGAACTGTTGGCAGCTACCCTTTCTCACTCTAACCAAAGAAGGAGGCAGGGCCTATCTCCTTGGTGATGGTCTTACCTGCTTCCCCAAGTCAGTGCATCTGATCCAAGCTCAGATCATCTCGGGATAGATGGGGGTCCCAGTTTGGGTAGGAGGGCATCCCGTCCCCCTGGGTCTACCTCAGACGGGCTGTCCTGTGTCCTAGGACATGGAGCACAGCTGCGGGCAAGCTGCAGCCTCCAGTCCTAGCTACTGGTAATGCAGGTGCTGGTGGATAGCTGAGAAATGATTAAGGGCTGGTTTATAACGATGCAATTTGTCTCTGATACGTCTTCCCCAGGCTCTGAGGACAGCTGTGTTGTCAGCAGGTAGGCCTGCGGATACAGCTTTGGTCCACCTGCTTTGAGTGCTGCAAATCCTCTCAGCCAATGAGGTGTTTCTTTTTTTCTCCCTTTTATACTACCGAATGCCCTCTGCCATGTAATGTGCTTAATCGCTGTGGTTGCTGTTTCTGACTCTTGTGTTCTGCCAAAACTTTTAGATCTATCATATCAGACAAAGCATGTGGAGGTAAAAGTGGGATCAGTGACAAACAAGGGAAGTTTACCCCGATGCAAATTAAAATCCAATTTGATACGACCTCTAAAGAAATGCTTGCAGGAATGCGGAATAAAAAAATCAGAAGTTCTTTAAGATCCGGAGGGTTGTTATAAACTTTATGGCAGTATGGGAAGATGGACTGAAAATCCTATCAATGATAGGTGAAAGAAACTGTGGTTTCATCGGATTTGGAGAACCAAGGAGCTTAAGTGTGGGTGCCCCAGGTAGCCTGTCTCCTTAGGAGCCAGCCCTGATGGAACTAGCCATTTCTCCTGGAAGCCTTAGTTCATCTGAGTGGGGATAAAGATCTGGCGCGAGGTTTGCTACTCTGGTCTTTGCTCTCTGGCTCTTTCAGTAAAAAGAGCTAGGACATCTATCTACATATACCTGCATACCAATATACTCACATACATACATGTGTAAGTACATGTATGTGTATACGTATACACATGTATCTATGAAGTCTTGAAAGTGAAAATGAAAGTCGCTCAGTCGTGTCCGACTCTTTGCAATCGATGGACTATACGGTCCACGGAATTCTCCAGGCCAGAATACTGGAGTGGGTAGCCTTTCCCTTCTCCAGGGGATCCTCCCAACCCGGGGATCAAACCTAGGTCTCCTGCATTGTGGGCAGATTCTTTACCAGCTGAGCCACAAGGGAAGCCCAAGAATACTGGAGCGGGTAGCCTATCCCTTCTGCAGAGGATCTTCCAGACCCAGGAATCGAACCAGGGTTTCCTGCATTGCAGACAGATTTTTTTACCAACTGATCTACCAGGGAAGCCCATGAAGTCTTGAGTTTGCACCAATACCTCCAGTTCCAGTCCTTTCCCAAAGGGCTCCCTCCTGCCTCTCAGCATCTCATATCTGTGTGTCTTCTTTCCATAGTGAAAACTCTGGCTGCCAACAACATCAACACATTTCCTCATTTGTTCAAAGCTTTAGCACAGTATATACTTTCAGAATCACTTTGCACATGCTATTACCATAAACACCATACTAGGAAGAATTTGGGGTTTGTTTGAAGTTCTCGCTCCCCCTCCGTCCTGAGACTGAAGGTGTACAGTCAAATGTGTTTGCCCAGGCTAAAATTACTTAGATTGGCTGTTCTTCCCTCTTCCCCTCCCTGCAAGGCACCCCATTGTGTGCAGGTACCATGGTTTATTCAATCAGCTTCCTATGCTTAGACAGTGACAAATCACATTCTGTGAATAACTGTGTGGACAGCATGTGTTTTCATGTTGTTGGAGACAACGCATTCAGGATAAATTCATAGAGGGAATTCTGTGTTGAAATTTGGTTACATGTACTTGATCTGATATTCTCAAATTATCCTCCATAGAGCTCTTTTTTTTTTAACTGAGGGAGATTATTTACTTTTTCTTCTAGCTTTATTGAGATATAATTGAGATACAACACTATGTAAATTTAAGGTGTTCAGCATAATGATACGACTTACATACATCATGAAATGATGACCAGAATAAGTTAGTGAACATCCATCATCTCACATATATACAAAGCTAAATAAAAAGAGGAAAATTTCCCTTGTAATGAGAACTCTTAGGATTTACTCTTTTAACAACTTTCATATATAATATACAGCAATGTTAATTATATTTCTCATGTTGTACATGACAACCTTAGTACTTATTTATCTTATAACTGGAAGTTTTTATGTTTTGAGCACTTTCATCCCATTCCTTGTCTCTCCACACCCTGCCTCTGGTAACCACAAATTTAATGTCATTTCCTAAGAGTTTGCATGCTTGTTTGTTTCTGACATATGAGTGCCCTACCCCTCTGTGTTGGTCCGTGGCTCACGACGGAGGAATGGTACCATTTTTCATATCCGTCAGCCATGTATTCCTGTGCCTGTGTCTTCACCACCTCATTATCAGATCGTACTGTCAGGCTTTTGAATTTTGATGACTTAATGGGCAAAAAATGGAATTTCACTGTAGTTTCAATTTACATTTCTTTTTTATGTGGGAATGAAGCTGCACATCGTTTTATATTATTAAGGGGCATTTTATATTTCTTTTTGAGCTTTTTGTTCTAGTCTCTGCCTGTTCTTCTACAGGCCTCTTTCATCAATTAAAAAACAATCCTCAATAAATTGGGAACTTAACCCTTTGTCTGTGACGTATGCCCTGACTGTGTTCTCCCAGCCTATCAGTTTGACTCTAATTAATTTTTTTTGCTTGCAAAAATGCTTTGTTAATACTTAGTCAAACTTTTCAAACTTCTCTTATATGGCATCTGGGATTTTAGTTTAAAAAAAGTCTTTCCTGGGACCTCCCTGGTGGTCCAGGAGTTAAGGGTCTGTCTTCCAAAGCAAAGAGTGCAGATTCAACCCCTGGTTGAAGAACGAAGACCTCACATGCCCCCGGGAAACTGAGCCGGTGTGCCCAACTGCTGAGCCTGTGCACCGTAACTACTGAGCCTGTGCACTGTAACTACTGAGCCTGCGCACAGTAACTGCTGAGTCTGCGCACCCACTGTAACTACTGAGCCTGTGCACCGTAACTACTGAGCCTGCGCACAGTAACTACTGAGCCTGCACACCCACCGTAACTACTGAGCCTGTGCACTGTAACTACTGAGCCTGCGCACAGTAACTGCTGAGTCTGCGCACCCACTGTAACTACTGAGCCTGTGCACCGTAACTACTGAGCCTGCACATCGTAACTACTGAGTCTGCACACCGTAACTACTGAGCCTGCGCACCGTAACTACTGAGTCTGCACACCATAACTACTGAGTCTGCGCACAGTAACTACTGAGCCTGCGCACAGTAACTACTGAGCCTGCACACCCACCGTAACTACTGAGCCTGTGCACCGTAACTACTGAGCCTGTGCACCATAACTACTGAATCTGTGCACCATAACTACTGAGTCTGCGCACAGTAACTACTGAGTCTGCACACCGTAACTACTGAGACTGTACACCATAACTACTGAGTCTGTGCACGTGTAACTACTGAGTCTGTGCACCGTAACTACTGAGACTGTGTACCATAACTACTGAGCCTGCGCACTGTAACTACTGAGTCTGTACACGCGTAACTACTGAGCCTGTGCACCATAACTGCTGAGTCTCGCGACTGTAACTACTGAGCCTGCGCACAGTAACTACTGAGCCTGCACACCCACCGTAACTACTGAGCCTGTGCACCATAACTACTGAGTCTGCGCCCAGTAACTACTGAGTCTGCACACCACAACTACTGAGTCCGCGCACCATAACTACTGAGCCTGTGCACCATAACTACTGAGTCTGCACACCGAAACTACTGAGCCTGTGCACCATAACTACTGAGTCTGTGCACACGTAACTACTGAGCCTGTGCACCGTAACTACTGAGCCTGTGCACTGTAACTACTGAGTCTGCACACCACAACTACTGAGTCTGCGCACCGTAACTACTGAGCCTGTGCACCATAACTACTGAGTCTGTGCACCGTAACTACTGAGCCTGTGCACCGTAACTACTGAGCCTGTGCACCATAACTACTGAATCTGTGCACCATAACTACTGAGTCTGCGCACAGTAACTACTGAGTCTGCACACCGTAACTACTGAGACTGTACACCATAACTACTGAGTCTGTGCACGTGTAACTACTGAGTCTGTGCACCGTAACTACTGAGACTGTGTACCATAACTACTGAGCCTGCGCACTGTAACTACTGAGTCTGTACACGCGTAACTACTGAGCCTGTGCACCATAACTGCTGAGTCTGCGCACTGTAACTACTGAGCCTGTGCACAGTAACTACTGAGTCTGCGCACCGTAACTACTGAGCCTGTGCACCATAACTACTGAGTCTGCGCCCAGTAACTACTGAGTCTGCACACCACAACTACTGAGTCCGCGCACCATAACTACTGAGCCTGTGCACCATAACTACTGAGTCTGCACACCGTAACTACTGAGCCTGTGCACCATAACTACTGAGTCTGTGCACCGTAACTACTGAGCCTGTGCACCGTAACTACTGAGCCTGTGCACTGTAACTACTGAGTCTGCACACCACAACTACTGAGTCCGCGCACCGTAACTACTGAGCCTGTGCACCATAACTACTGAGTCTGTGCACCGTAACTACTGAGCCTGTGCACCGTAACTACTGAGCCTGTGCACTGTAACTACTGAGTCTGCACACCACAACTACTGAGTCTGCGCACCGTAACTACTGAGCCTGTGCACCATAACTACTGAGTCTGTGCACCGTAACTACTGAGCCTGTGCACCGTAACTACTGAGCCTGTGCACTGTAACTACTGAGTCTGCACACCACAACTACTGAGTCCGCGCACCGTAACTACTGAGCCTGTGCACCATAACTACTGAGTCTGTGCACCGTAACTACTGAGCCTGTGCACTGTAACTACTAAGTCTGTGCACCGTAACTACTGAGTCTGCGTACAGTAACTACTGAGTCTGCACACCATAACTGCTCAGTCTGTGCACCATAAGTACTGAGTCTGCACACTGTAACTACTGAGCCTGTGCACCATAACTATGGCGTCTGCGGAGAATAACTACTGAGTCTGCACACCATAACTGCTGAGTCTGTGCACTCTAACTACTGAGCCTGCGCACCATAACTGCTGAGTCTGCACACAGTAATTACTGAGTCTGCACACCATAGCTGCTGAGTCTGCACACAGTAACTACTGAGTCTGTGCACCATAACTCCTGAGCCTGTGCACCATTACTACTGATCCTGTGCACTGTTACTACTGATCCTGTGCACCATTACTACTGAGTCCATGCACGTGTAACTACTGAGCCTGTGCACCGTTACTACTGAGTCCGTGCATGTGTAACTACTGAGCCTGTGCACCGTAACTGCTGAGTCTGCACACTGTAACTGCTGAGTCTGCACACTGTAATGCTGAGTCTGCACACAGTAACTACTGAGTCTGTACACCGTAACTACTGAGTCTGCACACCGTAACTGCTGAGCCTGGGCACAGTAACTGCTGATCCTGCACACTGTAACTACTAAGCCTGTGCACGTGTAACTGCTGAGTCTGTGCACCGTAACTACTGAGTGCATGCTCCGGAGCCCTCAAACCAGAACGAGAGGAATGTGTGGGCCACAGTGAAAGATCCTACATGCCACAAGAAAGATTCCTCAGGCCACAAGTAAGAGCTGACACAGTCAGAAACAAATAAATGCAGAGAGAGAAAGAGAGAGGGAGAGAGAAGCCCTACCCAGTGCTTGGCACGTGCCTACCCAACAGCAGCATTAAAGACAGTAGCATTCTTTACTTACATGTGTTTTAGGGGAAGTCACTCATGCTTTCTTCTGATGTTTTTATAGTTTTTTTTTTTTTTTTAATAGTTGGAACTCTGATTCATTGGAGTTTATTCTTAGGTGTGATAGAAAGAATGGATCTATCTGCCTTGATAGTTTTCCAGATGGCTGTCTAATTGTCCCTACATTTATGTGAAATTGAGATATTTTCCCCTTAGTGATTGAAGATACCTCCTTTACATAAACTAGATATTTAGATGTAGTTTGATCTATTTCTTCAGGTTTTAGTCTATCCGTTCATCTGATAGCATATTCTTTTGCCTGTACTGTATGGTTTAATGAAAGAGATTTGCACTATATATTTATACCTGAAACTAGTTCCTCCTCTCCCCCACCCCACCCCTCCTTACAGGTCTTCATATTTAGTAGCGTCCTAGCCATTCTTACATTTTGTTTTTGGCTTTTAATAAAACTAAAAATTTCATCAATGTAAAAGTAGCTTTTACTATATCATCATTAATAAATCACACTAATCTTGGATTATGGGAATGGCTTTTGTAAACAAAGGAGAGTAATCATTTGATTCTTGATGGTGAAAAATACTTCACCTATTTAATCTCCATAGAGGTTAGTATAGAAGAAAATTATTTCAGTATAAATCCTCTTTGAAAAGTATATTTTATTGCCTTATTCCTAATATTTCCTCATTCTTCCTACTCTCCATCTTTCTCCAATCCCTCATCCTATCCAGGGTAAGAAAAACTATGCCATCACCATGTTCTGGTAGTTTCTGCTTCACAGACATGGAATTTGCAATGGAAAACAAGATTTTAGCTTAACAGTGTTTGGATTAATAGGACTCCCAATTGTGTATCTATGGACCTAAAGCGAACTTGAGACAATTGTAATCCACTGCTTCTGCCTTGGGATTGGGTTTATACTGAAGAGCCTCTCCAGAGGCCAGAGATTGGCCAGCTTTAATTTTATCATGGTAATCCGTGTTAAATTACAATAAGCTAAAATAAGGTTAATCTCACCTGCTTCAAAACTGTGATTCAAAAGATAATATCTGCTGATCCAGTGGTCCTTGCTGGTACATTATGTCTTAAAATTCTGTATCCTATAAATCTTATGTTTATCATTATAGTACATTTTATTTGTTTCTGGCATAAATTAATATTAAAAATTGTATATCCAGGAGGATTTCCTAAAGATAGCCATTCTTTCCATTACTTCTGGAAAAAGTTTTGTAATTTCAAGGCCAGTCACATATAATAGTTAATCAGTAGAATTTTATACTCCACTGACATAGTTCAAAGCTTTAAAGAATGCATCTTCAGAGATATATCACATCACTTCACTCAATTTTGTGTGGCAATGATAAGCCAATGGACCATCTCATCAAGGCTTAACTTTTCAATCAGTTGAGATTGTCCTCAATGCTGAAGAATTTTCATTTTAGACACCATCATGATTATTATCTCTGCTGAAATTTTTGAGCATATTATCAGTCAATTTATATCTTCTTTTGTGAATTATTATTTGATATATTTTCCCATTTTTCTATTAAAGTGTCTCACATATTATGACTGTTTATACTCTCACTGTTATAAATTTTGCAGCTGTTTCCCCTAATAATTATTTTTCATATTTTGTTTAGCATATGTAAGATCCTAATTATCTTTATTTATATTGGTCCTTTATCTCATGGATTTTAAAAAATTACTTTAATTCTTGAAAGGTTTTCTCTCATCTTCGTATCATATAAATATTTACCTATTTGGCTTTAAAGAAACATTTAACTTCTTAATCCAGCTACAATTTATTTGGCTGTACAATATGCGGTAAAGAGTATCTTTTCTTTTTTTTTCCTGTTAACCAATTGTACTATTACTATTTATTAGGCAATTAATATTCATTGTTGTTCAGTTGCTCAGTTGTGTCCAACTCTTTGCAACCCCATGGACTGAAGCACACCAGGCTTCCCTGTCCATCACCATCTCCTGGAGCTTACTCAAACTCATGTCCATTAAGTCAGTGATGCCATCCAACCATCTCATCCTCTGTCATCCCCTTCTCCTGCTTCATTCTTTCCTAGTATCAGGGTCTTTTCTAAGATTAATTAGGCAATTTATCCTTTCTCTATTGTTTTATATTGATCTTTATCATATCCACAATTTTGTATGCAGTCTTTCTTTTCTCTTTCATTTCTCAATTTTTAATATTGTACTATTGCATTTTTAAGGGCTTCCCTGGTGGCTCAGAGGTTAAAGCGTCTGCCTGCAATGCAGGAGACCTGGGTTCGATCCCTGGGTCGGGAAGATCCCCTGGAGAAGGACAATGGCAACCCACTCCAGTATTCTTGCCTGGAGAATCCCATGGACGTAGGAGCCTGATGGGCTTCAGTCCACAGGGTCTCAAAGAGTAAGACACGACTGAGCGACTTAACTTTCACTTTCACTTTTTTGCATTTTAATTATTGTAGCTTAAAAAATTTCAATATCTGGGTAAGGCAAATCTCTCTCAATAAATTTCTTTCAAAATCTCTTTGATTGTTCTCACCTATGTTTTAAAATAGATGAACTTTAGTGTAATTTGATTTTTTGTCCCAAATTAACCACATTCACTCATTGCATTCCACGATTCTCAGCAGACTTAGTCGTTTCCTTCATGCTGGTCAGTATACAGTACTTGCATGGTTCTGTAGGTCAGGTGTCTGTTTGACTTGGCTTATTCTCCACTCTGGTTTCTCAAGGCTGACTTGAAGATGACATCAAGTGTGCCTCTTTTTTGGGGTTCTGGGATGGATTGCCTTCCAAGGCCATTCATTCTGTTTATAGAACTGAGTGGCAGGTGGTCCTAGGACTGTGCTCCTCACCTCCTTGTTGGCCGTAGGCTGGTGGCTGTTCTCAGCTGCCAAGGTTGTCTCCACTCCTTCACCTTTATCCATCCTCAAGACAGCAATGGAAACCCTGCCAGGGTTGCACTTTGAATCTCTCAGCCCTTCTCTTTCACCTCTACTCTCCTCTGCTCCCTCTTCCTCTGCATTTCTCTGACTCCATTGTGTTTATTTTACATAAGAAATTTAAGACCAATGTATCTAGCTTTATAAAAAGTGCTTGTTGGAATTTTTATTGGAATTAGATTATATTTGTAAATTAAATTAGGGAGAACTGACATCTTGATGATGCTGAGATGTGCTAATAAAAATAAGAAATGTCTTTCCATCTTCTTAAGCTCATTTTTGTGTCTTACAGAAGTCTTTTAAAATGTTTTATAGTTTTCTTTATATAAGATCTGAGCATTTCTTATGAAATTTGATCCTAAAATTTTATCTTTCTTATTACCTTGTGAATGCCTTTGTGCATTCATTATATCTTCTATCTGGTTATTATTTGTATATATGAATGCTGCTGATTTTATATATTAACTTTACATCCTACTACTTTACTAATTCCTTTATTGTTTGTGTTCATTTTATCATTGATTCTATAGGATTTACCATGCATACTATCATTTCATCTGCAAACAGAGATAGATTTCATTTTTTCTAGTGAAATTTTATTTTATTAAAAATTTATTTATTGAAATATAGTTAATTTACAATGCTGTATTTGTTTCAATGTAACATTGTAACATTAGTTACAATGTTGTATTAGGTATTTTGTTTTTGTTGTTCAGCCTTTCAGTCATGTCTGACTCTTTGCAACCCTGTGGACTGCAGAACACCAGACTTCCCTGTCTTCTATCATCTCCTGGAGTTTGCTCAAACTCCTGTCCATTGAGTCAGTGATGCCATCACCCATCTTACCTTCTCTTGTCCTCAGTTTTTCCTGGCATCAGGGTCTTTTTCAATGAGTCAGCTCTTCACATCAGGTGGGCAAAGTATTGGAGCTTCAGCTTCAGCATCAGTCCTTCCAATGAATATTCACTGTTGATTTCCTTTAGGATTGACTGGTTTGAGCTCCTTGCTATCCAAGGAACTCTCAAGAGTCTTCTCCAGCACCACAAAGCAAAAGCATCAATTTTTTGGTGCTCAGCCTTCTTTAAGGTCCAACTCTCAGATTCATACATGACTATGGAAAAACCAAAGCTTTGACCATATGGACCTTTGTTGGCAAAGTGATGTTTCTGCTTTTTAATATGCTGTCTAGGTTTGTCTTAGCTTTCCCTCCAAGGATCAAGGATCTTTTAATTTCATGGCTGCAGTCACCATCCACAGTGATTTTGGAGCCCAAGAAAATAAAGTCTGTCACTGTTTCCATTTTTTCAACATCTATTTGCCATGAAGTGATGCAACTGGATGCCATGATCTTAGTTCTTTGAATGTTGTGTTTTAATCCAGCTTCTTCATTCTCCTCTTTCACTTTCATCAAGAGGTTCTTTAGTTATTCTTTACTTTTTGCCATTAGGGTGGTATTATCTGCATATCTGAGGTTGTTGATATTTCTCCCAGAAATCTTGAGTCCAGCTTGTGATCCATCCAGGTCCACATTTTGCATAATGTACTATATAAGTTTCAGGTATAAAACAAAGTAATTCAATTATATATATATATTTATATATATATATATTCTTTTTAGATTATTTTCATTATAGATTATTACAAGATATTGAGTATAGTTCCCTGTGCTATATAGTAGTAGGTTCTTGTTGGTTATCTATTTTATCTATCCTGCTGTGTATATTTGCATCTCAAACTTCTAATTTATTCCTCCCCACCTTTCCCCTTTGGTAACCATAAGCTTGTTTTCTATGTTTGTGAGTCTATTTCTGTTTTGTAAACAAGTTCATCTGTACTATCATCTCTTTAGACTCCACATATAGGCGATAGCATATGATATTTGTATTTCTTTGTCTGGCTTACTTCACTTAGTATGATAATCTCTAGGTCCATCCATGCTGCTGAGGATAGCATTTTTCATTCTTTTTTTTATAGCTGAATACTTTTCCATTGTATGTATGTACCATATATT
This sequence comes from Bos mutus, assembly GCF_027580195.1. Taxonomy (NCBI): domain Eukaryota; kingdom Metazoa; phylum Chordata; class Mammalia; order Artiodactyla; family Bovidae; genus Bos; species Bos mutus. The sequence goes on from NC_091625.1 coordinate 10,561,040, forward strand.
CTTTATCCATTCATTTGTCAATGGGCACTGAGGTTGCTTCCATGTCTTGGCTATTATATATAGTGCTGCTATGAATATTGGGGTACACATATCTTTTTGAAGTATGGTTTTCTCTGGGTATATGCCCAGGAGTAGGATTGCTGGGTCATATGGTAGTTTTATTTTTATTTTTTAAAGGAACCTCCATACTGTTCTCCATGATGGCTGCATCAGTTTACATTCCCACCAGCAGTGTAATAGGGTACCCTTTACTCCACATCCTCTCCAGCATTTGTTATTTGTAGATTTTTTGATGATGGCCATTTTGACCAGTGTGAGGTCATACCTCATTATTATTTTGGTTTGCATTTCTCTAAAAATTAGTGATATTGAGCATCTTTTCATTTGGATCTTGACCATCTGTGTGTCTTCTTTGGAGAAATGTCTATTTAGATATTCTGCCCATTTTTTGATTGAGATGGTTTTTTTTTTAGCCATTGAACTGTATGAACTACTTGTATATATTGGAAATTAATCTCTTGTTGTTGCATCATTTGCAAATAATCCTCTTCTGTAGTTTATCTTTTTGTATTGTTTATGGTTTCCTTTGCTATTCAAAAGCTTTTCAGTTTAATTAGGTCTCATTTATTTATTTTTATTTGAATTACTCTAGGAGATGGATCCAAAAAAATATTACTGTCATTTATGTCAAAGAGTGTTCTGCTTATATTTTCCTCTAGGAGTTTTCATAGTATCTGGTCTCACATTTAGGTCTTTGACTCATTTTATGCTTATTTTGCATATGGTATTAGGGAATGTTCTAATTTCACTCTTTTAAATGTAGCTGTCCACTTTTCACAGTACTATTTATTGAAAAGACTGTCTTCACTGTATATTCTTGCCTCCTTTGTCATAGATTAATTAGCTGTATATATATGTGGGTTTATCTCTGAGCTTTCTATTCTGTTCCACCGACTTATATTTCTATTTTTGGGCCATTACCACACTGCCTTGATGGCTGTAGCTTTGTATAGTATAGTCTGAAGTTAGGGAGCTTGATTTTTCCAACCCCATTTTTCTTTCTTAAGATTACTTTGGCTATTTGGGTTATTTTGTTTTTCCAAACAAGTTAAAAAATTTTTATTCTAGTTTTGTGAAAATTGCCATTTATTTATTTAATATAGATTTCACTGAATCTATAGAATGCCTTGGGTAAAATGGTCATTTCAACAATATTGATTCTTCCAGTCCAAGAACTTAGTATATCTTTCAATATTGCATGTGTTGACTTCAATTTCCTTCATCAGCATCTTATAGTTTTCAGAGTACAGGTCTTTTGCTTCCTTGGGTAGATTCATGATTCTTGATTTTATTCTTTTTGATGCAATAGTAAATGGGATTATTTTCTTAATTTCTCTTTCTAATCATTAGTCATTAGTGAGATTTATTTCTTGTTATTCCAGTGCCTCTGGTTATTTTCTAATTTCATTGACTATTACCACTAAAAATGTAATGATAACCCTGTATGTGAGACAGCAAAAAGAGACACAGATGTATAGAACAGTCTTTTGGACTCTGTGGGAGAGGGAGAGGGTGGGGTGATTTGGGAGAATGGCATTGAAACATGTATAATATCATATATGAAACAAATCACCAGTCCAGGTTCGATGCAGGATACAGGATGCTCGGGGCTGGTGCACTGGCATGACCCAGAAGGATGGTATGTGGAGGGAGGTGGGAGGGGGGTTCAGGATGGGGAACACGTGTACACCCGTGGCAGATTCATGTTGATGTATGGCAAAACCAATACAATATTGTAAAGTAATTAGCCTCCAATTAAAATAAATAAATTTAAATTAAAAAAATAATAAAATAAAGGTTAAAAAAAAATGTTGGATACCATTGGAGACAGTAGGCTTTTTAAACTTGTTACTGACATTAGTTGGAATGCCTCTAGTGTTTCTCCATTAAGGAAATAGGCAGCCATTATTATTTTCCTAAAATTTTTAACTAGGAATGAGAATTGAATTTTGCCAAAGTCAATTTTTAACACTTATAAAGAAATTCATATCATTTTCTCCATAGAATTACTAAAGTAGTAAATTATACTAATTTGTTTTCTAATATTAACCATCTTTGTGTTCCTATTATAAGCCTTATTTGGTTATGGTGTCCTAATTTTCACTGTACTATCTAAGTCAGTTCATTATTATTTTTAATTAAATTTTTGATACCAATCTCCACATGTGATATTGCTGTGTAATTTTTGTGCTATCTTTGTTAGGTTTAGATACAAAAGTAATAATTATACGTATAGTTGAGTCCCTTTGCTGTCTACCTGAATCTATCAGAACATCGTTAACTGACTCTCCCCCAATACAAAATAAAAAGTTCAAAAAAAAAACTTTAAAAAAAAAAGAAAATTTTAAAAATTATTCTTGATTTCTTGTAATCTGAGATAATTTATGTAGCATTGGGAATGTCTGATCTCTTACGGTTTAGTAGAATTCACTTGTGTGCTCATCTGGGCCTTGTGCTATTATGTGCAGTAGCTAGAACATTTCCATAAAATTTGGTCTAAATTTTCTCTATCAAGGTCAGTTTCACTACACTATATTTGCTTAAGAAATTATCCATTCCCTCTAGGTTTTCAAACTTATTTGCATAAGAATATGCAAAGGTAGATGTTAATATCTTTAAAATTTTTGTGTGTGTCATAATTATTCCTAACTTGTGATTTCTTATTTTGTATATTTGTGATTTCACCTCATTTCCAGTGTCTTGTTTATTTCTCTAAGGAACAAAGACTTTAATATGAGACGCTGTTTTTCCATTCTTTACTTGATTAATTTCTTTTCTCTTTTTATTACTTACAGTTTTTTTTCTTCCAGTTTTTTTTTTGAGATATAACTGACATACAACATTGTATAAGGGTAAAGCATCTGGTGTAATGATCTGACTTATATAACCATGAAGTAATGACCACAGTAACTTTAGTGAACATCCATCATCTCACATAGAAAGAAGAAGAAAAAAAAAATTTCCTTGTTATGAGCACTCTTAGAATTTACTCTCTTAATAATTTTCATATATAACATATAGCTATCATGCTGTTAATCATGTATTGATGATGTTGTATAATAGTACTTATTGATCTTGGATTTTTTTTTTTAACACCTTCATTCAATTCCCCCTGTACCTACTCTTTACCCCTTATAACTACTCATCTGATCTCTTTTTCTGAGTTTGTTTGCTTTATTGTATAATTTCCATAACTTGGCTGTAAATAATGCTACAGTGAAATAGGAGTACATATACCTATTTGATGGAGACGGCAATGGCACCCCGCTCCAGTACTCCTGCCTGAGGGTCCCATGGATGGAGGAGCATGGTAGGCTGCAGTCCATGGGGTCGCGAAGAGTCGACACGACTGAGCGACTTCACTTTTCACTTTCACGAATTGGAGAAGGAAATGGCAACCCACTCCATTGTTCTTGCCTGGAGAATCCCAGGGACAGCGGAGCCTGGTGGGCTGTCGTCTATAGGGTCTCACAGTCGGACACGACTGAAGCGACTTAGCAGCAGCAGCAGCATACCTATTTGAATTAGTGTTTTTGCTTCTTTCAGATAAATACCTAGGAGTGGAATTGCTGGATTATATATTAATAGTTTTATTTTTAATTTTTTACAGAATCTCCATACCATTTTCCAAAACAGTTGCACCAATTTACATTCCCACTAATGATGCATGAGAGTTTCTTTTTCTCCACATCCTCATCAACACTTGTTATCTGTTCTCTTTTGGAGAATAACCATTCTGATAGGTGTGATATGATATGTCATTGTGGTTTTGACTTGCATTTCCATGATGCTTAGTGATTTGTGATGTTGAGCATCTTTTCATGTGCTTATTGGCCATTTATGTCTTATTTGGAAAAATGTTTATTCAAGTCCTCTGCTTATTTTTTAAATTGAGTTTTTTGTTATTTTCTGTTGAATGGTATATGTTTTCTGAATATTTTGTATATTAATATATTATCAGATATATCATTTTCAAATATTTTCTCCCACTCAGTAGGCAGACTTTTTATTTGGATGATAGTTTGCTTTGAAAAAACTTTTTGCTGTAGTTGTTTATTTTTGCTTTTGTTTTCCTCGCCTGAAGAGACATATCCAAAATATTTATGCTAAGACTGATGTCAAAGTCTATGTTTTGATATAGACTATGTTTTTTTTTTCTCTAGGTATTATATGGAGTCATTTAAGCCATTAATACATTTTGAGCTTATTTTTATAGATGGTGTTTGAGAAAGTAGTCCTGTAAAAGTATATGTTTTGACATAGACTATGTTTTTTTCTAGGTATTATATGGAGTCATTTAAGCCATTAATACATTTTGAGCTTATTTTCATAGATGGTGTTTGAGAAAGTAGTCCTGTATGATTCTTTTGCCTGTAGCTGTCCAGTTTTCCCAATACCATTTACTGAAAAGGTCGTCTTTTCCCCTTTGTATATTTTGGCCTCCTTTGTCGTAAAGATTAATTTCCCATAGAAGTGTGGATTCGTTTCTGGGCCCTCTCTTCTGGTCCATTGGCCCATGTGTCTTTTTTTGTGCTAGTTCCATACTGTTTTGATTACTATAGCTTTGTAGTAAAGTTTGAAATGAGGGTGCATGACACTTACAGCTTTGTTCTTCTCTCTTAAGATAGGCTGGGTTGTTTTGGGTCTTTATGTTTCCATAAAAATCTTAGAATTATTTGTTTTAATTCTATGAAAGATGCCATTTGACAGGGATTATATTTAACTGTGTATGTTTTGGGTAATATGGTCATTTCAACAATGTTAATTCTCCTAATCCATGAACATAAATTATCTTTACACTTAATGTGTGTCTCTCTTTCTTCAATGTCATATAGTTTTCAGTGTACAGGTATTTCACCTCCTTGGTTAGAGTTATTTCTAGGTATTTTATTCTTTTTTATGCAAGTATAAATGGAATTGTTTTCTGGCTTTAAACTGTTTTTAGGTTTATTAAATAAAACATTTTATTTTGAGGTAATTGGAAATTCACATGAAGTCATAAGAAATATTGTGTTGGCCAAAAAATTTTTTTTTTTTTTGTGTTGGATGTTACTGAAGAACCCAAATGAACTTTTGGGGCAACTGAACAATACAGAGAGATTCCCTGTACTCTTTTTACAGTTTCTCTTAAAGGTTGATCTTGCAAACCCGTAATATAAATTTCACAATCATAATGTTAACGTTGATAAAATCAACCAGTCTTATTCAGCAAGATCTTTAATTTTTCTCTTCTTTCTTTCATCCCTCTACCTCATACCTAAGGCATACAGCCTCTTCTCTTTAATCCTCTCCGAGAAGCACCACCTCTGAGGCAGCCACTCTAGGCTCCCCACACTTTTAAGCCCCTTCCCTATAGCCGCGACTGTGAACTGCCAACTCCCAACCTGTATTCGGTATTTTTGTGTTTTACTTCCTCCCTACTGGCCCCCTGGTCCTGCCTCCCCCTCCCACAGGTTTGCTGGGATAGTTGCAAATATCAGAAGCTTTGTTAGAATTTGTTTCTTTTTCCCCTCATAAATGACTTGAAGGTTGCAGTGGTTTCTATCTTCTAACAATATTTAAATCATGGGTCCTGCATAGTTAATTGTTTCCCTTGTTGGTCTTGTGACTATTCTGAGAATGTGATGGGGACATTTGGAATCAGGCTGCTGCTATTGTTCTTCAACCTCATTTAATGTCTCTAACAGCTTTATGAGCTACCAACAACCCTCAGTCCTTTGAATAGGAGGAAACTAAGGCCCAGAGAAGTTAAGAGATACAAAGAAGTTGGTAAGTGGACACCAGGAACTGCTGAAACACATTTAACAAAGCCTGCAGACTGAAGTGATGGGAACATCTCCATTGCGTGGATCACTGCTCTCATACAGACCCACAGTGGGTATTGACACTTCTGCTTGAACATCTCTAGTGATAAGGGACTCATTGCCTTATCATGGTTGCAAATACTTTCTCCATCCTCAACCAAAATCTCAGAAGTTTACTAGAATAAAATTTTCCATTGTCTGTGTGTCCATGCTGGTCTAGCAGAGTGATGCTGTCCAATAGAGCTGCTCAAGGATCTGGTGTGACAAAGGCTCCACTTTGACAAGTGTTTCACCAGCACAGGGGACAGGAACGTGGTGGCACTTGATGGCACTTCTGCCCACGTTTCATGGACCGGACGAGGTCCTGGGGCCACACCTCACCTTTAAGGATATGGAGAAATGGTACTTTCCTGTGCACAGAAGGGAAGGGGGTCGGGACTACCTGCAAACCACTCAGTGACAATCGCATTTTCTTAACTCTTTCCATTTCAGTTTCCTCTCCTGGAAAATTTGGGATGATAATTCCCAACTGAGAGGGTCTTGTGAGCATGGCTGAGTGGTTCAGAGCAACCTCTGGCACCACACTACGTGGGCTGGAATCCCTGCTCCAGGCTTGTTAGTGTCACCTGGGTGATTTTCTTCATCAACCTCTTGTCCCAGATTCCTTATCTGAAATATAATACTGCTACTGCTACTGCTAAGTCACTTCAGTCGTGTCCGACTTTGTGCGACCCCATAGATGGCAGCCCACCAGGCTCCCCCGTCCCTGGGATTCTCCAGGCAAGAACACTGGAGTGGGTTGCCATTTCCTTCTCCAATGCATGAAAGTGAAAAGTGAAAGAGAAGTCGCTCAGTCATGTCTGACTCTAGCGACCCCATGGACTGCAGCCTTCCAGGCTCCTCCATCCATGGGATTTTCCAGGCAGGAGTACCGGAGTGGGGTGATACTAGTGTCTATTATTACTATTATTTGGCTGTGCTGCACAGCTTGCAGGATCTTAGTTCCCCAACCAGGGGAATCTGGGCCCTCGGCAGTGAAAACATAGAGTCCTAAACACTGGACTGCCAGGGAATTCCCAATTAAGTGTCTATTAAGTGTGAGGATTCAGTTATCTAAGCAAAATGCTTAGAATAGTCCCTGGTACAAGGCAAGGATACTATTTGCTTTTGGCTCGTCTCGTGGCTTCTGGACCTGAGCATGTTAGTGATGGTTCGTGGTTCTCATGATGATGATGACAGTAGAATGGAGGCCATGTTGGCCGGTGTCCAGCGCTGACGTCATGAATGCTTGTGGAGAAAAAGTCAGTAAAATCTGATCAGATTCCACCTGGTAATTGAGTGGATTATGTGGAATTTTAAGAGGTTCATGGAAGCACAGTGGTGATAACTGTAAAAGAACCGGACTGCCAATGCAGCAGACATAAGAGACATGGGTTCAATCCCTGGAAGATCCCCTGGAGGAGGGCATGGCAACCCAATCCAGTATTCTTGCCTGGAGAATTCCAAGGACAGAGAAACCTGGCAGGCTATAGTCCATAGCGTTGCACAGCGTTGGACATGATTGAAGAGACTTAGCATGCACGCACAGAACCACCCATTTAGCAGTAAGTGCAGCAGGAACAGTGCCCCCAGACCAGAAGCTTCCTGAAGCGGGTGACATCTCTGTGTTTGCCCTGTTGGCCAGGGTCATCACTGTGCTGGTGTCCTGCAGATGTGAGGCAGGGGGGTTGTGGAGTGGGAGGGGGTGGGAGAAGGTGGGGGAGCCCAACATCACTGCAGTGACTGCCCGTAACCAACACTGTCTAATCGGCGCTCCCAGGAAGAAGGCTCAGGCCCCACCCCCCCAGCAACCTCACGTGACTGGACCAGCAACAGCTCGAAAGCAAACCATCTTCAAGGGCAAAGATGGTTTTAAAGACATTGTCTTAAGAATGTCTTAGCCTGGGTGTTGAAAGTGTTCTCATACATTTACAAATTCACAGCTTTCCAGTGACTGAACCACCCCTGGGTGTTGTCCTGGTGTCCTGGGTCCTGGGTGTTGTCCTGGTGTCCTGGGTCCTGGGTGTTGTCCTGGGAAGTCCTGGGTGTTGTCTGATCCTTGAGTGACGGTTATCACCAAACTGCAGAAATAACTTTTACCCTATGAAACATGGAGTTTAAGGACTTTTTTTTTTTTTTTTTAATCTCTGAGCCGAAAAGGAAGCATTTCATGGTCATTACTTGGTTTTTGACGACAAAACATGTGATGAACTCAGCGTTACAGAATGCTTAGCGTTCACTCCAAGACCACAGGGCATTTTTCTAGTCAGTCTGGAGGCAAGTTTTCTTCTTTAATTATGATTACTTTAATGATCACCCAGATCATCATACTGATCTGTTTTAGCCAGGCAGGCTCCCAGGGTGTACACTGCAGAGGTGTGTTAACCTGAAGACTCAGGTGTCTACAGTTCAAATTTTCCTAAAAGTAAATTGTCATTAAGACTGGGTCAATTTACCTTGAGTACGGGGAAAACTACAATTATTCTGGTCCAATTATCCTTTTGTTTTCCAATGGGAAAATATTTTATCCCTAGAATTCTAAGTCTATGTCACTTTTGACCTTGCAATGTTTTTAAAATCTTTGTTGGGGTATAGTTGATTTACCACGTTGAGCTAGTTTCAGTGTACAGCAAAGTACAGCAAGTCATTCATACACACACACATATCTACTCTTTCTTAGGTTCTTTCCCCATATAGGTCATTCCAGAGTGCTGAGTTCCCTGTGCTGTAGGTCCTTACCAGTTATCTGTCTCATAGTGTGCACATGTCAGTCTCATCCCCCTCCCTTATGCTTTGTGTGTATGTGGGACTCTCCTAAGCCCCATAAGAACAATCAGAAATGCAGACACATGTTTCCAGCATCCTGGTGAGCTGCCCTGTTACCAGATGAGAAACGCCACACAGAGCATCTTAGCACATGTGACTTGGTACATAAAGGAATCAAGATTTTCTGGTTGGGACTGAATAGAAAAGCTCCCTCAAGCTGGTGTTTGAAGTTGCAACCATTTTTTTTTTCCTTAAAAAATAAATCTTAAAAGATAGTTTTAAAAACCACAAAACATTCCTTCATTCAAGGAAAAGACAAAAATCCAATCACAATAACCATTCTAAAGATGAAAATAAAAGAGCCAAAGTTAGAGTCTGTTTGTACTTTGACTGTGAGTGGTAGGGGTTTTTTGCTTTTGTTGCCCAGTCCCAGGTTGCCTGGCTGTGGGGATACTTTGAAGCATCAGGGTCTCGCCAGCAGTGTCTCTTGTTTCTTGAGTGGCCACTGATACCTGTGCGACCCTGGGTGAGTCAGTGAACACCTTCACCTGCTTCCCCAAAGCATGCATAGCTGAAACCGTGTGGCTGTAGGTAAGAGCCTTTCACCATCAGCTGTCTCACCCTGATCTTTCAGGACACTGGAAAGAATTTCTTCTATGACTGCTTGAACAGAGACTTCTGCCTGCCTAATTTAAGATCAGGTGATATGGCTTTAATTTTTTCATGCTTAACTCTTTAAAACTTTTTACTAAAGTCTGTCACACAATCAGAAAAGTGAAAAAATAAATTTTGCCTTGAAGACTTGCCAGGAAGTGTCACACCTGTGTCACCAGTCCTTAGACAAGAACGGACATGGCACCAACACCTCAGAAGACTAGTCCCTCACGCCCACTTGCAGGCACTGGTCCCCCAGGCCCAAGGTCACTGCATGCTGACTCCTATCACCATAAACAATCGAGCTGCTTGTGCTAAAAACTGGGATAAACAGAGACCCAGATAGCACGACATCTCCTGTGCCCTGCTTATTTCATTATGTCTGGGAGATTTACTGATAACTTCAGGTGACACTAAATCATTTATTCTCACTGCCATGTGATATTCTCTTCCAACTCTTTGTGACCCCATGGACTGTAGTCCATAGTCCATGGAATCCTTCAGGCCAGAATACTGGAGTGGGTAACCTATCCCTTCTCCAGTGGATCTTCCCAAGCCAGGAATCGAAGTGGGGTCGCCTGCATTGCAGATGGATTCTTTACCAGCTGAGTTTACCAGGGAAGGCCTGTGAGTATACACAATTCATAAATCCCGCCATTAATGGAAACTGTGGGTGGTTCCCAACATTGGGGCTGGTCCGGATTGTGCTGCTATGCACGTTCTTGCTCATTTCTTTTGAAGGACAGTCTACACATTTCTGTGTGGGAGGCAGGAGCTTGGACCTAGGACAGATGCATGATGTTCAAGTAGATGCTCCAGACAGCTTTCTAAAGTGGGTGTCCCAACTAATGCTTCCATTTACAGTTTTTCCACATCCTTTCCAACATTAGATATTTTTTTCCCTTTAAATTTACTGAGTCTAATAGGTGTGCCTTGGCACTGAGCTGTGATTTCAGCTTGCATTTACTTGATAACTAACGAGGCAAAGCAACTCTTTATGTTAATGGATCATTTGCATTAGAGTTTTATTTGTTATTCAAGTCTTAGCCCACTGTTCTGCTGGCTTGTCTATCTTATTAATTTGTAGGAATTCTTTATACACTCTGGGTACAAATTGTTTGTTATATTTGTTGCAAATATCTTTTACTCTATATGTTGTCTTTTCATTTTCTTAATGATATCTTTTGATGAACAGACTTTCTTGATATTATTATTTTCCAAATTGTCATGTTTTCCCTTTCTGGTTAGTGTTGTCTTGCAACCTTACTAAGGAAAGTTTACCTACTCCAAGGTCATAAAGATGTTCTATGATTTTTTTTTAATAAAAAAGAGCTTTATAGTTTTTCTATAAAACTTTGTAGTTTTATCTTTCATACTGAGATCTACAATCCATCTGGAATTTGCTTTTATATGATATGAGGTGGAGACCAATAAGTCATTATTTTCAATAAGAGTATCAAATTAATCCAGCGCTGCTTACTGAAGAGACCATCCTTTCGCTAATGCACTCAGTATCACCTTCGTCACAAAGATGTCTTTATTCCAGCCATATATCTATTGTCTGTTTATTGCTGCACAAATGCCATACCACAGTATGACTTTATAATAGATCTTGACTTTTGGGAGGGTACTTTATCCATCTTTTCATCAAGGCTGCCTTTGTCATTGGAATTATAAATTCTAGAATTGGCTTGTCAGCTTACTGTCTCTCTCCTGCTCAGATTCTGCTGGGCCCTGCATTGTACCTGCTTGGTCCACTTGGGGAGAATGAGCCATGCAACCATCCTGAGTCCTGTCCTTCACGGACATGGTCTATCTCTCCATCTTATTCAAATCTTTGATTTCTCTCAGCAATATTTAATTTGTAGGGTATAGGGCTTATAGAACTTTTTATCAGATTTATCTTTTGGATATTTGAATGTTTTATTGCTATTTTAAATAGTATTTTAAATTTCATTTTAGTTTGTTGCTGATACACAGCAATACAACTAATTTTTGTATATTATTCACATAGTTTTTCAGTGATAGAGTTAGCCAGAATAATACCCAAGAATGATTGTCATGGGTTGATAATCTGTTCTCTGCACTTTTAAAATGAAGAGGAAAGGAGAACTATATTTAAATCCAGAGAAATCTAAGCCCCAGTTTTATAGAGATAAATTACCTCTAGGCATAAACACATTTATATTATAAAAACTTACTAATTTAAACAAACAGGGACAAGGAGACCGTGAATTCATAAACAAATAATGCATACATTAGACTTTTATTTCTGTTGAGTTTTTATGACACAATTAGCTTGCAAAGAATGGTCAGCTCTTTTAAATATAAATGAATGTTTATGTTTAAAAACAGTTAAAAAAAAAGTATTTCCAGCATTTGCTTATCAAATGACAAATACCCAAATGTAGTACAGTATAAAGACAAATCATCTTCATCAGTATCTGAAGAACTATAAGCTTGAAAAGAGTAAGGTGTATGCTAATAATTTGCTTGTACTATATACAATGATAATTGGAATATATAGTATACTTAATAAATACATATATATACATGCATGTAAACATTTATTTAGCCTTTTAGTTATACAAGTGCTTAACAATATCTTTTCAGTAAATATATATATATATGTAACATGACCTCTCAAGCATGTTTATTAATACTACTTACACATTTCACATAACAGACCAGGAACAATGAGAATATACTTGAAAGAATAATGCAAAAGTGAACAATATCATATAGATCTGTATCTGGATATTTTTAACAGATAGTGAAATACATTTTTCATTCATTTCATTTCATTCATTTAGTTTTGCAAGACCTAAAAAGGCAATGATACCACTGAATAAAATTAGATACTTTAGACACCAGAATAAACAAGATGTCTATATTCTGACACAGTATACGTATCTACTTGTAGGTTCATGTGAGTAAGGCTTTTGTTTCTGTTCACTGATGTATCCTTAGTGTCTGGAGCTGGCAAATAATAGTGCTCAATAAGTATTTCTTGGCTGATGGAAGGAAGGTCAGTACATATTTCAATAAGCTTTGGAACAGCTGCACTCATGACTAAAAGTGAAAATCAAATGACATCCTGGATATTTGTACAGAATAACTAAAAAGCTATGGAAAAGCACATGGGTCATTCTCTTCCTACTTGGAGCTGTTTTTGTATTTACTCATATAATCTGTGTCTCCTGGCAGAAAGTGCAGTTTCAAACATTCACAATAACTATTTATTTGAGGAGACTGGAGAGCCTTGTCTCAGAGGGCTTCCTGGAGCCTGGAGGCAAGGCCTCAAAAGGTTGATGACTTGCCCGAGCCACAGTTGCTCAGCCAGCACTTTGGCTGTGCAGTCAGTCCACTGCAGCAAGCCCAGCTTTTCAAATACTTCCTTGAAATCACATGCTAAAGCAGTTGTATTCATACTCCAGTTTTGTTTTTTTTTGTTTTTTGGTTACACTTACATGAGACAATTGTTCCTATTGTCTTATATTTTGCACTCAGCAAGAAGATGGAATTAAAAATTCCTCTAATACCTTTAAAGCAGTAGAGTGTCTTTTATTAATAGCTTAAATGATCGGCATTTTTGATGTATCAAGACAACATATGCAAGCAGCCATGTCTACATTTGTTTCACAGCAAAGCAGGCATTAATTATTTTACACTTTAAATATGCTCCTTGCAAATAAAACTTATCTATATTGGTTAGAAAAAATAACAAGAGAGGGACATAAATGTTGGGTTAAGTCTAATTCTAGACTAAGCTACTAAACAAATCTTGGATTCAAACTATTTAGAAAGAACAAGAAATGTAAAAGTTATGGGTTTTCTGGGAAGGCTGAATCCAGGAGTTAGTTCTGGATTTTTCTTAAAATTTTCCTTTTTGCATTCTATCTGCATCCTCTACAATCCAGTCTTTGCTCAAAATGTGTAACTATAAAATATTCCGGTTTTAAATAGCAGGTCCTATTAATAGTGTGCATTATTACCACACTTTAAGCCTAACTGGGGCTCCAACCTGCAAACTCCTTGACAAAATAGCAAGTCTCAGGACTCCAGAACTTTTCCTTCAATAAAAGCTAAACTCAGCGTAGAAATGCTGTTTAGGTTAATGGAGATCATCAGCCTTAAGGGGCTTTTCCCTTTGTTGCTTTTACAGACCAGACTACAGTCACCTACAAAATGTAGACTCAGCTGTATAAGTAAGTTACCAGAATCTTCATCTCTTGGGTTTATGGTAAACTTTTTTTTTTCCTTTCCTCCAAATAATGTTAGACAGGTCAAAGATAAATCTCACAAATTATTTTATGTTTGTTAGCATGACTCAATTTACTTCTTGCCTTTTAGCATTGACCTCATAAATAAATACTGGCTAGGACCACTTACACGACACATGTGAAAACACTCCCAGTCTGCTTCTCTAGTTGATTTCCAAGGCAGAGAGAGTAAACAGCCTTCTCCCAGCTTTCTCACTGTGCACAGCTGAGAGTGTAGGGTGTTTACAGTATCTGGCCCTCAGTGCTCTCTGGGGCGGGGCTGGCGGGCAGCAGCTCAAGCCTCGGGAAACCCAGCATTGTTTCAAGATACCATAAAGTGTCACGGGAGAAGACCAGAAACCATTCACGGGACTAAATTACGGTTTTCTTAGGACTGGTGTTCTCTTCCTACCTTGTATACATTAGGATTCTCCTGGGGTCTACAGCTTTGTTCTTTGTACACTCATGGATTCTCGTTAATGTAGGATTTTCTATATTCTATGATTTTTCAAAATGGTCTCAAAAGACTCACACACCCCTTAAGCGGCGTACCTTTCCTTTCTGGGTGCAGAACCCAGCTGCTCACTTTCTGAGCGCTACAACTTTGCCTCAACTCACTCTAGCCTGTAACTGAGCAATGGGCTTGCAGACAGAAGGCCACCTGTCAGTTTAATTACTGAAAGTTAGTTACTTTAATCATGGGCTATGTAACCATAAGTAAGTAAGTAAGTGTTAGTCGCTCAGTTGTGCCTGACTCATTATGACCACATGGACTGCAGCCCACCAGGCTCCTCTGTCCATGAGATTTTCCAGGCAAGGACATTGGAGCGGGGTTGCCATTTCCTTCTCCAGGGGATTTTTCCAACCCAGGGATCGAATCCAGGTCTCCTGCACTGCAGGTATTTCTTTACCAACTGAGCTACAAGGGAAGCCCTATGTAGCCATAAATTCAAACGAACAAAAGTAATTATGATAAGACATAAGTTATGTGTATAAAAATGGCATACTGCAAACTAACATAATGCTGAAATTTAAAAAAAAATGTAATATATGGAAGGAAGCAAACCTGCAGTTCGGAGAAGGCAATGGCAACCCACTCCAGTACTCTTGCCTGGAAAATCCCATGGACAGAGGAGCCTGGTAGGCTGCAGTCCATGGGGTCGCTAAGAGTCGGACACGGCTGAATGACTTCACTTTCACTTTTCACTTTCATGCATTGGAGGAGGAAATGGCAACCCACTCCAGTGTTCTTGCCTGGAGAATCCCAGGGACGGGGGAGCCTGGTGGGCTGCCGTCTATGGGGTCGTACAGAGTTGGACACGACTGAAGCGACTTAGCAGCAGCAGCAGCAGCAGCAAACCTGCAGTTAGAAGCATATCCATGAGTGGAGTTAGTTGACACCTTAAGTTCTTTTCTATGACACATTTATTCCAAAGGTTCTTGGACTTAATCTGCTAAATTGATCTATGGTGAACAAAATGCTTGTGTGACAAAGAAAGTCAGTACTGTGTATCACAGGACAACCCTCTGTGATAGAAGAACCAAAGCGGCATCAGATTTCAAACTCACCAGACAGTGCATGCATTCATTCATTCGACAAACACATGTGGGTGCCTATCACAAATCACCGATGTTCTAAACTCTGAGTGATGAGAAATGAATGGGATCTTCCCTGACCTCAGGGAAGACACAGCCTGGACTTCAGTACAGACACATGAGCTGTTGTTCGAGTGTGGCAGGCGCCGTGCTGGGTCAGAACACGCTTCTCACTCAGCAGATGCCTGGGCTGCGTCTTACATGGGGAATGAACACAACCGAGGGTTGATGGTGCTCATGGAGGGTTGGGAGAGGTGGGCAGGGAAGGAGACGGTGCAGCTGCGAGTGTCTGAAGAACAGTCACACTGTGGGGACCTTTGAGAATCCCACAGATTGAAGCCAAATGTAAATGTGGGTGAAGGTAGGTGAGGGGAGGGCAGGACAGAGGGGGATGACATGGGTCCCCACACCCACATGCCGGGCCAAGACATTGGGGCATCCTCCCCAAACTAGGAGGCAGCCAGGCCTGCACTTGTGAGTTGACTCCAGCTGCCAGGCTGCAGGGAAGGGAGGTTAGGTAAAAGATTCCTGCAAGCGGGTGGAGGGGTGTGTGGGACCTTAACTCAGGGCAGCAGCGTGAGGACACCTAGCAAACGAACCTGGGAACCAGGAAAGATGGAAACAGCAGTGCTCAGTGAGAGGCTGGCTGAGGGCATGGGGGAGTCCAGGCTGGGGGCAGGGGGCACAAGGCCTTTCCTGGGGGAGAGGGGGCATATGAAGCGAGGCGTGCAGGAAGGAGCTGGGGAGAATTCCAGCTAGCGCACTCATGGATCTGCGCTGGAAGGCCATGAAGCCATGTGGAAGGTGGGTTTAACTGTCATAACTGAAGGGATGGCAGCCTTGTGAAGGACTGATCCATACAGGCCTGTTCTTTATTCTGTTGGTTCTGCACTAGACCCTCCAGCTGGCATAGGCCCACACGCTTGTGGCCCCCATGGGTCACCAGCACCCCTAACGCATGCCGGCTGCCCCAACCTAAAGGTGAAGGTCCATTCCTCTCTGACCATCAGGGCACCCTGCATATACTTCTACCACAGTGCTTACACTTTATTGCAAATATTGATATTTGATATTGATTTGTCTGTCTCTTGATTCAACCGTTTCATGTCATTTCACTTCATTAAAAAAAAAAAAAAAAAGAATTCAAAACCATAGAGCCAGTTTGTTTAACAGGAGGGAAGTTCCCAGTAAGTGTTTGGTGAGTGAAGCAATGCTTGAATTTGTGATGCCATCTGCCACCTGGCAATCTGTTAATACTTCAGAGATAATTATTCAGGTTTTAGATTGCCAGGTGGCAGATTTACCAGTCCCTGAAACTTTGTTATGAAACTTCCAAATACTATGGTTCCCAGGTATCCACGAGGAATTTGTTCCAGGACTCCCTCAAATACTGAAATCTGCGCATGCTAGAATCGCTTACAAGAAATGGTGAAGTACAGTCTGCCCTTGGAACTACAGGTACCCCCGGATCCAACCAACAGCAGTTCGAAATCCGTGCCTGGAGCAACTGCAGATACCGGATACCGAGGGCAGACTGTAATTCAAGGTCAGGCTGTTTGTTTTTCCCAAGGAACTCACAGCTAAGAACAGAAATCACTTCATGACAAGCAATCATTCCTTAAATGACAGCGAAACCTTTTGGAAAGTTAACTTCTCATGATGAATGTGTGATTTACTTATTTTTTTGTGATGGATTCCAAATGAAGGGAAATCAGGGTCCAGAATCAGTACAGAGGAGAAATGCATGTAAACAGTTTATAAATGGACAAGAAAGAAAGGAAATGGCCCTAATAGTTGGGCCTGACTGTTGAATAATCATTTAAGAGTTTAAAATGTTCTAACTGGGAAGAACCACACCCAGACTAAATACAGTGATTAAAGTAATTTTCGTTACATAAAGTGATGATTTTAACCATTCAGGGACCAATCTGAGAAGTTCCTGTTGTAACATGAAATCTACTCATTTTGTTCAAGTCCGGTTTCTGATTTAACAAGTGTGTTAGTTACATAAAACCAAACCATGATAAAGTAGTAATTTGCTTACTCAAAGTGACCAAAAGTAAATATTTATATATTTATAAATATATATATATAAGAATATATTTATTTCAAGTGTGTATTACATCTGATCACATTTGGCACATTTTGTATTCAAAAAAATCTTTTAATCTATTACCTGATTAAAAAAATAAATTCTGCAGTAGTGTATCTTTCAGGATACACAGTAACTGTCTCCAAACCTCATATTTAAATTAAACTGTAGCAGCTTTATAGTAGCCATGAGTGACCGACTTGAAAAAAACACTCAAAGCACTGTTGCCACTTTGGAAGCTTCAGTGTCTCCCGGAAGCAAATTTTCTGGTCTGTCCCGGGTGTTGCTACTTTCTAGTCAGGCTCCAGGCCTCCTGCCACTGCACGGTAGGGCTGCTACAGATTCCCGGGTGAGAGTGCCAGCTTGCATCTCAGGCGTGTCTCTGTAAGCTACGTGCCACCTGCTGCCTTCCCTCGCCTGGGCCACACAGTTGCCACATCACCTGCCATTCATTCACTTCCATTTCGCCTGTCCCATGAAATGAGCATTTAACAGGGAACGTTCACATCCCCCGGCTGAAAACAAAATCCAAATCTCCCGCAGTCTTACATACTCTCAAGACATAATGAACTATGTGAAAATTTTCAGAGAATGACTTAGAAAAATCACGACGCAGATGCGACAAACGCACTCCTTCATTTAGAGGAGTGACTTTACAGGTTCACACTCTAGTTTGTTTGTGCTTATCTGACAGCCTAAGGGGGAACTGTAAGCTCAGAGTGCTTCACTACAAGGTTACAGTATATGGATAATCAACAACAATGTGACTTTGAAATAGATGTAAGTACAGAATATATTCATAAGATTCACGGACACTTGTCCAACGGAAAAATGCTGCTCAGTTTAAGTCATTTGTTCTAAGAAGCTCACTCATTGTTTAATTAACTTTCTTATGTCTATCCCGAGGAGAAAGTTCTCCTCCCGGACCCCAGAGTGCTGTACTCTGAATCCATCTCTGCAACGCCTCTGTCTCAAGTTCTCACTGTAGCACCTGTTTAAGTCCAGAACCTAATAAATCCTACAGCATGAGGGAATAGCTAGAAGTTTATGCCATCTTGCGTAGAATGCTGAGTAGATTCAGAGAGCTAGGAGATCAGTCAGTGTGATGTAACCTACTCAGTCACGCCTTCCTTACATATTCTGTGGGCTCTTCATTCATCTAATTTTACTTTTTCTCATTTACACTTGCTGTTTCATATAAGTTATTGTGCTTGGAAGGGGAAAAAAGAGAATGTGGCCTATTAACCAGTTTCTTCTTAATTATGCAAATTTAAAGTTTTTAAAAATATATTAATAGATTAAAAAAACCTTTTTAAATTAAATATGTGGATTTTCAATGAAAGTGGTAGAAAAACTGCATTCAAACAAAAAAATAATGATAATTATTCGAGTCTTCTTTCCATATATTCTGTGAGCAGAGTTACAAACTACAGATCATATTGGCAACTTATAATAAGCAATTATAGGCTTGATTAAATAACACAAAAGTAAAAGTTTCTTAATTTTGGCTGTGGCCATGGTGGTGAGAGTGTCACACGAATGGCAAAGAAGGTATTTGGGCAGTGTTGTCACACTGGGACTGTTGTTAGAAGACCTAGTGGTGCTCCAGCCAATATTTTAGTTGAATCTTGAATATTTACTGCAGACATCTGAAATGACTTTAGAATCACTGTCACTACTATAGAGTTTCAACTTGTTATAATACTTAGTGGCACAAATGCATATTTTGATGAAGCTAGCCCCTTCACTTCAGCCAAATTACTCTCTTCTATGTACCAAACAGAGGAGAAAGTAATCACCCATCTCTAAGTGCAGTGTGTGTGTGTGTGTGTGTGTGTGATGGTTCTGGGAAGCTACATACCAAACTCATAGCAGTAGTTATCTCTGGGGAAATGGAGAAAGGAAGGGTCTAGGGTTGGGTAGCAAAGATTTCAACCTTATTGGAAATAATTCAGTTTTTTATAAAGAAAAGTTACTCATGAATATATTTAATTGCTGAATTAAAATTCTCAAGATTAGAACTAGTATTCAGTCAAAACTGAAGTTATGGCTTTCCCAGAGACTTAAGCTGGTGACTCTCCAGAATCTCCTCTATGAAATCATAAAATAATATGTTACCAGGTGCATGGGTATGCGAGGCATGTGGTCAATAAACACACATCATCAGAAGCATTTCATAACATGCTATTAGTCATACTATTTCCAGGTTTAGTATTAACAATATCTTAATTCTTCGCACCATAATGAGATCTCTTTCCCAAGCTCAAGGTGGAGATGGTGAAGGTCACCGGCTCCTCCTATCAGGAGAGCTCCGGACCCGGGACCTCTTTCAGGGAAGGGAATCCGGCCAAGAAGGGAGGGGCCTCTTAAGGCACAGCCTAGCTGATAAAACAATTACTTAAAAAAAGTTCTAGACAAAATAAATCATGTCAGAAAATGTTCTTAAAACAAAAGACCAAAACAAAACTGAAAACAAAAAAAACAACTCGGTACCACCAGGTGTCACTATAACCTAAAGCGCCGCGGGTAGTTTCTCTTCATTCGCGAAGTAATAGACGTGACAAGCCAACAAACAACATCTCACAAGGCTTTCCACGTCTATATATTATAGTTGCTGCTGCTACTGCTAAGTCGCTTCAGTCGTGTCCGACTCTGTGCGACCCCATTAGACGGCAGCCCACCAGGCTCCGCCGTCCCTGGGATTCTCCAGGCAAGAACACTGGAGTGGGTTGCCATTTCCTCCTCCAATGCATGAAAGTGAAAAATGAAAGTGAAGTCATTCAGTCGTGTCCGACTCTTAGCGACCCCATGGACTGCAGCCTACCAGGCTCCTCCGTCCATGGGATTTTCCAGGCAAGAGTACTGGAGTGGGGTGCCACTGTCTTCTCCAATTATCATAGTTACTAAACTACAGTTGCTGAACTCTACGTGTATCACTGCAAGCTTCAACTTTTAAAAAATTATAAATAGCGACAATGAATGCTAAATGATTTAAAATACGTAAGTAAGTGAACCTTTGGAGGTCAAGGATTTAGTATTTTTAGTTTTGCCTTCTGAGAGGCAAGCGGAAGTCATGGCTATGCTGATCTGTCATTTGAGACAGATTTATTCAGGGAGCAAGTAAGTCCAGCCTACTGCCTAGCACTTTTCTTATTCTCTACTTGATACGGGGTATGACTCTCAAAGTAGTAAAGAATAACAGTTGGAAATTCTCGGAGCTAATAAAATTAAGATGATGAATTATAATTTCAGTTTAGAGACATAATTTATTTTAAAGACTACTCATGGTTTTAAACATCACTTTTTTATACTTTTCACCACTTCTTAAGACATATGACCACTTAAAACAAAACTTATTACACTGTATTTTGGGTTTTAAAGTACAGGCATTTCATTTCATTGTACTTATTATATTGTGCTTAGCAGATATTGCCTTTTTTTTTTTTTTTTAAACAAATTGAAGCTTTGTGGAGTCCTCTGTGGAGCAAGTCTCTTAATGTCATTTTTAAACAGTATTTGCCCACTTTTTGTCTCCCTGTTGGGCTTCCCTGGTCCCCTAGAGAAGGGATAGGCTACAAATTTCAGTAATCTTGTGGGTCCCTGGTGGCTCAGATGGTAAAAAATCTGCCTGTAATGCGGGAGACCTGGGCTCTATCCCTGGGTTGGGAAGATCTCCTGGAGAAGGCATGGCAACCCACTCCAGTACTCTTGCCTGGATAATCCCCATGGACACAGGAGCCTGGTGGGCTGCAGTCCATGGGGTCACAAAGAGTCAGACACAACCGAGCTACTAAGCACATTATTGTCTCCCTGTCACATTTTAGCCAGAGAAGGAAATGGCACCCTACTCCAGTACTCTTGCCTGGAAAATCCCATGGATGGTGGAGCCTGGTAGGCTGTAGTCCACGGGGTCAGGAAGAGTCGGACACGACTGAGCGACTTCCCTTTCACTTTTCACTTTCATGCATTGGAGAAGGAAATGGCAACCCACTCCAGTGTTCTTTCCTGGAGAATCCCAGGGACGGCGGAGCCTGGTGGGCTGCTGTCTATGGGGTTGCACAGAGTCGGATACAACTGAAGCAACTTAGAAGCAGCAGCAGCACATTTTAGCCATTTCTCAATGTTCCAAATTTTATTATTATTATTATATTTGTTATGGTGATCTGTGATTAGGGATCTTTGATGTTATGATTGAAAAAGATTACAATTCACTGAAGACTCAGAAGATGGTTATCACTTTTTAGCAATAAGATATTTTAAAATTAAGGTATGCACATTATTTTTAGACATAATGCTGTTGCACATTTCATATACTACAGTACAGTGTAAATATAACTTTTATATAAACACTGAGAAACTAAAATATTCATATAACTTGCTTTATTGTGATATTTACTTTATTGCAGTGCTCTGGAACAAAAGCCGCATGCAATATCTCCAAGGTATGTCTGTTTATAGATGTTAATATGTATGTTGCAATAGTAGCACCAAGGATGGAGGGGAGGTAAATGGGACTATAGAGTTGCAAGATATCTATATCTATATCTTTATCTCTATACCTAATCTCCATATATATATATGTATATATATATTTGTCTCCAAAGTTAATTTGATAATAATTTAAGTTGATTGTGATAAAGAAGTGTATTATAATCCCTATAGTAATCATTAGAAGAATAATGCAAAGGAATATAGCTATAACAAACCAACAGAATTAAAATATACTATACTATGAAATATCTAACACAAAGAAGGCAGAAAAAGAAGATGAAATGCAAGAGACAAATAGCAAACAACAAAGGGCAGATCTAAATTTGACTATAACACTAATTACATTAAATGTAAATGCACCAAACACTAATCAAAAGGCTGATGTTTTGGGGCCAATCTATATAAAAAAGCTTCATTAGAAAAGACCCTGAAGCTGGGAAAGATTGACAGCCTTAGGTAAAGGGGATGACAGAGGATAAGATGGCTGGATGGCATCACCAACTCAATGGACATGAGTTTGAGCCAGCTCTGGGAGATGGTGAAGGACAGGGAAGCCTGGTGTGATGCAGTCCATGGGGTCGCAAAGCGTTGGACATGACTGAGTGACTGAACAGCAACAACAGTTTCAAAAAGTTAGACTCAACTATATGCTATCTGCAAGAGATACTCTTTAAACATAAAAATACGAGTATCTTGAAAGCAACAGGTTGGAAAAGATATGCAATATGAATAAGTAACGGCTTCCCAGGTGGCATAATGGTAAAGAATCTGCCTGCCATTGCAGGAAATGCAGGTTCAATCACTGGGTCAGGAAGAACCCCTGGAGGAGGAAATGGCAGCCTCTTCCAGTATCCTTGCCAGGAAAATCCCATGGACAGAGGAGCCTGGCAGGCAGCTGTCTATGGGCTTGCAAAGTCAGACATGACTTAATGACTGAGCATGCATGCATGCATAAGTAAACTTCACTGGCTATATTAGGGTCAGACAAAAATATTTAGAATTTAAGACAAGAATTATTACTCAAGTCAAAGACATTTCATAACGATAAAAGAATCAATACAGCAGGGACTTGTACCATTGTAAACATATATGTATCTCATAATAGAACTGAAAAATACATGAACCAAATCAAACTTCAAAGAAGAAAAGACAATTACAAATACAGTCAACTTGATGACTTAAATATGCTTCCTTCAGTAACAGGACTAGTAGACAGAAAAATCAGTAATGGCAGAGTTGTACAATAGTATGAACCAAGTTGGTTTAATTCATGTTTATATATTTCACACTTCACAAAACAACAGCAGCACTCACATTCTTTTCAAGCACAGACAGAATATCAATCAAAATACACTCTATGTTAAACCATAGAACCAGTTGCAATATAGTTAAAAGGACTGACTTTATATAGAACATATTCTCTGACCGCAAATAAATTAAAGATAGTAACCAAGATAACTATAAACCTCTAAAAATTGTACATTAAACAATACATATGTAAATAACCCACAAGTCATAAAAGAAGTGATAAGGGAAGCAAGAAAGTATTTTGAACTGAATTAAAATGAAAACACAACATCAAAATTTGTGGGGTGCAGCGAAGACATGCTTAGAAGGAAATTACAGCTTTATATGCTCATATTTAAAAAGAAGAAAAGTCATTACTCTTAAACGAGCTTCCAAATTTCATAAGTCTAGTTCTTTTATATTCTGCTAGATGATGATGTTGAAGAAGTTACCGCCGGTTTTCAAATGTATTATGGTCGGGTATATATTTCATTTACTTTTGTGAATAAGGGAGATGCGTAGTAAAGAAGTATGTACTAAGTGCCTATCAAGTAACAAATAGTGCACTTAAATGAAACATCTTTTTCTTTTGAGATTCAGTGAGGTTTTCCAGAGTCACAGAGCTAGTGAGTGATGTGACTTGGGTGAAGTTCAGATTTGAGTCTGTCTGACTTGAGAGCTCACACTCCCATTAGACAGCACGATGCCTGAGTTCTTGATGGCTGTTCAACCTGTGGTCCACTGTGGATCCTGTGTTTCCTCTTGCTTAAGCTTTAATCTGCTCAGTTTATCTTCCATTATGATACACTGTTTGTTATTAAGTAGAGTTTCCTACAATTTATCCATTGTCAATTTATGGAAGATAGAGCAACTGCCTATCTTTGCCATTGTGTTGCCTTGTAGATTATAAGGTCATGTGGGCAGCATTCACATTTACTTCATTATACTCCTCCAGGTTTGAAGTGCCTGCACTGCATGAGCATGACAACATGCTTTTATCACTTATATTTGCTTTAGGAAACACATCTGGTACAACATGTTTCCAGGTGTAAAGACATCAGTTACTGTTAACAGTGACTGCTATAAATTCCCAAACAGTTAAAAAAAGAAAATACATTTATTAAAAATTAATTTCACTAAATTACCCGAATAAGCCATGTCTTAATATGGTTCTGAGTTAACATAACTGATCAGACTTTAATAATGATAACTAACATGTTTGGATGCTTTCCATGTTCCAAGCCCTGTGCTAAGTGATAAGTACCTTATTGCTGTAAATAACCCAGATGGATGAGGAAAAAGGCTTAAACTTGCTCAGAAGTACACAGGAGTTTAGATCTATCCTCAGATTTACTTCTCTCAGCATCTTTACAAATATTCACATTCTAAACAAAGAAAGTATGAAAGAATGGAAGTACATTCTTGTTCTTAAAGCATTATATGAATATCCATTGATATTAGAAAAGCACCAGAAACTCAGATGTATCTGGAGACTTTATAGTCTCTTACAATTGCGTGTCGTGCTAGATGACATTTAAAGTTAATTATCTGAGGCTCATGCAATGTCTTTATCATTCCTTGCCTACTGGTATTTCAATGTTCAATAATGAAATTATTGATGAGCATATAACTCCCCAAAGAATAAGTTAAATAATAAAATATAGAGGTCACTATATTTTATAATCAAGAAATTCAAGTAAATTAATTTTCTGAGTTAGCATTTTGCAGCTACTAAATTAGCAACATTAAAACATATACACAGAGCTTCCCTGGTGACTCAGTGGTAAAGAATCTTCCTGACAATGCAGGAGACCCAGGTTTGATCCCTGGGTCAGAAAGATTCCCCTGGAGAAGGATATAGCAACCCACTCCAGTATTCTTGCCTGGAGAATCCTGTGGACAGAGGAGCCTGGTGGGCTACGGTCCATGGAGTCGCAAGGAGTTGGACACTGAGCATGCATGCGTGCATGCAAACATATACACAGTATAGGCACAGCTGCAGCAGATCTGTTATCCCCTATGTAGCTAAAACTCAGCTTTTTTCCTGGTGCTATTGCTTAAAGGAATTTATTATGAGAAAGTGGTAGCACCAAAAACTGTATGAGAATATTAGTTGTCAAAATGAAAACAATTCAAACAGTAATTTGGTACATTACCATATCAATATAATGTAATCATTTAAGTGACTGAGTAAAAATTTAAGTATAATATAATATTGTTTAAAGAGTCATGTGATTTTCATCTGCATAAAATGAACAGGCACTACGAGGTAATAACTAAAGGCAAAACCTAAAATATTTGGGTGTGAATAGTAGGATTAGGAATCATCTTTCTTTGAGGACATTTTGGTTCCTGTTTGCTCGATGCTTCAACAATATTTAAGAAGACAAAAAGGATACAAGAGTACTTTTGCATTCCCTGAGTCATACGGCAATTTCCTATTGGCGATCTATTTTTCATATGGTAAATTTCCATGTTACTTTCTCCATACATCCAACCTCGAGGGGTGGAATGGCAAGAAAGGTGGGAGGGACATTCAGGAGAGAGGGGACATATGTGTATCTATGGCTGATTCATGTTGATGCTTGGCAGAAATTAACAATTCTGTAAAGCAATTATCTTTCAATTAAGAAGATTAATAAAAATAAAAATACAGCTAAATTTTAGCTATATTTTCTTCAACTAGAGATCACTTCAAGAAAATTAGAGATACCAAGGGAACATTTCATGCAAAGATAGGCATAATAAAGGACAGAAATGGTATGGACAGAAGATATTAAGAATAGGTAGCAAGATTACACAGAACTATACAAAAATGGTCTTCATGACCCAGATAACCATGATGGTGTGATTACTCACCTAGAGCCAGACATCCTGGAATGTGAAGTCAAATGGGCCTTAGGAAACATCAGTAACAACATAGCTAGCGGAGGTGATAGAATTCCAGTTGAGCCATTGCAAAGCCTAAAAGATGATGCTGTTAAAGTGCTGCACCCAATATGCCAATAAATTTGGAAAACTCAGCAGTGGCCACAGGCCTGGAAAAGGTCAGTTTTCATTACAATCCTAAAGAAGGGCAATTCCAAAAATGTTCATACTACCGCACAATTGCACTCATTTCACATGCTAGTAAAGTAATGTTCAAAATTCTCCAAGCCAGTCTTCAACAGTACGTGAAGCTTCAGATGTTCAAGCTGGATTTAGAAAAGGCAGAGGAACCACAGATCAAACTGCCAACATCTGTTGGATCATAGAAAAAGCAAGAAAATTCCAGAACATCTACTTCTGTTTTATTGATTTTGCCAAAGCCTTTGATTGTGTAGATCACAACAAAATGTGGGAAATTCTGAAAGAGATGGGAATATCAGACCACCTCACCTGCCTCCTGAGAAATCTGTATGCAGGTCAAGAAGCAACAATTAGAACTGGACGTGGTACAACAGACTCGTTCCAAATTGGGAAAGGAGTACATCAAGGCTGTATATTGTCACCCTACTTATTTAACTTATATGCAGAGTACATCATGTGAAATGCTGGACTGGATGAAGCACAAAGTGAAATCAAGCACAAGCTAGAATCAAGATTGAAAGGAGAAATATCGATAACCTCAGATATTAAGAGGACACCATCCTTATGGCAGAAAGTGAAGAGGAAACAAAGAGCCTCTTGATGAAAGTGAAAGAGGAGAGTGAAATAGCTGGCGTAAAACTCCACATTCAAAAACCTTAAGTTCATGGCATTCTGTCCCATCACTTCATGGCAAATAGATGGAGAAACAATGGAAACAGTGATGGATTTTATTTTCTTGGGCTTCAAAATCACTGCAGATGGTGACTGCAACCATGAAATTAAAAGACTCTTGCTGCTTGGAAGAAAAGCTATGACCAACCTAGACAGTGTATTTATTAAAAAGCAGAGACATTACTTTGTCAACAAACATCTGTCTAGTCAAGGCTATGGTTTTTCCAGTGGTCATGTATGGATGTGAGAGTTGGACTGTGAAGAAAGCTGAGTGCCGAAGAATTGATGCTTTTGAACTGTGGTGTTGGAGAAGACTCTTGAGAGTCCCTTGGACTGCAAGGAAATGCAACCAGTTCATCCTAAAGGAGATCAGTCCTGGGTGTTCATTGGAAGGACTGATGCTGAAGCTGAAACTCCAGTACTTTGGCCACCTGATGTGAAGAACTGACTCACTGGAAAAGGCCCCAGTCCTGGGAAGGATTAAAGGCAGGAGGAAAAGGGGATGACAGAGGATGAGATGTTTGTATGGCATCACTGACTTGATGGACATGAGTTTGAGCAAGCTCCAGGATTTGGGGATGGACAGGGAAGCCTGGTGTTTTGCAGTCCATGGGGTCACAAAGAGTAGGACATGAATGAGTGACTGAACTGATATTTTTAAATAACCAAAGTATAAAATAAGCTGCATATATTATAAAGAAGTTAAAAAAAAAAAAAAAAGGAAAAAAAAAGTACCTTTGCCTTACAATGGTCAAACTTAAATAAATAATGTAATGCTCTTTTTAGGTTGCTGATTATATTCCGTATAATCTGAAGAGGGAACACCTTATATTTTGAGAAAACTTTTGAAAATTATTTCTTTTCAGCAGCACTGAGGGTGGTATCCTTGTGCAATTTTTTGCTGCTATTGTACATTAACATGACATAATTATTTTTTTGATAAAAAACAGAAACCAATAGAATTGGGCAAAAAGGAAAATGTATAGTAATTTTTAAGGCAAATTAGTTAAGATATTTTTGGGCTTTGTTCTATTTAGTACTTAATCTTTATGTCTTTCTAATTGTATTTATGCACATGGACTAAATTTATCACAGCTATTTTTTCCATTATATTAAAATATATACCTTGAGAAAAACCACAATTCTAAAAGACACGTGTATCCCAATGTTAATTGGAGCACTATTTACAATAGCCAGGACATGGAAGCAACATAGATGTCCATCGACAGATGAATGGATAAAGAAGATGTAACACAAACACTCCAGTGTTCTTGCCTGTAGAATCCCAAGGACGGCAGAGCCTGGTGGGCTGCCATCTATGGGGTCGCACAGAGTTGGACACGACTGAAGCGACTTAGCAGCAGCAGCAGTATGAACACAAAGTGGAATCTTACTCAGCTATTAAAAGAACAAATCTGAGTCAGTTCTAGTGACATGGATTAACCCAGAGCCTGCTTTACAGAGTGGAGTAAGTCAGAAAGATAATGCATACATACGGAATCTAGAAAATGGTACTGATGAACCTGTTTGCAGGGAAGGAGTGGAGGTGCAGATATAGGGAAGGGACTTGTGGACACAGGTGGGGAGGGAGAGAGTGTAACGAACGGAGAAAGTAGCATCGACATGTGCACACTCTCGTGTGTAAGGTGGATAGCTGGTGAGAAGTTGCTGTATAACACAGGGAGCCCAGCCTGTCGCTCGGTGATGACCCAGAGGGGTAGGGAACTCAGGAAGGAGGGGCTGTGTGTCTAGTTGTGGCGGATTTGAGTTGTTAAGCAGTAAAAACCAACCCAGCATTGTGGAGCAATTTTCCTCCAATTAAAAAAAAAAAAATTTGAAAGTATGTTTCAGATAAAAAAAAAAAAACTTAGGATAAAAAGTCTCACAATAAAAGAATGTTATCTTGTTAACCTTTGCAAACTCAAGCCTCCTCCACTCTCTTTCTTCCCCACCAAGAAAATCTTTGAACAAAGATGAAATCCTATTACCTGGAAATTTATCTGAGAACTGTACATTTCCTTTCCAACTCAGCTAAAGGCTGAGGAGTTTTCAAGGGAAGCAAGAAAAATTTCAGATGCCCCAAGAGAAATCTGACTTGGCTCCATGTCTACTTGCTTAACCACCAATGCCTGAGTGTCTCCAAGAGCCATGTGTGGGGATGAAAGGAGCCTGATTTATAAACTTGAAAGATGAGGCCCTCCCCCATCTGTCCTCTCTCCAAAAGGGAGGAAAATAAAGCAATACAAGGTTAATCTTGAGGAATGAGCGGTCACTGGAGAATTCGGCAAAAGAAATGAAAAGGAAAATGAGTTGGCCATGTCTTCACCCTCCACATTAAAACTCTGTGAAGAAAAACTGGAGCCCTTGATTGAAATGCAACCTTCAGATGAATCATGGTTGATATTCTGGCCTTATTTACTCTGATAAGCAGGTGCTTGTTATAAAGTTTAATGCACTGCCCTTTATGTTCATTGTGCTTTCTCTATAAAGATATACCAATAAATATTTATAAGATTAATTTTTCTCTATTTGGAAGCATTTTAAGGAATTGCCTAAAGAAACGGGGTCAGCAGATCTGGGTATGGATCTTGGTTCCGTGTGCCACTTGTATGACCCTGGGCAAGCTCTGAACTTCAACAGACTAAGCTTTAAAGCAGAGATGATGATCACAGCAGACCCCTCACTAAGATAAACCTTAAGGTTCGGAATGGTCAAAACAGGCACTTAGTTAAAAAACAACAACAAAAACTGAAGGATTTATTATGTGACAGGCACTGTTCTAAACCATAGGGGTGAATCAATGAGTCCCTGATCTCAGGGTATGCACAAAGAGACAAAGAAAAACAATCAAGAAATTAGCACATAATTCAACAGTTCTGATAAATGCCTCGAGGGAATGCATAGCAGCTTAGGTGATCAGGTGGGCGGGATAACTATTTTAGGCAGAAGTGAAAGAGGAGAGTGAAAAAGTTGGCTTAAAGCTGAACATTCAGAAAACTAAGATCATGGCATCTGGTCCCATCACTTCATGGGAAATAGATGGGGAAACAGTGGAAACAGTGTCAGGCTTTATTTTTGGGGTGCTCCAAAATCACTGCAGATGGTGATTGCAGCCATGAAATTAAAAGACGCTTACTCCTTGGAAGAGAAGAAAGTTATGACCAACCTAGATAGCATATTCAAAAGCAGAGACATTACTCTTCAACAAAGGTCCATCTAGTCAAGGCTATGGTTTTTCCAGTGGTCATGTATGGATGTGAAAGTTGGACTGTGAAGAAAGCTGAGCGCTGAAGAATTGATGCTTTTGAACTGTGGTTTTGGAGAAGACTCTTGAGAGTCCCTTGGATGCAAGGAGATGCAACCAGTCCATCCTAAAGGAGATCAGTCCTGGGTGTTCACTGGAAGGACTGATGCTAAAGCTGAAACTCCAATACTTTGGCCACCTCATGCGAAGAGTTGACTCATTGGAAAAGACTGATGCTGGGAGGGATTGGGGGCAGGAGAAAGGGACGACAGAGGATGAGATGGCTGGATGGCATCACTGACGCGATGGACACGAGTTTGAGTGAACTCCGGGAGTTGGTGATGGACAGCGAGGCCTGGGGTGCTGCGATTCATGAGGTCGCAAAGAGCTGGACACAACTGAGCGACTGAACTGAACTGGGGCTCAGGTACGGCCTTTCTTATGAAAGTGACATTTGACCAGCAAAATGAGTAAAGCAAGAGAATAAGTCCCATGTAACCCGGCTGCCACATATCTGCCTAATTTCATTTAGGCAAGTTTCTACATCTACGTGTGACACACATTTGTACAGGAAGCTGCTGTACAGACAATCAGGGGATTGAAAGAAGCCTGAGAAGTCAGGAGACCAGCAGGAAAATGTATAAAGAGGAAAGAAAACAGTGATAGTGAGAAAAGGAAATATTTATTTTCCTTTGGCCAACTGGGAAGGTCTCATAGCTTCTGAGTTTGATTACAAACAATAGGACCCCAGGTGGAAGGCACGCTGAGCACCTGGGTGGGCTCCTGTAGGGACCGAGCTCCAGAGGACAGATGAAAAGTGTAAGTTGCTGAGTCGTATCCAACTCATTGTGACCCTCTAACTGTAGCCCACCAGGCTGTTCTGTCCATGAGATTCTCCAGGCAAGAGTACTTAAGTGGGTAGCCATGCCCTCCTCCAGGGGATCTTCCTGACCCAGGGATAGAACCCGAATATTGTGCATTGCAGATGGACTCTTTGCCATCTGAACCATCAGGGAAGCCTAGAAGGGGGATGGATATTACTTTTATTTGCAGCCTTGTAACTAAACTTTACACCCAGGGTCAAGCTACCCTGGAAAAGGAGAAAAGGAACTGAGTTACTGCTAATCAGGCCGATCATCTTCTGTTTCTCCACCTGCAGTCCTTTTGGGATCGTGCCTGGGGTATGATTAACTTTGAAGTCTGTATAAGAGTCAGCCCAGGTGTAGCACACACCTAAACAAAGGAGGATTTTCAGAAAATGGTGATTCCAAGCCCTCGGGACAAACAGTGGGAGAGATGGGTATTGCCTAAGTAATTCTCTGAAAGCTCTCGGAAGAACATTAGGCTTAGGCAACGTAGTACAAAATCGATTCATTGTTCTGCTAGGTGCTTTCCCCCCCTGTGGCAATAGAGTCAAAATCCTTATGTGGCAGTTCTAAGTTCAAAGACACTGACTTCAGATGACAGTGCCATTTGTACAGTATCTTAACCAGTATGTATGAAAGCTATCGCTTGCATGCACTTGAATTACCAGCATGAAAAATCTACTAATCCCAAATGTTTTAGAAAGCAATCTGCTGCACATTTCAGCTTCTGAGGCGTTATGTGTTACATGGTTCAACTAGTTTCCCAATCTCTCTAGATTTTTTTTTTTCCCACAATATTATTAACTTGAAAAGCTTCCACATGTGCACATGCTGCTGCCTAGCTCTGGTCTGTCAACCACTGACCACAGCTCCTCTGCCCACCCTTCAGTGCCTCTGAGGGCAACCGGGCAGGAATGGCCATTTGTGGGGAGACAGGATGACATCTGGCTTGTTCACAGCTGTATCCTAAACTCTTAGCACAGGCTTCCATTCAGAGCAACTACTTAATAAATATTGACTATATGAATAAAATGATGTCTGGGATCCTGTGTCTTAGATACAGTTTATCTTTCATCTTCTCTGAGAAGGATCTAAGGGAGAAGACAGGCATGTATTGATGTGATACGGGT
This sequence comes from Bos mutus, assembly GCF_027580195.1. Lineage (NCBI taxonomy): Eukaryota > Metazoa > Chordata > Mammalia > Artiodactyla > Bovidae > Bos > Bos mutus. Next base: position 10,593,072 of record NC_091625.1, read on the forward strand.
GTTCATTTTTACTTTCTCCCTTTCTGATAGGCTTACTGGACTGTAGACAGGCAAAGTCTACTTGGCCAAGTCTCTCAAGATGTCCTTGCGGAGAAACAGAGTCTGGATCCTCATGCAGTCAACAAGAGTCATGACTGTTGAACAGCTGTGCCCAGAGGGTTCAATGATCAGCCAATAATCAAGCTGGAGTCGAGGGTTGAGAGCCAGGCCTCAGGGCTCTGCTTTATTGATTCATTTTCTAGGCAATGATTTTTTAAAATCTTTATCAGTAAGTTCAACTAACCTTGAGAACAAAGACTTTCTCAATTTGACATAAAATTCTAGAAGCCAACAGCTATGCTGGATAACTGAATCAGGATCCAAAAGGACTCAGATTAATGCAATGGGCCAAATCTAACTTAACAATTTGGTAGTATTTCTAAGAAATTTCCTCTGGGGGAAATGTGGCATCCTGCAGCCCTTGTGAAGTCTTAGGGATACATACATCTATTTAAATTCAGATAGTAGGCTGAACAAGTACCAATGACGGCAAAAGAGCAATTCAAATGAAAAAGGAAGGAGTTTTAATTCACCTTAAGCCCAACCTGAATAAAACTGATGACTGCCAAGAAAAGCGAATGTGATTTTAGTCAGTGTTAAGAGAACTGTGCTATCTTTAGAAACCAACAAAGTATTCATGGAGCTTCTATTCACATTGTTTTAGTGCTGTGTGGGATAGAGAAGTATCAGGCATAAAATACCCGCTTTTATGGTGCATTCTCGTCTGAGGAAGTTTAGCAATCAGAAGACAATGTAAGATAGGGGATTTGACAGCCTATCAAGGAAATGATCCCTCAAACCTTCCAAACACCCAAAACTAAAAGCGAAAACAGAACAACTGGAGGCTTAATGGGACTCAGCAGGCATAATCCATTGATGCTTAGAACCATTGCCCCAAATCATCAGAACCTGCCTCTGTAGTGATCCAATCATAGCAACACACCTTAGAAATTGTCTTTTTTGTTTAGTTTAGTTTTCAATGAGATGTGATTCACTTATCTGGAAAACTCAGTTATGAGGATCAGGCCACTCCTGAAGGGGATCAAATAAATCAGATACCACCATATATAGTTAGAAGCTGAAGTAGAGCGGTCAATCCATGATGCTCGAGAGAGGAGGGGAACACACATGAGAAATCAGGGAAACAGAGAATCCCGCCCCAAACTCTCTATGAGCCAGGCCAGCTCTGAGGACTCTGAGGTCAAGGCCTAACCAAAGACTGGGGAGTACTCATAGGAGGAGGGGGGAAACAGCTGCTTTTAGAAGAGTCAAGCGTGCAATTGACCAAAATACCCCGAGCGGCACATAGTGTCACGTTGCTTTCTACAGCGATGGCACACCACACACGCAGGAGGTCCCGGCTCACAGTATTCTCCCTCCTTGGTGCCTACATGTGAACTTTTCATTTAAGGCTGGAGAAAGTCACGCCAACAGGTAGATACCGGCTTCTCCAAGCATATGGCCTCTGCCCTCCGCTGGCCTTGGAGCTGCCCGGGGTCAGCTTTCTCTGTGCTGGCAGCAGCTTTTCCAGACATCCCCACTCCCCTATCTCCATTCCTCTCAGGCGTGCCCTACCGGCCCCGCCTCATGAAGTACCTGCTGCCCTCGTGTGACGGCATCTCCCAGCTCACAGTTGTCCCGACGGCTGCCTGTCCGTCTTTGTCCACAGAGACCCCTCTCCTGCTCCAGGCTTGTTCCTTCATCCCTTTGCAGCGCTGATGCTGTGGACCGCCCTCCCGGAACTCTCTGTTCCTGACACCTCCAGGCCCTTTCCAGCATTTCCCTCTGCTCATTAACTGCCCACCCCTCGATTCTGTCCATGGTCCTGCTCTCACATTTCCTTAGCCACCTGATCCACCGGCTACCCTTTCTGAGCAGGCTCTGTTCTCCACCTCTCCATCCTCTGCACAACCTCTTTATCTTTCTGGTATGTCTGCTCCACTGGTCCACTTGCCCAGGGTCTGTTTGTCTTTCAGTATGTTCACAATTTTTGGAACTGATTCTTGGTCCTTGTGCATGCTAAGTTGGTACAGTCGTGTCTGACTCCTTGCGACCCTAGGGAGTAGCCCGCTCGGCTCCCCTGTCCATGGGAGTCTTCAGGAAAGAATACTGAAATGGGTTGCCATGGCCTCCTCCAGGGGATCTTCCCACCCCAGGGATAGAACCTGCATCTCTTCTGTCTCCTGCATTGGCAGGCAGGTTCTTTACTGCTAGCGCCACCTGGGAAGCCCTGTTTCCTGCCCCTTACCCTAAGCTAGATAGACCTCTGTGTGCACCTTCTCCTGAAACTCCCAGTGGACCTTTTACCCTAGGTCCACTCCTGCAATCACTGCTTTCTGTGTTTTATCTTCTTTTAAATAGCCAAATCTTTGAAACAAGAGACTGCATTGTTCTTTTCCACATCTCTGCATGGGAAGTGCTCAAAAATCACCTATTGAGTGGATAAACTTTATGTGTGCAAAATATGATGCCAATAATGAGGTCCTTGACTCAGAAGCTACCCAAGTGTTGTCTGGATGACCAATTTTGGGGGCTGCCACTGTAGGGATGAGGAAGAGTCTGTGATGTTACAATGATTTTGCACCAAGCAAATATTCTTCAAATTCCCTTTTTTTTGAAGACTAGAAATTAACAAAGTTTAGACTGTAAAACAAATTAAAAAATACATTTGTGGTATTATTTTGCCCTTATTTTTCTCAGCAGACATAAGCACTTCTGTGTAACTATTGCTCTGTGTTACAGTGGCAAGGGTCATCGGCTGATGAAGACTTAGACCATCCTTGTATCCTAGACTTGTACACCTAGTAGGTCTTGTCCCTCAGCAAATGGTCTCTAGCTTTCTACTGTGACTGCTAATCAACCACTGGAGCCCATCTGACATGTGTGCTAAATCTAGGAAACTTGGGTCATCAGCAGCTCCCCTGGAGCCCTCATGTAGTTAGAAGCAAACAGGGAATGATGACAAGAACATCTTTTCTTCTACTTTGTGCAATTTTTATTTTTAACATAAAGCTCTTTGTGTTAAGGCTTTAAAAAGTACCAGGTCTTATGGCGAGTGTGTGAAAGAAAATCACTTCATAGTTTCTGGCATGACTGGAGACATTCAAAGAGCTCTGGATGTTGAATGAAATCACAGTTTTAAACCTTCCTGAGAGACAGTTATTTCCTCACTAATTCCCCTTAAGCAAAATGTTTAGGATTAGTATGAAGTTAAGAGTCTACAGCTTTTTCTTCTGAGGATTACCTTTCATGGAAATGATCAAATGGAAAAATAATTATTCCACAAAGTCCAATAAAAGAGACAAATCCTCCCAGCAAATCCAGAGATAACGTTACCCTTAAATACCCTCCACTTATTGGGGGAAAGAAAAAAAAACTTCCTTAGATCCATTCAAATATAAAAACATTCTTTACTACATTGAATTTTATAAAATCCCATTGTTAAATACTTCCTCTCAGGCTCCTGCCAATGGGAGGATTACGGCTGAAACAGACAAGGAATCTGTAACCTCCTCCTCCTCCCCTGATGAACATCAGGGTTCCACTCTGGCACACGTACAGATCTATTTTCTACAAAGGATGCAGCTTTTCAGAGATGTGAAGGGTCTGGAATGAGAACACTGGCCCTCATCAACCCACTTCCTCTATTGGAAGGGAGTCTCCCAAATAGTCCTCAAAAGGAAATGCTGGGATGAAGTCACCCACGTTTAGTCAAGTAACAGTAGCCTGGTGATGGGCTCGTTTCAGAAGGGACCCAAGGCTCAGCGGTGAGACCCAGAGTTCACTGGGCCTTTTCATAATGCAATTTTAGATAAATATTTACACAGATGCACACACGTATTTATTTGTTCTGCTTCAGTGGGACCCATCCAAGTGCTGGTTTTAAAATATAAACAGTGGGAAACTGCTGTAGTAATGACTAGCAAAAGACAGCAATTATTTGCAAGAGTTGAAAACAGTTCATCTAATAAAAAGTGGGAATGCTGTGTGGGAGAAAGAGGAGTGAAATTCTCTAGCAAGTGAGGCCCACTGGAATTTAATAATTCACTTTGGCAATCATATTTGTTTAGTCAGCAGGCCAGAGTTCTTGCTGGGCTGCACAATGCCAGGGATGATCTTCATGTAAAACACCCAGCATGTTAAGAGAGCAACTGTTTCTAGCCAAGCTGCATAAATACACTCAGGGCAGCTCTTCTGGATATATACAAATGATTACATATCTCTGAGCATGTATGTAAATCCAGAAAGGATTCTCGTTAGTCAGAGATTAATTTGGCTGAGATGGTATCAGTTTATTTGAAAGTGGGTTATGAAGCACTATTTCAGAAGTGGCTTCTATGTCAGCAGACAGCCATGCTCCAGTTATACACTAAGATAGTCTCCAGGCTATATTTTTAACATCTCCTTAGTAATATAAACAGAGACTAGGACAAGAAAAACTCTCTTTTTGTGAAATAATGTTTGGACACTTCAAGAATATTCTCCTCAGCACCGTTCATTGAGATTAACTTTCTTTTTCAAAGCTGAAGAGGTGCAGAAGTTGAGAGGGTACAGAGTATGCATATATTGCTATTGTATTAAAAACAGATAGGTATAGCTGATGACCAGAATAGTATAATGGGGGCTTCCCTGGTGACTTAGAGGTAAAGAATCTGCATGAAATGTGGGTTTCATCCCTGGGTGGGGAAGATCCCGTGGAGAAGGAAATGGCAACCCACTCTGGTATTCTTGCCTGGAAAAATTCATGAGGTTGAAAAGAGTCAGATACGACTGAGCACAGAGAGTCAGACACAACTTGGCACGCACGCACCCACAGTATAATTAGATTAGTGCAACTCCTATTATGTTAACAGCTCAGATTTATAAATAACGACTGGCCACCTATGGAAGGTCCATAAAGGAGGAGGGAATACAAAGAAATGGAAGGTTTAAAAATCCGTGGCTGCCCATACGTCTGCGTTCATCTACTAGCACTTCTAGCACGATTGGCATTGACTTCCTGTGCTTACTCAAGGGCTTTCCTATGTTTGACTCTTAAACATCATTTAGGTATTATTATTATTTTTTTCCCCCCCAAACCTCACAGCTTGTGGGATTTTCCTTCCTACACCAGGGATTGAACCTAACTGCCCTTGGCAGTGAGAGCCCAGACAACTAACCATTGGATCACTAGGTAATTCCCTTAAACACCACTTAGTTGGTTAACACTTTACCAGGATGAACTCTGTATTAAGTATCTTGGTAACCCAGAAACCACAGACCTGGTCAAGGGCCCCACCTGGAAGACGGGAAAGTTAGTGTCTGGGTATAATTTGATGGATGGGCTTCCCTTGCAGCTCAGCTGGTAAAGAATCCGCCCACAATGTGGGAGAGCTGGGTTCCATCTCTGGATGGGAAGATCTCCTGGAGAAGGGAAAGGCTACCCACTCCTGTATTCTGGCCTGGAGAATTCCATGGACTGTACAGTCCATGGGGTCACAAAGAGTAGGACAGGCCTGAGTGATTTTCATCTTCATAACTTGATGGATAATGGTGGTGGTGGTTTAGTCGCTAAATCATGTCTGACTCTTGTGACCCCTTAGACTGTAGCCTGCCGGGCTCCTCTGTCCTTGGGGATTCTCCAGGCCAGAATACTGGAGTGGATAGCCTTTGTCTTCTCCAGGGGATCTTCCTGACCCAGGAATTGAACCCAGGTCTCCTGCATTGCAGGAGATTCTTTACTGACTGAGCTACAAGGGAAGCCCTGATGGATAATATTTTTTCTTTAATTAAAAAAAAACAAACCCTTTTTAAAAGAAAAGATGACTATTTCCCATCTAAGATCCTCACAGTCCTTGCTGAAGAAGTCAGCTGTGATACAGAAAAATACCATCTTCTGTGGCTCCTTCTGCCCAAACAGCCTCTCCCTTCTGCAGCCGGCCTGACCCAGACCTCTGCATCTCCCTCCTGGAGGAAGAGCAGCTCAGGCGACAGGGCCATCCAAGCGTCCCGGGTGAAGTGGACACCAAGTCCCGTGGACAACGTTGCCGAGGGCCTCATGGAACAGAATGTGTAATTCCACTTAACAGCTGCGGAAGCTCATCAACTACACCGGCCCGAATGATTCTTCCCAACCACAAAATGAGAAACGGCGGCCTATTTACAGATGCAGTGGGAGCCGGCCTTATTTTCTAGCTTTCAAGGGAAACAAAACATTTCTGCATAATAACTTCATCCTATAATTCAACGCTATTTAAAAGCGAAGCTTGCCATGAACAGCAGAGAGAGATCCTTGCTCTCCCGTTTTAAGCCCCGTTGCAGGGCTACTGATGGCAGGGCCCCCGGTGCCTGGAACCCAGGGAGGCGAGGCGAGGCGAGGCGAGGCACAGCCCCGCATCCTCCTGACTCAGACCACCTCCCCAAACACAGGCCACACTCCTTGTCCTCGGCTTCCGGAAAAGTAGAGCTCAGGTGACTTTCGCAATCCTCCCAACTTCAACTAGCTGTTCTTTCTTAGGCGACGGTCAGCACTTTTTAATCTGACGTTAGGGGCCTGCGGCTTCCCGAGTGACCTTGAACAGGTCACCGAGCTCTGCAGTGCCTTCACCTGTAAGTTTATGACAGCACAGACCTCGCGGGCTCCTGCCAGGATTAAAGCGTGAGTCAGTAAAAGCACCTAGAACAGCGCCTGCCGCAGGGCACACAATAAACAAATGCCAGCCAGCAGGTCATTGTTACTGAGGCTATTCAGGGCAACACACACCACTACTGTTTATTTTACTTGTATGTTACCAACTCCACCTGAGTAAACATTGTTGGAGGGCACGTATCAGCACCCAGAAGGAGGAGCAGGTTACACGCCAGCGTCCTTTCTCCTCTCCCACTTCTGGGGCCTCGCCCAGACACACAGGTGGAGATGAGATGCTGTTGTGGCCCCACCTGGCAAACACAAGTAGAGACTGGTTGCTGCTGCGCTGGCCGCTGGGTTCAGTTGAGGATGCAGGAAGGCAGAGCTATACTTTGCCCCATTGGACAGACTTTCTTGTGGATATTCTTCCTCCCAATAGTAAGTGCTAAGGGGTGCTCTGGGAGGGGTCCCTATTTTTATTTCTCTTCCACATTCTCAGATGCTGTCTTCTTCAGGACCCCTCACACACAGAATGGCCCCATGCAGGGCTTAGACTGAAGATGTATGAAAGAAATGTCTCCTTAGTGCAGCCTGGTTCATTCGGTATTGGGGTTGGAGGGAATGTTCTACCTTGTGACATTATTCCGTTTGCCTTCCTTTTAATTAGCAAGTATAGTTGACTCCTAAACAAAACAGTGGTTAGGGGCTCCATACAATAAAAACTCCACATGTCAGTTTTGACTTCCCCCGAAACGTCCCCAGTGGATCAGTAGTAGAGAATCTGTCTGCATGGCAGGACACGTGCAGGAGACCCAGTTTCAGTCCCTGGGTTGGGAAGATCCCCTGGAGAAGGAAATGGCAACCCACTCCAGTATTCTTGCCTAGAAAATCCCATGGAGAGAGGAGCTTGGCAGGCTGCAGCCCATGGGGCAGCAAAAGAGTTAGACATGACTCAGAGACTAAACAACAACAACAAAAGACTGAACTACTAATAGCCTTACTGATAACATAAACAATTAACACATATTTGTATATTACATGTATTATTGTATTCTTACAATAAAAGCTTAGAGAAAAGAAAATGCTATTAAAATCATAAAAGAAAATTATTTACAGTGCTGTACTGTATTTATTGATATTGTAAATTTACATTGTCTAAGATAGGGCTTGCCTGATAACTCAGTTGGTAATGCAGGAGACCCTGGTTCAATTCCTGGGTTGGGCAGATCCACTGGAGAAGGGATACGCTATCCATTCCAGAGTTCTTGGGCTTCCCTTGTGGCTCAGCTGGTAAAGAATCCGCCTGCAGTGAGGGTAACCTGGGTTCGATTGCTGGGTTGGGAAGATCCCCTGGAGAAGGGAAAGGCTACCCACTCCAGTATTCTGGCCTGGAGAATTCCATGGACCATGTAGTCCATGGGGTCAGAAAGAGTATAAGATGAATCATTTATCAATACTGTCAATACTGTCAATATTGTCAGTATTATCAATACTGTCAACATCAATATTGTCTTATATGATATGAAACACTGCAGATGTTACATGTATTACTAAATCCAGACATCAAAAATGAAACGCAAATGTGAAAAATGTGTGCTGAATCGCTTCAGTAGTATCCAACTCTTTGTGACCCTATGGGCTGTAGACCCCGCCAAGCTTCTCTGTCCATGGGATTCTCCAGGCAAGAATACTGAAGTATTATTATTTACAGGTATAAAGATTCATGCATTGATAACAATGAAGCAGCAATGTTTTATGGTAGCCTCGTGTAATCGATATGACTGCTTCACAGTAGCTTAGCTTATACACTAATAAATGAAATTTCATTAAAACTTTATGACAAACAGTATTACAGTCATATCCATAATACAACATTGGAAACTTGAAAAAAAACTTACCTGTGATGATAGGCTGATATACAGTTTTTCCAATTATGAGAGAGGCACACTGTATAGTAATGGAATTCTTTGAAAGCAGAATTATAAGGCAGTAAGAAAACTAACACATTAGTTTTATATTAAATATCACTCACCTTATGCCTATGTAAGGATGGGTTATCCACTTCAGTACATGATGTGCTACACAATCAAAGACGGTGCTGATGACACAAAAATGTCTATACAGTTCTTGTTGTTCGGTCCTTAGACTTCCACATGAAGACACTCACACGTATTCAACAGATGAGTCTATCAACTGTGCAATATGATGATGACTGTCTACTCATTAAGTGGAGGTGGATCATCATAGAGGTCTTTGTCCTCACTGTCTTCATAACGAGTGGGCTGAGGACGAAGAGGAGGTTCTTGCTGTCTCAGGGGTGGAGGCGGAGGTGGAAGGGCAGGCACACTCGGCACAACTTTACATAAATACATCATAATTTCTGTCTGTTTTGCTTTCCACATTTCTCCAAAAATCTTTTTAAACAGTACCAATCTTTATTCCCTTGTCTGCCTAGGTTTCAGTGCCCACATCACAGAAGGGCCTCTGTTGTAAAATAAGTGAAACACATCACATTCATACTCAGGCGTGTCTGACTCTTTGCGACCCCATGGACTGTAGCCCTCCAGGCTCCTCTGTCCATGAGATTCTGCAGGCAAGAATACTGGAGTGGGTTGCCACTTCCTCCTCCAGGAGATCTTCCCGACTCAGGGATCAAACCCACATCTCCCGTGTCTCTGCATTGCAGGTAAGAGTCTTTATCCCCTGAGCCATCAGGGAAGCCCCAGGAGAAGTGAAAGACAATTTTAAATAATCAGAACCCTTCTGCCAGGTCTTCTGATGTCAGTTTGTTTTCTGGTGCTGCTTCTTGCTCATCACCTGGCACTGATTGGAAGCACTTATCTCCATCAGGTTACCTTCTGTTAATTCCTCGGGCAGGGTGTCTCTCAGCTCTTGAATTCCTCCAAGGTGCATATCTTGATACCCTTCACACACACCTCCCCCCGCCCCTGAACTTTTCCTCCATATCCACAGTCTCCTTCGTGATTTTCTTGATTGGCTCTGTCATAAATCCTGTGAAGTCATGCGCAACATCTGGACAGTTTCCTCCAGTAGGAATGTATTGTTTTGGGCTTGATGGCTTTCATGGCTTTTTCTACAATAAGGATGGCATCTTCAGTGGTGTGATCCTTCCAGACTCTTACGATATTCCATTGGGGGTTCTATTGCCCACTGTTGACAGTTCTTTCCATTGAGTACCATGTGCAATGAGCTTTAAAGGTCTTTATGACCTCTTGATCTAGAGGCTGAATTAGAGTTGTATTTTGGGAGCAAGTAGATTATTTTGGCACCTTCAGTGTTGAAGTCATGGGGTTCTGGGCGGCCAGAGGCATTGCCCAATATCAAAAGGACTTAAAAGGCAGTCTCTTACTGGCAAGGTGCTTCCTGACTTCACAGACAAAGCATCAATGGAACCAATGCAGAAAAATTGTTCTAGTCCAGGACTTTTGTCCAACCAAAAGACTAGCAGCTGGTGTTTATCTTTTCCTTTTAAGACTTAGAGGTTCACAGCTTTATAGATGAGGGCATTTCTGACCATAAACCCTACTGGATTTGCACAGAACAGTAGAGTTAGGCTATCTTGTCCTGCCTTAAATCCTGGTGCTCACTCTTCCCTTCCCTACTAACCCATGCCCTTTATGACACTTTTTTCCCCCAGAATAGGGCACTTCTGTCTGCATGAAAAACCTCTTCAGGTAGATATCCTTTCCCTTCAATGACTCTGTGTGTCTGGGAGCTTATCTTCTGCCTCTTGGTCAGCAGATGCTGCTTTTCCTGTTCTCTGGACATTTTTAAAGCCAAACTTCTTTCTGAAGTTATCAAACTATCCTTTGCTGGCATTAAATTCTCCAGCTTTAGCTCTTTCACCTTCCTTCTGCTCTAAGTTGTCATACAATGACTTTAAACTTTGTGAATCGTAGTCTACAGGTATGCCATTCTTATAAACCAATCTTATCTCACATAAAAGCTGCATTTTCAACACATGATAATTTCCACCCCCCTCAAAAAAATGCAAGGTTTTTGCACCTGCTGGCATAGCTGCAGTGACAGTTTCATGAATTTCCTTTTCTTTTCTTACACTGGTCCCTTCTCTGGATTCATTTCTCTTGAAATGGTGGCAACCGCAGCTGCAGACCTCAATCTGTGGAACATATAAAGCACTTCAACTATTTTCTTGTAATGTCATGAGTTTTCTCTGTGTACTGGGGGCACTCCCAGCACCCCTAGGGCACTTCGTGTGGGGCCCACAGTCTTATTCAAGGTCTACTCTGTTGCACAAACATGATGGAAAATACAGGAGAAATGTGAGAGATCACTTTATATTTCAATGCACAGTTTACTGAAGAGATGAACTGCTCATGTGGAGATGATCAGTGTCTCATGGCACTTTAAGCAGAGACTTCCCACACTTGAGTTTATTGCAGTAGCAACAGGACATGGCCCCCAAATTAATTTCATGCCATTACGATTTAATAATGCCTCTGTACATTTACATGTGTGCACGTGGTGCCATGTTCAGCCTGCGATGTCTGTGTGCATTAGCTTTGATAAGTTTTAAATTTTTATAATAAATTTGTTCATATTTTATCATAGTAAATGATAAAGAAGACAAGTATCTCTATATATTTTATGCATACACGATGTATCTTCATTTTTATTGATATTTTCAGGCTACTTTGTTCATCTGTGACCTTTTTCAAATTTTCGCACATCTCCAAAATTTTTTCCAGTACATTTGGGGAAAATAAGCATATAAGTGAACCTATGCAGCTCAAACTCCTGTTGTTCAAGGGCCAACTGTATGATACTTCACAGGCATGGGTGGCTGGTCTCAGGATTTGGATAATCCTGCATTTTGGTCCACATGACATTTCATCCCAACCTTATGAGCAATCACAGGGAGCAAATCTTTTTCAAGTTTTTATCCTTCAGCCCCTAACATTCACTATTCTTTATACTAGTAGGCATTCAATATTTACCAAAATGAGTAGTTTTTCATCTTAAAAAAAAAAAAAAAGTTACCCACATTCTGATAGACTCTACCACTATGATTTAAATCCTATCATTAAACTAAAAATTCAAAGAACATTTCATGACAACAAGAACTAATCCAACGTTTACCAGGGAAATCCAAAGTTGTCACTCTGACCTCATGATGGCCCTGCACTTACCTCTCTGACCCTGTCCTGAACCACAGCATTTCATCATTTATGCCTGGCCCAACTTCTGCTCATTTGCACTTGCTTTCCTTCTGCCTGGAAAGCTTTTCCACCCAGAGTTTTACATGATGGGCTGCTCCTCTGGATTTCCATCTCAGGATGGAGGCATCCATAGCATGAAGAAAAGGGAGTAGTAAGACATCCCCAGAAAAAATGCCACTAACCATGATACCTAACGTTGAGCGTAAGTGTGTGTACATGCTTAGGCCTTGTGTATTTGGGGGTAGATGTGGGTAAACTAGGAACATTCTGTCTATGCAGAGGGAAGCCCTAAGGCCTTTGAAGGCTTTGTGGGGAAAGGGATAAAGCAAGGTTGTTTGAAGAACTAAAAGTCAGTGTGGCTGAAGCTTAGAAAGCTGGGGGATAGCAGAAGAGGGGGCACAAGCCAACCTATGAAGCTCCCTTTAGAAAAGGCTCCAAAAGGAGGGTGTGTGTGCAGCACTGATGTATAGCGCTTCAGTAATAGCTTAACCTCAGACATAGATCCTTCTTCACAAGAAGACAATCGTTCTGCCCTCACTGGTATTCTCCGACGCCCCTGAACCTCAACAGAATCAGTGGTGCTAGGTGTGAGTCGCCTCGAGAACTTTTACGTTTTCTTCAGGAAGAGTGAGCTATTATGTCCCCAGATTCAAGGGAGAGGACAGCTCACCAGCCCCTGGAACTGGTTCTCCAACCCCGAGCATGGCCTAACTTCTCCCAGCACTGCTCCTGGTGCTACCCCAGCTGGGAGACTAGGGAACTCTTCAAGTCGGCTTTGATTAGCTATCAGCACATCTCACTCATTAAACAGGAATTAAACTTGTACCAAAATATCAAGAGATTAGTTCTATACAAAAAGGATCAATTATATTTAAGAGAAGCAACAGTTAGGACTGGACATGGAACAACAGACTGGTTCCAAATTGGGAAAGGAATACGTCAAGGCTGTATATTGTCTCCCTGCTTATTTAACTTATATGTGGAATAATACATCATGCAAAATGCTGGGCTAGATGAAACACAAGATGGAATCAAGATTTCTGGGAGAAATATCAGTAACCTCAGATATACAGATGACACCAGCCTTATGGGAGAAAGTGAAGAACTAAAGAGCCTCTTGATGAAAGTGAAAGAGGAGAGTGAAATAGTTGGCTTAAAGCTCAACATTCAGAAAATTAAGATCATGGTATTCAGTCCCATCACTTCATGGCAAATAGATGGGGAAACAAGGGAAACAGTAACAGACTTTATTTTGGGGGGCTCTAAAATCACTACAGATGGTGACTGCAGCCATGAAATTAAAAGACACTTGATCCTTGGAAGAAAAGCTATGACCAACCTAGACAGTATATTAGAAAGCAGAGTCAAAATTTTACCAACAAAATCTAGTCAAAGCCATGATTTTTCCAGTGGTCATGTATGGATGTGACAGTTGGACTATAAAGAAAGCTGAGTGCTGAAGAATTGATGTGTTTGAACTGTGGTGTTGGAGGAGACTCTTGAGACTCCCTTGGACAGCAAGGAGATCAAATTAGTCAACTCTAAAGGAAATCAGTCCTGAATATTCATTGGAAGGACTGATGCTGAAGCTGAAACTCCAATACTTTGGCCACCTGATGCAAAGAACTGACTCACTGAAAAAGACCTTGATGCTTGGAAAGGTTGAAGGCAGGAGGAGAAGGAGACGACAAAGGATGAGACAGTTGTATGGCATCATCAACTCAATGGACATGAGTTTGAGTAAGCTCTGGGAGTTGGTGATGGACAGGGAGGCCTGGCGTGCTGCAGTTCATGGGGTCACAAGGAGTTGGACATGACTAGAGACTGAACTGAACTGAACTGAAATTGAATTTTGACAAATTGAATTATGCTATTAAAACAACCTTAGATTTTTAAAATTTCTAATAACTCATGATCATTTATTTTTAATTACTCAGATTTAGGAGCAAGTTACTAGAAATCAATAACATCAGCACAGAAGACTAAAGAGTAGAAAGATTAGAGGATTAACTCAAGATATAGCTGAACATTATTCTGAAAAGTGTGCAAATTTTCTAATGTATTATTCAATATCTGATGGTCAGAATTTAAGTAAAATACTTCCTAGGGTAAAACAGTAGAGACAGAATTGGAAAAAATACAAACTATATATCTGATACAGCCAAGAAGACCCCTGAGAGTACATGAAAGGAGTAAGTTTCAAAATTAAATTTTCCATATGGGCATTGCATAGTTGAAAGATTATAATTCCAAAGATAATTTTAATCTAACATGATCATTAATCAGTAAGGAATTTAACAAAATCACTTCCTTAATATGCACTTAGATATATTTTGTACAAGACATGAATACTCAATGTTGAATATCTGAATCTGCAAGTAATTCTCTGACTCACTTCAGCATACTTATGCTCAGCACAAATCTTCATTTAAAGAAACAGAGAAATAATGTTTCTATTTATTAACATCACACATCCTGCAAGTCAATATATTTTTACTGTGGGAATCATGGCTGCAAGTGCCAACATTACATGGCATTGTGACATTTATTTACATACTGAACTGCAGGAATTTCTTTAGCTTTTACACATGCTTTCCTTTGCTGGTATAAGCATTTGCTCTTTTCAAGAGTTTAACTCTTTAGCTAAAAATACTGAATCCAAAATCCAGAAATAGTAGTTCAGTCCCTGCAAGGGAGCGTATGCTACTAACAAGCTTATGACATATTATCACAGTGTAATGTCTGATGTTTTCCATGACACTTTTCAATAGGAGATTGCATATCTGGAGAGCTCATGCTGCCATTTTTGAAATGGGAGCTGGGAGACATTCTTATTTTACTCAGAGTTGTTAGGGTAACTGAAAGAGTTCATTAATTTCTCCAACCATGCAGGGCTTCAAACTGGGGATAATAAGCTTGCATTTAGTGTTTGTGCTGCTGAATCCACAATCTACTTTATTTTAATTTACATTAAAAAGCCTCTACTCTCAAAGTACTACATCATTACATTTATATAATTATTAGACATACCATTTAGGAAAGGCAGACTGAGTATCACTTGGTAACATTAACTTCCCCACTACACTCATGCTGAAGATTTAAAAGTGCATAATAGTGACAGGTATTTGTGTATAACTGAAGAAGCCTATTCAAGAGTATTTAATTCATTGACTAATATTTTAATAATAAGCACATCCAGAGGATGAGATTTTTTTTTTCATTTTATTTACTGGCTTCTTACCATTAAGAAGACTAGTAATAAAACAGGAAAACAATCATAAACCTCCAATTTTTTCAATGCTTTAACAATTTAGTTCATGCATACAGACAGCCACAGTATACACAACCAGATACACCTTCCATAGATACTTAGAGACCTCATTTTGATTCAGAACCAGATGAAGAAAGTCTTCCACATGATTGGAGTCAGACTCTGAGACAGTTCACTGAGCCACCAAGATTTCAGTAAGTCATTTCAAAAATTAAGAGGAATTGTGTGGATCACAACAATATTCTTAAAGAGATAATCTTAAAGAGATAAGAATACCAGACCACCTTACCTGTCTCCTGAGAAATCTCTATGTGGGTCAAGAAGCAACAGTTAGCACCAGACA
Organism: Bos mutus; assembly: GCF_027580195.1. Lineage (NCBI taxonomy): Eukaryota > Metazoa > Chordata > Mammalia > Artiodactyla > Bovidae > Bos > Bos mutus. The sequence goes on from NC_091625.1 coordinate 10,608,533, forward strand.
TGGAACAACAGACTGGTTCCAAATCTGGAAACAAGTGCATCAAGACTGTATACTGTCACCTTGCTTATTTAACTTGTATGCAGAGTACATCATGCAAAATGCCAGCTGGATGAATCACAAGTTGGAATCAAGATTGTCGGGAGAAATATTAACAACCTCAGATATGCAGATGACACCACTCTAATGGTAGAAAGTGAAGAGGAACTAAAGAGCCTCCTGATGAGAGTTAAAGAGGAAAGTGAAAAAGCTGTCTTAAAACATTCAAAAAACCAAGATCATGGCATCTGGTTGCATCACTTCATGGCAAATAAAAGGGGAAAAAGTGGAAGCAGTGACAGATTTTATTTTCTTGGGCTCCAAAATCACTGTAGATGGTGACTGAAGCCATGAAATTAAAAGATGCTTGCTCCTTGGAAGAAAAGCTCTGACAAACCTGGATAGTGTGTTAAAAAGCAAAGATGTCACTTTGCTGACAAAGGCCCATATAGTCAAAGCTATGGTTTTTCCTGTAATCATCTACAGATCTGAGAGTAGGTCCATAAAGAAGGCTGAGTGCTGAAGAATTGATACTTTCAAATTGTGGCTCTGGAGAAGACTCTTGAGAGTCTCTTAGACAGCAAGGAGATCAAACCTGTCAGTCCTAAAGGAAATCAACCCTGAATATTCATTGGAAGGACTGATGCTGAAGCTCCAATACTTTCACCACCTGATGTGAAGAATTCACTCATTGGAAAAGACTCTGATGCTGTGAAGACTGAAGGCAAAAGAAGGGGGCAACAGAAGGTGAGATGGCTAGATAGCATCACCGACTCAATGGACATGAATCTGAGCAAACCTAGGGAGACAGTGAAGGACAGGGAAGCCTGGTGTGCTGCAGTCCGTGCGGTTGCAAAGAGTTGGTCACAACTTAGTGACCGAACAACAACTAACTCTCTGGTTATTCTTCTGATACAGGAAAACAACTGGTATCTTTGCATTATTATTTCTAAGCCACCTCAAACTGACGCCACTCAAGGAAGATTTTCTTTTCCCAGTGGTCATTTAGCTACAACTTTAGTGAAAGAAAACAAGGCAATTCTGTCAGCAAATCTGTTTGGGTGCAGTTGGGTTTCAGAGACCGAGCGCTGACTCCCCACGCAGGACTGCCTTCTGAGTAGGCTCCCTTGTCACTAGAGTATTCACCCCTGGTTTTAGTTATTCTTTAATAGAGGAAAGGTTGCATATGCAGAGCATTTACAGATAGCATCATTACAAAATGGAGTTCAGGTTCAAGCTGGTTCAAGCAGGTTCAATCTGAGTTTCAAGCTCAGGAAAAATAAGTATCATTTAAATGAGTTACCACTGCCACTTTTAGAACCTCATATACTTCCATTAGAAATCTCCACTTCAAGGATGCTTCAATTTTTATTCTGGAAAATCCCTTGGAGAAGGGCGTGGCTACCCACTCCAGTATTCTGGCTTGAAGAATTCCATGGACTATACAGTCCATGGTGTCACAGAGTCGGACACGACTGAACGACTTTCACTTCACTTCATTTCAAACATACAGTGGTTGTGATGATTGCTTTGTGTTTTTTTCTTTTAACATCACAATCTTCACAGCAACACAGTTTCCATTTACCTAGCACATATTTTGACAATGTTTTAATCTCTGTAACTGACTTACTGTGGTCCACTTCAAGAATTTTATTTTCTAGATCATATATGGTATTTTATTATGCTGATATGAACATGGAATTTTAAATATATATCCACAAAGAAGAAAAACTACATGAAAGCAATTAGCAATAAAGAATTTTAATTTATGCTAATTACTAACTTATCTTACATGCACAACTTTGTGTAGTTGTAGAAATGTAAAGCTGTACATTTTTTTAAAGTCAGATATTTTTGTGAAATTAAAACAAATTGCATCCAGATCTTATTCCAAATATATATAGCACACTTTTGATACTATCTTAATGCAGCATTTTACATTGTCACCATGGAAATAGGGGGCACATAAAACAGTGAATAATAGGCATTAATTTCAGAACTAGCCAGAAGGCTTTCTGGAGGTTTGTAGTTTGTTCATAAGAGTATTTAAGAAGGCTGTACTTTTTACATATTAAAATGTTCCAACAAGTAATTACTTAAATGAAGGAAATAACCAAAGAGATATGAGAAATGGAAAATTTAGGGGGCAGTGAGGCAAGGGAGGGGAATCTGAGCTGAAGGGAGTGAAGGTCAAAGAGCAGGGGAGGGTTCACTCATTCCTCCTGCAACCATCTCCCTGCGACACAGCTGAGTTATTCCCCCAGAGTGTTTCAAGTTTACCTATTAAAGAACAGGCCACATTTTCAGCTACACATCCCAGGGCCTAGCAGATGGAAGTCCCTCCCCTCTTGCCCCTGGCTCAGAGGCATCTAATCTACTGATCTCTCATGGCCAGTGGCCGGTGTGACTGACTTTTTTTTTCCCACTTAGAAGCTTTATGTATGCAGAGAATGTGAAGGCATTTCTAAACAGCTCTCTCTCCATCCCACTTAATCACGATATTCAAGTAGCACTATGTCCCACTGCTTCAGTAAGCACTCTTACCGACACCATCAGCTTCCCGGGTGCAGCAATGGTAAAGAACCCACCTGCCAATCAGGAGACACAGGAGACGTGGGTTCCATTCCTGGTTTGGGAAGATCCCCTGGAGGAGGAAATTTCCATTCCAGTAGTCTTGCCTGGAGAATCCCATGGACAAGGGAGTCTGGCAAGCTGCAGTCCATGGGGTTGCAGAGTGGGACACGACTTAGCAACTGAGCACGTACACACACATTGATGTCATCAGGGGGCAGTGAACAGGGAACTAATTTCTGTATTACTGACAATATTCATGTGTAGAAGATACTGCATTTTAGAGGGCAAAGGATGCCACCTTCATCTCCTCTTAAAGTGTCTGTCTCCTTCCCACTATTTAAATGTCTCATATTAAACAAATCTGCCATAAGGCAAATACAGATTTACAAAAAGGACAAGTTAGAAATTAGGTCCTTCACAGAGATCCACAAGAAGAGACTTTTAAACATCTTAGGCTGCCTTCCTATATCTAGGATAGCATTTTGTATTATTTTAAAGAGATATATGCTATTACATAAAGCAAAGATAACAGCTCATTTGCATGGAGTCAGTATCAACAAATGCCTAAAATTCTGTTCTCATCAGTTAAAACAGGAACAAATAGGTTTCTTAAATAAGAGTTAGTAGAGTCAATGTTAGTTTATTTTAGGCACTTGGTTAAACTGAAAATGACTTTATTACTTAAAGACTAAACCTATAAACAGTAAAAGAGGTTTAATCCAAATAATGTGAAAGTGAATTAACTCTTTACTCTGGCCTTTACTTTTTTCTTTTTCAAGAAATTTAGATTTATTAATAGAAATATTTGCAAATGGCTGTAAAAAGCACTTATTTTGAAATTACAGGTAAATATAAACAGCAGGACAAAAAAAATTCCTTTTGAGGCTGATTTGTGGAAATAGTGTCCTAGAACACTTTTTTTCTAAGAACAAAAATACTGTAATACATTCCCTCACTTTTCTTAGGAATATTTTACTTTTTTCTTTCTTCTTTTTTTCTTTTGATGTAGCAAAATCCCTATACAAACAGAGCACCTCTCCTGCTCTAATGAAAATGTAGGGATGGGTTTAAAAGTTACTGAACCTGTACCATTCTCACGCAAGGATGTGAACATGTATTCCCAGGAGAGCACAGTGTCCAGTGGAGTCAAGGAGGCCACTGCTCCTAAGGGGGCT